>NW_025335440.1:16330673-16716181 GCF_004798865.1 Varanus komodoensis | reverse complement strand
GCCCACAACTGGAGTATTGTGCTCAGTTTTGGGCGCACCAGAGTCGTGTAGAGTGGTAGTAATACCTCTCTTAATCCAGAAGCCACACTTCTGGCTATGCAACCAAGGGTGGCGTTCGCCCTCTTGACCACCACATCACACTGCTGACTCATGTTTAGCCTGCAGTCAACCAGCACCCTGAGGTCCCTTTCACAAGTGCTGCTCTCCAGCCACTTGTCACCTAACCTGTACTTATGACAGCTATTCCTATGCCCCAAGTGCAAAACCAAGTGAATGCCATCCTGTGGTCTCCTGCCCACTTCCATAGTCTGTTCAGATCCTTTTGGATCTGGAGTACCTGCTCCTCTTGATACTTGATATGTGATGATGTCCCAACGAGGAGCACATGATCTGAGATATTAGAGGTCCAGGAGTTGTTAGAAGAGGAGGAGAGCAGCATAAGACCAGTCTACCTGAAAGAGCATCTCCCATATGTTCCTAGCTAATTCTTCGGAGCATCTTCAGAGTCCCTTCTCTGGGGGCCACCATCCACAACGGCACCACTGGCCGTTACCAGGGAGCCTTCTCTGCAGAGCCCCCTCCCAATAGTGATCCATGGAATGCTCTTCCGAGGGAGATCCACCTAATGTTTTCACCATGTATCTCCACCAGGGAAGGATCCTTCTTCCAGCAAGGATTGTATCTCTAATCTGTTGTTCTGATGATTAGCATGGGCAGCAACCCAGGTCCTTTCTTTTTGGTTTGCTTTTGTTTTGGCCAAGGTGGTGTGTGTCTGTGTGTGTTTGCCACACTGGAAGGAACACCACCAGCAACTGCTTTGGCATCCTGGCCACCACTTTGGCTGATCCCATCTAGGCTGTGAGTCTGTCAGATTGTTGCCTCTGCCTGCACTCCCTACAGGAGGTAACTGGCCATTCTGTGCATCTGAGCACAGCATGAAAGAGGCCCACATCACCATTATCTGAAGGAAGAACTAGAACATGACCCTCTACCCCCACCAGGAAGACTTTCCTCTTCTTAGGTTTTCAGAGGAATGGACTAGGAACTCTGAAGGAACAGAGTTCCCATAGTCACTTTGCATGGAGCGCAGCTTGACTGATTCGATCAAAAGGCATCTTCATTTAACAAGCATGACCAGTCTCCACTCTTGCCTTAAGGCAGGGCTGGGAACCTCAGGCCTTGGGACCAGATACAGCACCCCTGGGGCCCTAACATGGCCTTTTGGGGTCCCCCACCCCTTCCCTCGATCCCATCCTTTACTTCCAACCACCTCTTGTTGGGCCATTGCCTAGCATTCCTCTGGTTTTCCTTGATTCTAAATGCCTCTCCTAAGGCTTAGCTAGCTTTAAGTGCTCTCTCTCTCTCTCTCTCTCTCATTCTCTCTCTCTCTCTCTCTCTCTCTCTCTCTCTCTCTCTCTCTCTCTCTGTGTGTGTGTGTGTGTGTGCTTTAACCTGTCCCCTTTTGCCTTTGGCTCCACCCCGCTCTGGAATTAACCCATGGAGAGTTGCTCTGAAACTGAATACAGATCTCAGGTTTTCCACCCCTGCTTTAAATAATGTAATATTACCCTATTTTGCTTAACAAAACATTCACATTGATACATATCTAGGATCCTGGCAGGGGATGAAGCAAATGCATTTTGACGTTAAAGTGAACTAAGGGAACTCAAACCAGGTCTGATTTCCCCACCCCCAAATTCAATGGGGCCTTTTGGAGCACTACCAAAATATGGGAAATTAAACAAATATGAACGCGATAGGAATGACTAACAAAAGGCATTACAAGCAATTGAGTTGATTAGAATAGGGTTCTTTCTGCAGATTGGCAGATGAATGAAAAGAAGAATGTATAAGAGAGATCACTTCACTGGCTTTGCTAATATTAGCTATAGTTTCCTCTCCCCCACAGAATTGAAGAGCAGAAAGGAAAGGAGGGAGACAGAAAACCCAGCCAGTTGTTCAATGACTTATAAAATTCACTTGCAGTGATTCTGAAAAGGAATCTTTGCCCTTGACAAATAGCACATGCCTATTGGCACTCAGCATTCATAAATTCAAGGCCAGCAGTACGGAACCGAAAGTGAAACAAGACAACTTTCAAAGGGACTTGGACTTCACAGTAGAAGCCTGCCCATAAATGTCTGTTGACAGTCTAAAGAATAAATTGAAAAAGCCACTGAAAATGCAGGGATATAAAAGCTAGGAAGCGGTAATGAAATCACGGGCGAGGTTTCCCTTACAATAGCATGTTCAGGACTGCTTACCGCATCATAAAACAACAAAAAGGAAACAGGTTTCTTTTCAAAAAACAAAATGCGGTGAGAGAGGCAAGGAACATTTATCGTGGAAATAACCTGCATAAGCTATGAGGACTGACAAAGAGAGGGGAAAAGAAGTTTTAAAATATGATTTCGAAGGCAGCCATCTGGGAAGGCAGCCATTTAAACTCTCCCAAAAATGAGGACAAAAGAGGATGTGTATTTGCATCATATTAGCATATGCTAAGTTATATATTTGGGTGCAATTTTCGAAATGGAAATGCAGTGCATCTGAAGGTTGTGTGGATACACTGACTAGGTGACCTGATGGGGAAAAGTGTTTGTGGTTCCTTAAACTGAAACTGGAATTCAGTGTGTTAGCGCTTCAAATAGAGGATACCTTCATATAACGGAAAGTTCATTGCCTGCCTTTCAAACTGAGGATTGTCCTCTGCATAATAGAATGCAGGTTACCTTAATTGAGAAGGTTGTATGTATGATCTGGTGGTCTTTTTTCATCTTACTTTCATCACGTTGCATCTTTGCCACACTGATGCTGGAATGATTCCCTCTTGTCATTTGGACAATGTGGCTCCACTTCTTGGATCCCATCAAATCCTTCCTATGCTCAGGGTTGGCTTAACCATGTAGGAGGGTGATGTACCCTCATTAGGCAGCAGAGTGGGAGATGCAGTGCACTCCCCTCCCAAGGAGAGCCTGGCATCGCAGAAACCTTTGAAGACCGTTCTGGAGAACGCTCTTCCACCACCAGAACAGCTGGCAGGAACAGCTGTGGAGTTCTTCCAGGACCCTGTACCCTCTCCCGGAAGAGCCTGGAGTAGTCTGACAAAACCCAGGCAGATCCCACAAGTACCCCACAGACCCCACACAAACTCCCACACCAATGCCTGTTTGCGTATATGCACACTGCCACTAATGCTCATTTGCAAACAGAAATAAAATTCAGTCCCACCAATGAGCAAATCATGGAACAAAAGAGGCCTGGCACAGATGGAGTAAATTTAGCAAAGGAAAGTAGATACCCAAATTAAAAGTGAAAGCTTTTAAAAATTGAGATCTGACACCAAAATTCATCTGTTTTGATTGGCTAAATGAATACAGATGCAAAAAATTGACTCGATTCCATTGTTGCTCTGTTGTTGGATTCACTCTCAAGTATTGATGGGTAGTGCTTGGAAGCTGTCAAAATTCTGGGTTGTATGCACAAACTCTGCATGAATTCAAATTGTTCATATGCACCATAAAAGTTGATTCTGAAAATACTTCTGAATTAAGCTTCTTTATAGGGACATTTTTAGATGACTATGCTAGGAGATGTCTCAATTCCAAGAAAGTCAGCCTGGAGGAACGGTTGAGAAGAAAGGGACACCCCAAACTTTACTTCCTGGAAGAATGTAAAAGAGAGGGATGTGGGGCTCTCTAACTTGTACCAAGTCCAACATTAATGTTTTCCTGAGTCCAGTTCAGCTCCAAATCCCAGTGACTTGAGTGTGATGTTATTAGACACACTTGTTTTCTTGGAGATGTTGTGCATGGAACATGGTTGCAGAAGAGGCCAAAACCAAATTGTTTATGCTTCTGCATTCTTGCCAAGTTTTTGTTTCAACCTCCCCATATATCTTTCTTTTAAAGGTCATACATGGAAGGGGATGACCCATCATTCCTGCTGATCACCCACATTTTTCCTGATTTGTTGGACTGCAGCTCCTACCATCCCCAACCTGGCATGGATGCTGATGTCATCCCATGTGTCCGGAAGGCATTGGTTTGGTGAAGATTGCTACAAATTTTGCTTTCTCAATTGAGAACATGCCAATTAAGCTTCTAAAATAGTTGCAGTATTTCTGCATTCACCGTATTACAAAAATAGCCTTCCTTACAACAAAGAAAAGCAATTTAGGTGAGTGAATGGTCTTCCGTTCCAGATTCTCGGAAAGACATACACATTATATTGTCAAAAAGGTTGCTCACTTCCTTAAATCCACTGAAAAGTACCGGGTGGATTATCTCAGTCCGTTGCCTTTAATTAAACTGATACAGAGCTGTCCTTGATTTTTTGACATTATATTGCCCGTTGCCAGATGCTGTAGTCTGGATTGAACCAATAGCCTTTTTCAGTCTTAAGGATGACAAATAAACATCAGCATTCATCACATTTCAGACATTTCCTGCAAAAGGAACTCTAGGCACATAGCAAAATCTATATTAGGGATAAATTAAGCTCCCATTCTGCACTTCTAGCTAACATGTTCCATCCGGATTCTATGAGAAACTTCCCGAAGGCAAAATTAAGAGGCTTGGAACACTAGCAGGCCAATGTTCTCTTCCATGTGCAGCTCATTGTTTGTTTGTTTTGATTGCTAGCTCAGTGCTGGAGTGTTCGCCACTATGTCAGGAACGACTGATGGAGAATTTCATTCAGTGCACCTCTTAAAGTGAACTGACTTCATTTGCACTTCCGGGAGTCATGCATGGATTGAAAGGTACACACTGCACGTGTTCCCTCTGGCTCCCGCTGCTCCATACGGAGCATGGAATAGGTGGTGAAAACAGCTGGAGAAGGGGACGCATCATACTGACACATGATGTCATGCCTCATTCTATGATGTCACTTTGCCATTTCCAAGATACATTCTGTTGACATGCAGGGGCACCATTCATATAGACATAAGGAAATCTCAAAGGATTGGAGAGCTTTTGTCTGAGACAGGACAAAAGAATTCGTATGCTGGCAAGCAAATGAGGATTTCTGCTGGGGCAATTCTGCTCATCACAGATTCTTCATTATAAAACTTTCGGTGAATCAGGGGTCGGTCTAGACGTCCTCCAGGATCACATCCACCTCTACAATTACATGATTCTACCGAGCTCTCTTTCCTCGGGGGACACTTTCTCTAATAAAATGTTATCTTGATCTTAGCATTACCGTCACTAGGAAAGATTTTTGTTTTGTTTTGTTTTGTTTTGCTTCTGGCATAAGACCAAGAACTGTATTTTAAAAGGGGAGTTGAACAGCCCATAATATGTACCGAGTACTATTATTTCTTTGTGGGAGGTTTATTACAGGCTTCTGGTATATAATCTAAATTAGGCGTCTGAAGGGGAGGAAAATAATGCTTTCAGGTTTGGAAATGTTATAGAATGCTTTGAGTCAAATTCTCTCATTCAAAATTCTCCTGATTTCCTTGATAGTCTTTGAAGTTCTTTGGAAGCTGTAAATGTTATCAGCATTCGTTAATTAAACCTACTTTTTCAAACAGCTGCATCAGAATGGTGCTCTTTTATGTTGCTGGGAAGTTGGCTGCACTTTTTAATTTTATTTTAGTTTTTACTGTGATGGACTTATTCGAGACTTCACTGCCACTTCCACCAGTCTTAACACGCTGCATTATCTTCAGCACAAGCCAACCTTGATTGCAAATGGACATTTAGAATGCAGAATAGGATCAATTCATCTGTGCAAGTGTGGCACATCTTGCCCTAGGACGTTTCCCATTTGTAATGCAGCCTGTCTGCCTCTTCCCCCAGAAGGCTTTGCCAACCATCATGGGAGAAGGAGCATCAGGAAATGCAGACGGAAGGAGTTTCACAGCATGGCTTGGCCTTCTCCCAACGTTTCACCAGGAAGTCATGGGGAAAGCAAGCAAATGGCAGCAAACCTGCGGATAAAAGAAAAAGATTCAGTAGCACAAAACATTGCCCATGGCCATGTGTTATTATAATTATAATTATTATTATTAAAGCAGGAACCATCTTGATGGAATTAAATTGAAAAGAAACCAGAGAACTTCTGTGACTGTATGCCTAATTATCCTTTTACCACCCATGGGGGTGCCATCCAATTGGCCAACAAAATGCCCTGGCAGAAAAGACACCCAGAATCTGCAGTGGAATTGATGCCCAAGGATACGGTCACAAGAGATATTTGCAACAGATTGTGTTTCTGTGAATCCTGCCTGTGGTTCCTGAAGCGGTCCGTTATAGAAACACAAAACAAAACGGGGAGAGTCATGCAAATTTACACTTACCCTAACGCGCATTAGTGCAAGTAGAATGAAAGTTTTGTACACCCCTTCAGAAATGTGATTTCATCAATGAGAATATGGTGGAACGAAGGATGGGCGACAGTCTATGAAATAAGGACAGAATGGATTTAATAAAATCTGCCCATCCCTACCTAAGAAGCCCTATTCAGAGCACCCTCAGTGATGCGTTTCATTCTGAATGCTGGATTAGGCTAATGCCTACCCTGACAGTTAGCTGGCTGCAAATCTGACCCAGAGGCAAGACCTTTGCCGCACTTTGGGTCAGGAGTCCGAACCAGCCCCTTGCCACCTTTGTCTTGACCTACCTGGGTCCTTCTGGCTTTTGGAGGCTGGTGTCGTCTTCTTGAAGCCAATGCTATAGATTTGGTGGCTGAGAAGTAGACTGAAAGGCTGGTGAAAAGGTGCACTCAAGAAACACTGAATTCATTTTACAGATTTCCTTCCTTAGAAACAAAATGAGTCAGAAGGGTCTCCCGGGCCATCTAGTCTGACCCCCAGCTCCAGCCAGCTCTGCTCACAACATGCCTACCATATGCATGTCCAGCCTATCCTTAAACACCCTCACTGATGGGACTTCAACCACCTCCCGTGGAAGCCCATGCCATACCCTCGGGGTCCGAACTGTCAGGAAGTGCTTCCTGGCATCCAAACTGAAGCTTGGTTCCCTGAGCTTGGCTCCATCAGAGCACATCCTGCCTTCCTCTGCAAGGGAGAACAGGTCTCTCCCCACCTCCGTGTGACGCCCCCTTCCATACCTGAATGTTGCCAACAGATCCCCTCAGAGTCTCCTCTTCTCCAGGCTGAAGAGACCCAGTTCCCTCAGTCTCGCCTCATCCTGTCTAGAACAAGGCTTGCAGTACTGTGCACTAGCTGAATCGGTCAAAACGTCTTCAGGAGCACCTCCATGTAGAACAGGTTGCAAGCACTCATCTTGGAGGTTAGAAAAGCACCATAGGGGTGGTGAATTCTTGATCCCATAGGATCTTTTGCAGCTGCTGAATCCCTCACCCAGGTTCAGGAACCTGGGGCCTTCCAGATGTTGTTGGACTCCCATCTCACATAGCCACTCATCTTCTACCATGGATGATGTAGTCCTACATATCTGCATGCCTGCAAGTTCTTCTCCCATGACTCACACAGGGCAGACCTTAGGATGTCTGCTGAGAAGTTGCTCCCATGGAATTCAATGGACCTCATTCCTGAGAGAGGATTGCAGTCATTGCTGATAACATGCTTTTCTCTTCTGCCACTGCCTAATTCGCTAGGACTAAATCAGGTAGCCAGTTAAAGCCTTCTTTACTTCTCTTGGATTCTCTCTCTCTCTCTCTCTCTCTCTCTCTCTCTCTCTCTCTCTCTCTCTCACACACACACACACAGAGAGAGAGAGAGAGAGAGAGAGAGAGAGAGGAGAAAGAGTAAGAGGAGCAGGATGGGGGACAGAGCTTCTTAAGCAATGCCTTCCAAATATCCCTTTTTCTTTTGAAGCCTGAAACTACAACCATAACTTTTCCCCAGAATGTTGTTGTTGTTTGGCAGGAAAGAATTGCCATCATATTTACTGATAAAACCACCGTCGTGAATCTTTTATTACCACACAGGCAAGGAAGAACCTTTCTCTTGTCAGAGTGTTATTGATTGTCAAGAATTCATTGATAAAACCAGCCATGTACCTACGCTTTGAAGGGCTGCCAGCTTCACACGCTGTCTGGTTTAACAATGAATCCAGTGCTTGACATCCTAATTATGACATCAGGCTCTTCTGAGTAGCCATGTATCCAAACCGCTACAGACACTTTCCTGTTCCTCTGGGGGCCCCTTCCAGCTGGGAGGTCTGCTTCTGCCACAGGAATGAGGCAGATGGCAAGTGTGATAGGATTTTGGAGACTGGGCATTGTCTTCCCCCCACCCCAACTGGAAGCTGTGCAATAGAAGCACCATTGGCATGGAAAGCCAGGCTATGGTGCAGACTGGGGGCCCAAAAGATCTGGGGCCTAGTCTCCACGCAGCCATGGAGCCCACTGGATGATGGACCCATTGCAGGCACAGCCCAGCTTACCTCACAGGGTTGTTGCTGTGAGGATAAAATGCTGCTAGGTAAGATGTGGAATGTAGATGCAATCTGGTGGTGGTGGTGGTGATGAGTGCTGATGATCCAACAGGTTTTGCAGCTTTGGGGAAGGCTTGATCAGGGGCAAGCGGTATTAATGTGTACATTGCTGCTATCTTCTGGAACCTGGAAACATAGAAACAGAGTGAGTCAGAAGGGGACTCCTGGGCCAACTAGTCTGACTCCCAGCTCCAGCTGGCTCTGCTCATGATATTCCCACCATGTGCACGTCCAGCCTATCCTTGAGCACTCTCACCAATGGGGCTTCAACCACCTCCCATGGAAGCCCATTCCATACCCAAGGGTCCAAACTGTCAGGAAGTGCTTCCTGGCATCCAAACTGAACCTTGGTTCCATCTGAGCCTGCAGTTGCTCCACTGCTGGGTGGACCAGCCCACCTCTGGCTGGAGCTCTCAGCACATGGAGCCATTGTTTATGGATGCACCTTCTTGTTTGCTTTGAATCAGGGTGTTGAATGACATTCAGCCTGAGGACCAAATGTGGTCTTGGAGAAGCTTGCAGGGACTCCATTGCAGTGGTCAATGCAAAAGCAGGAGGTAAAAGCAGATGAGGGTGGGCCAAAAATGCAAGTCTGTTTTCGCTTATGCTCTTAGGGCTGAGTGCAAAGCTTCAAGAGATGCATTTCAACCTTTGAATTGGAAAAGAACTTCTCAAAAGCCAAAAAACTGCCAAATGACTGGTGAACAAGGGAAAAGGGGTGAATACAGGGGAAGGGGAGTGAACACTGGAGAATCCCAGGACAGCTGACTTTCATTCCTAGGACCAAGTTTCTGTACTGCTGCTTTAAATATTTTTGTAACCAAGAATGGGTTGCTGCTGGCCCCTGTCCCAGGAAGATACACTGTTTTAAGTGGGAACAGGTTTTAAGAATCATCATTTTGGGCTGTGTGTGCTTGTATGTAAGGAAACCAGTGCAGTCTCAGAACTCAGCCATTTCATGACTGGGTAGAGGACAGGAAAGTAAAGACGTCATGGAGGATGCCTTTAAGATGCTTTGTATCACGTGTGATGACCTCATCCAGTCCGATTCTGAGCTAGTAGTGAAATGCAATGACTCCCTGTGTTCAAGTTGAGCATTGCTGCTTTCAAGAATTTGCCACTGAGATTTCAAAGCGTATTTGCTGCAAACCTCTTCACATCTTTCCCCATTTTTTTTTCTTTAGATATCCATCTAATATTCTTTAGGAAGTTACACTGAAAACAAATCCAAAGATGAAGATGGCAAACAGGTATTTGAAGATGTCTGTTCCAAAACAGTTTGATGCTGAGGAGGGCCAAAATTGACCGTAGCTCCATATTGTGTCTCGTGTATGAAATAGCCCGGTAGCTCCCCACTCTCAAAATGGATTTAGATGTAGGTAAGATGCAGGAGAAATGTCTTTTCTAAAAACATGTGTGCAAAGTGCAATAAAGAACACAAGAGCACAGTTGTTATCAGATTTCTATATTTCCTCAGGAGTTTAAAAGGAAGGAGTTTAATGGAAGGCTGGTACTTGATGATATGTTAGGTTCTCACACTGACTATTCATCCATAGCAGATGGTCAGGGGTTGTTATTCCCTCCCTCTCCCACCCCTTACCTTGGAATGCTAGGAATGCTTGTGTTAGAAGGGGAGAGAGAAAAGAAGCCTTTCCCACAACCTGAATCACCACTGGAAACAAGCAACTGCTTCACCTGGTAAGGGTGGTAGGAAGCTCATGGTGAGGTTGGGAGAGCATGTTCTGTCCCCTGAGCTCCAGGGGGAAAGGACAGGTTAAAAATAGTGGCTTCCATCCAGTGATGGCCCCAATCCATAAGCAGGACTTTTCAGAAGGTGCAGGGAGCTATAGGATCAGCAAAATTCAGTGCCTAGACTTATACCAGCAGAAGTACATTTCACTTGCAAAAAAGACAACATTGGCTATGACCCATATTTTATCATAATTATGATTTCCCCCCAGTACTACGTAATTATGGAATACATAAGTATGTGGTGATGCAGGAGAAATTAATTCAATCTGCATAAAGGCACTATGTGAACCAAAACTCAGTTCACTACTGAAATTCACAAGTCTGAATTTTGCAAGGGAATTCTTAGTTTTTAAAAATAAAGAGGTGTGTGTGTGCATACATATACATATACATTCAAATACATTATGTTAGGAAATTTGGTGGCAATAATAGTTTTTCAAATACAAAATGCATGCAAAAATGCAAGCCTTAAGGGAAATACAAAGAAAAATATTTATACTTTCACTTTTTTAAAAAGAAATGTCAACGTTCAGGGCAAACCAAGCTTAAGGCAAGAGATGTTTTCAACTTTCCAGATCAACTGAACTTAATCCCAAAAAACTGAGAGACTGGAAGAAATAAAAGGGGATATCTGGGCAGGGAGACCATGGACACACCTTGGTGCTCGTATCCCATTCAGCATTCCATCTGCGCCCCGTATTCATTGGCAGACTTTCCCTATCTCTGCTATGCATTGCGAGCGATGCCTTTCCGCATGCAAATCTCGGGTCTCGGGGACAACAGTGGGAAGGTGCTGGAAGGGGTGCCCCCCTTTCTTAGGTGAGAATTCTGGTGTGCCAGTCTTCTTGCTAAATTATCAACGTTTATATTTCGTTGGAAAGAAAATCAATAAGTGTTACTTAGAACTCTTTGCTTGCTCATTGGCACAGCACAAAGCTTGAAGGCAGGCAATTTCTTCCTCCTCCACCCTACAACTCCCCAGTTCTATGCATTTTGATTAGAAAAAATGTGTCTGCTGTTTTTAAAAATCCTTTTGAGGGATGCAGTAAATGAGGTGTTCATTAGCTCCAGATGATTGGAGTTCACAATTTGCACTTTTCTTACAAGGAGGCTTGATTAGTGCCCAGCTTCTCCTTTCTTTTTTCCTTTCCCCTATTTTTCTTTTTTAAATGCTGGCCTCTCTTGTCACTCCGGAGCCTCTTCACCGGTTGGGATTCAGTGGACAGAATAAAATTGCTGATGGTATCACCCTGCACTAGAGGCTCGGTGGCTCTAACGCTGTGACAGCAACCAGTTGCCATGGAAATAAAACTGGGGGCTCGTAAATGTGCGGGATGAGATTTCATCGCAGGTTCATGCAAAGTGGAAACATTGGTAGAGGGAGAGCTTTATCTCCAAAGACTCCCAAGTGCTGCAAAGTAAGCAGTGATAGCAGCAAAATGTATCGGGAAGCATTCCTGTGGCATTATCTCTTCATGTCTTTCCCACTGTCAGCTCCGAGTGCGTGGGCAGCGTGGAAGGGCGAGTTCTGCCTGAAGATCTGCCTGGTATAAGCCCAGTCTAAAGGCAGAGGACCTGCTTGTGGGCTTCTCATGCAGCAGCCGGAGGCCACTGGGCAAACAAAGCACTTGCCCTGGTGGACCCTTGCTGTGACCCAACTATGAGACCTCTGTTGCTCTCATAACAACATCAAGATGTTGTGCGGACCGCAGATGGAACGAGAACGCAGGAGGCCCAGTTGCGGTCTCTCCTCCCATGGTAAAATGCATGTCTATCTCTATCTCATTTGCAGCAATTACTTCTAAAGTCACATCTACATTACACTGGAAAATTTGATGCAAAGCTCTACCATCTTCCATTCCCTACGTCAGGCATTACATTTTTTGATGAGATGTGTAAGTGGCTATCCAAATGGAGCTGGATGCCCCCGGAGGAGAGCCATTCCGGAAGCAAAGAGCAGACGTGGTCCAGAGATTTATCCGAAGAGCAGAAGACGTGCTGGGTAGGAAGGCTGGCAGCCTAGGCAGGGGGCAGGGAAGCTGAGTGGAGCAGGCAGGTTCAGAGGTTAAAAGAGAGATGCATCTCAGGGCCACATCCCTTTCAGCTACCTGCCAGAGGCAAAGCCAGCGAGTGACTGGATCACCCTCGTCTCTCTCTGCCAGCCCCTTTTCTCACCCGGCTCACTCACTCTGGCTCTACCTACGTGGGTTCCCAGGAATACAAAATGCTGCATTTTTTCAGAGGTCTGAATTGGGCTGAGAGCCACACAAAACCAAGCGGAGGGCCACATGCGAATGAAGGGCCACAGGTTCCCCACCTCTAAGTTAAAAGTATTGAAGAGGTAGCTAGGTGGTGGTGGTGGGAGATTAGGAAGGGGCAGACATTTGGGTTGGGGTCCCTCCCACACTTGATCTGAGAGGCTTTCTACTCTTAAGACCTCACATTTCATCGTCCCAGAGAATGAACCTGTTCCATGAACCTGTTCTATCACGTCATGGTTGCGCACAGGGGCACGCGTAGGTCCATTTTCAAGGTCTGAAGCAGTCAGGCTACTTCTGAGCACTCTGCAAAGCCTTAGCCTGGGATCTAAACATTTTCGAAAGGTGTAGAAGGTGGAGATGAAACCCCCCCTTGAACCATGTTAACTCGAAGGAAGGATGCTCAGTTTATGCACTCACACATGACAACAGCTTTTGTACCTGCTCTACGAATGTCCCCGAACTTCTCTTAACAATTGTTGGAAACTCGGGCCCAACCAAATGTTTGTTATGATGAATCTTTGTCCAGCCATAACTAAAATTCCAGCTAGACAAAACAGACTGGATGGATCAATGGTCTAACTCTGTGTTAAGCAGCATGGTATCTGAGAACAACTCTGTACCTGGAGGGAATGGACTCCTGGGGCTCAGAGCATGAGTTAAGGCACTCATGTCTTATGTCACCAGGCAGAGACTGAATTTCCTGATGCATCTGGGCTCTGACAAATGTAACAGGAAGGCATATCCTTAAGAGACTTCATGGAGCAGCATTTCTACTTATGGAGGAGGAGTTGCTGAAGAAAACAGAATTGTTCCCTCAACAGGACAGTACACATTATTCAGTCACTTGGAGTGTTTAATGAACCACAACAAACGGTTTCCTGATCCTTGATGGCTCATTAGAGCCATCCCTGGTGGTATCAGTAGTGGTGGCATGTGTGTGCTTTCGCCACCTGTCCAGATTTTTCTAAACGCCATGCTTCCTGAGCTCGGCTTAATTTTACAGGGACATATGCATGAAATAATTTTCCATTGTACATGGACGGGGCTGAATGCAAAGGGGACCGTGGTCACCACCCACCTGAGTGTCATTCCACTGGCACAAATGAGAGGGTCTCAATTATGTGCAAGAGGAACATCCCATTAGAGTTGCATACACACAGTTGCACAAGTAGTGGTTCAAGTGGGCCTCATCCATTGGGAAAATCAGTTGTGTAAGTATAGCGTGGAAGCCTTTGCACAACAACAGCAGCAGTTGGCAGAGCTCCACTAGTGCTATTGAGTTTTGTGGAATGAGCCAGTTCCGAGCCAGTTCCAAGCCTTGCCAAGATGTCCATTTTCAGCCGCAGGACCCATCTCCCTGATTGCTTGACTTCAGGAAATCATGCATGCCTTCCCAAGGAAGCATTCTAATTTTTCACTGGAGCAGCCAGGGAAGTTCAGTGGGAGGCCTCCATGGAAGAAGGCATGGTTTCATGCCAGAGCTCCCAGGCTCAGTCTCAGTCATCTCCAGGTAGGGCTGCCAAAGAATCTTGCCTGAAACCATGGATAGCCGCTGCTAGTCCATGTGGGCAATACTGGCCTCAAAGGACCGATGGCCAAATATGCTATAAGGCAGCCTCATGTTCCAAGTCCATGTAAACGTGTTGGTCTTGGAGACAGGGCAGCATTGCTCTGACCCACGTTGATAGGATACCCTGGACCTTATGGAAGGGCCCAATCTCACAGCTCCTCCTCACTGGTGACCAAGGTGGAGGCATCACCAGCTCTGGACCTTTGAGTTCCCTTGGGCAGGAAAGCCACAGAGGGTCCCCTCCTTAGTGAGTACCCCTCTTCACTGCCATTGCCTCTGGCTGCTCTTGCTCCCCATCTTTTCTTTCATCATGGTTACCCCTTCCTTGTTTCAAAGGCCAGTGGCCAAGAAGGCAGTGGTATCACCTGTCCCACTACCATGGTCTCGGCCAGACTAAGAGATGGGCAAGCAGGTGAGGAGGCAGGAACACGCAGGAGCCTGGCATGCACCCCTCGACATGGCCCGGGTGGAGCAGGAAGGAGCTAGAGCTTGCGAGTCTTCTCTCTGGGCTTCACTTACTTGGCCACCCAGGTTTTGAGGCAGATTATCCATCCAAGGTGCTCTGCAGAGCCAATCTTTGTTAAACTTTGTAAGTGTTTTTCTAATTTTATGGTGTTTTTATTGTATTTTATTGCCTGTTTTTATGGATTGTTGTAAACTGCCCAGAGAGGTTTGGCTGTGGGGTAGTATAGAAATGAAATAAACAAATTAATAGAAAAACAAGACAGAGTATTACAAAAACAAGAATACAGACCAATACACCGATAGTACTTGTACATCATTCCAATAATGCACCATCCAAATAATTCATTTCACTAATACTAACAGTATAACAAGTCTGATTTCTTGCAAAATAGGCAATTTTGTCAGAACTATTATAACACAACATCAGTTATTATTTATACACCAGAACCAAATAGACTAAACCTTTCCAATGCCTTGAGGAATTCACAAACATTACAACAGCTCCCCTAAAAGTGCCAAGTGCAGAAAGCAGAAACCAGATTTCTTACATGCTGCAGCAGTCGAACATTTCCATGCAGATATATTCAGCCTCTCTGTCAACCTGATGTTTCCAATCACTCCAAGGGAATTAAAGAAAGAGAGGCAGGCAGAGGTCCTGCCTTGCTGCTGAAACATCTTGGACTGATCATATATGTGCCTATTTGAAAGTAGCATCTGTATGTCATCCACTTAAATACTGAAAATGTCATTAGAACTGCAATCCATCATATTATAGGAGGTAAACCTTTATCTTTCTAGAATAGTAATATCAGTTTTTATCAATGTCAAAAGAGCACAGAAAATCAATTTGTGTTGTCTGTGAGTTAACTTCCAAGAAACAGTCAGATAATTTAAAAGGATATGTACATCCCAAAATATTAAAGGTTGTTCCAGTACAATGTTTATCCATATTATAACGTTCTCCAGTAAAGAGACAACTCCTGGACACAAAGCGTATGATTTAAGGAAACATGAGCAGTTCTATACCTCTAGAAGCTAGCTGACGTAGACCAACCAGTATTAGGGAGATAAGGCATTCAATAAACAAGAAACAAGAGCTTTTGTTGAATAGGATGCATCTTGAGAGCTGCTGAAACTTCAGATACAGACGCTAAAGTGACAACCCATTGCTTAGAATACTTTTCTCCAGCATTGCAGGTATTTGATGATAGGAACATCCATTCTGATTCCATACTCTATTCCTGCTCTAGACCCTGGGACTTATATTATATATGTATGGATCATGAGTCTATATAAGCTCCATAAGTGTTTCCAGTAATCAAGGAGATTGTAAAAACTCTAGAGCCAAGCCTAGATTCTAATAAATGCTGCATTTGTTGAAGTATTGCTATTTAGCAATAGCAATCAAATCATATTTGGCGTGCAAATCTAAAAATGACGGACACTAATATGCAAAGTTTCTATGTGTTCACGTTTCTATAACCAATTTTAAGTCCATCCTATTTCCTGCAAGCATAGGATTACCTCAGCAACTCTGCTGGAACCTCTTCGAACAAGGGATGAATGCCTGTGAGCAAGAGACCCAGGGCAGCCAGAGCTGGATAGTACAGCAGGGCTGGGAAACTTTGGGGGCTCCTGGAATCAGTTCCTGGAACTTCCTGGGGATCAACTCTGTATCAGAGGTTTGGGGCTGAATTGGCTTGTTCAAGTTACCGTCCCAGTTTTCTGCTGAATTTGACCAACAAATCACCAGTTACTTTGCTTCTGCTGCTATTGCTGTACTAGCAAACTCATCAGCGGTGAAAGTCTGCTCTTAGGGTCATGGGGCTGCACACAGCCAGGGGACCATTTGTTGCCTACTTGTGCTTCATGGTATAGAAAAACACAGTGAGGGAGCCATTCCAAAGTACAAGAGGAATGGCCCTCCATGCTGATCATTTTTCCCCAGGGATACACTTGTCCACTTTTTCAGGTGTTGCGGGTAGCTGCTGTCTGGGGGCATTTGGTTAGAATATATTAGGAATGCTATAGGCTGGCAGAAGGGGCATGGATGGACTAATTATCTGGACCCATTTCAGTCCGGCTTCAGACCCGAGTATGGTACTGAATCTGCCTTGGTCGCCCTGTACGATGACCTGTGCAGGGAGAAGGACAGGGGGAGTGCGTCCCTGTTGGTTCTCCTGGACCTCTCAGTGGCTTTCGATACCATCGACCATGGCATCCTTCTGGACAGGCTAGCGGGAGTGGGGGTCGGAGGCACTGCTTTGCAGTGGTTCCTCTCCTATCTCAATGGCCGATTCCAGAAGGTGGTGCTGGGGGACTATGGCTCTGCGCCATGGCAGCTATGCCATGGAGATCCACAGGGGTCCATTTTGTCCCCTTTGCTGTTTAACATATACATGAAACCACTGGGAGAGGTCATCAGGAGGTGTGGGCTGCGGAATCATCAGTACGCTGATGATACCCAGCTCTACTTCTTGTTTTCCAACAATCCAGGTGAGGCAGTGGCTGTGCTGAACCGGTGCCTGGCCAAGGTAATGGGCTGGATGAGGGCCAGTAAACTGAAGCTCAATCCAGGCAAGAAGGAGGTCCTGTTGGTTGGCGGATCGGGCTTCGGAGAGGGTGAATTGAACCTAGTCCTGAATGGGGTTGCACTCCCTCTTAGGGACAAGGTCCACAGCTTGGGAGTGCTCCTCGACCCGGAGCTTTCACTGGAAGCTCAGGTGACAGCAGTGGCGAGGAGTGCTTTCCTTCAGCTTCGGCTAATCCATCAGCTGCGCCCCTACCTGGAGTATGACTGCCTGGCGACAGTGACACACGCGTTGGTGACTTCCTGTCTTGACTTCTGTAACGCGCTCTACGTGGGGCTACCCTTGAAGACAGTCCGGATACTTCAATTGGTGCAGAATAGAGCTGCCAGGCTGCTGACGGGGACTGGACGTTGTGTTCACATGACTCCAGTCCTCCGTCAGCTTCACTGTCTTCCCATTGAAGTCTGGGCCCAATTCAAGGTGTTGGTGATGACCTACAAAGCCCTAAATGGCTTGGGTCCTGGCTACCTGAAGGAGCGCTTACGTCCATATACACCCGCCCACCCCCTGAGATCAACGGGAGAGGCCCTTCTCCAGGAACCCTCCGTGAAGGAAATTAAGAGGGTAGGTACTCGGAGGAGGGCTTTCTCTGTGGTGGCGCCCAATCTATGGAATGCGCTCCCCAGAGAGGTCCGCCTGGCGCCGTCGTTATTTGTTTTTCGGCGCCAGGCGAAGACCTTTTTATTCAAATGTCATTTTAATTGCTAATATTATTTCCTTATTTTATTCTTTGGCCAGGGCGACTTATTTTATATTGTTAATTCGTTTTATATTTTTAATGTATTATATTTTAATTGATGTTGTGTCAGCCGCCCCAAGGCTTCGGCGAATGGGGCGGCATAGAAATTTTCTAAATAAATAAAGAAAGAAAGAACAAAGGAGAAGTGTCAAGCAAAAAATGTCAGGGTTTTCGGTAAAGGATGAATTACTCTGGGGTAGCAAAGGGCCTTTTTTGTGTGAAAATATTGATGGACTATGTGGGTAGTCCTCCAGTCCATGGTCCCTTTGGGATCCTGCCTAGCTTCTTATTGGAATTCTACAGGCAGATTTTATATGCTGCTGCCTTTGATGGATAGCATTTAATTCCTGCAGAAGAAGCATGATAGTTGTGCGCTGCTAGTCACTCACAGCTTCTCTGCAGAATGTTAATAGTTCTGCAAATCTGGATACAAAGGAGAATAGAAGGTAGTATCTTTTTAAAACTCTGATGGTGTAAGGAGGCATTTGCTGCATGATTGATGCAAATACTTGTTGTGGTGTACCAGCTAGCCTTGAGTTCTGAATTAAGATGAACAAAGTTCTGAAATGATTTCACTAAGGCCGAAACTGGGGCAAAGTTAACACAAACCTGGATTGAAGAGTTAGCTGGTTTCTTCCCTGTATATATTTCTTGGTTTAAACTGAATAGTGGGGCATGTGGACTTTGAAAGACCTTCAGACTAGCATTCAGGATCACAACAGTACAAGTAACCTAGTTATATGTAGAAAGGAAAATTATGATGAAGACATTTCCTCTCTTTTTGGAGAACAGAGATGAAGGATGCTCACTACTGAAGAGTGAAAGTGAGGGTCTTCCCTAACATCCATCTAAGTCAGGGGACCAGAACTGATTTGTGGTAGGGGGAGATTGGATCATCTGGATGGACTTCATGAGCGACAAGTCTATCAAAGGCTATTGGTGTGATGGCCATAGGCTACCAGTGGCGATGTATCTATTTGCACCAGTTGCTGGCTGGCATGAACAGGATCCATGTTCTGTCTGGGGTTTCCCACAAGCAGATGACTGGCCACTAGGGGAACAGAGCACTGGGCAAGATGCCCCCTTGGTTTCACCTATCATGGCTCTTCTGTTCTTATTGCACTAGTTAAATTAACCTTACAGTCAGCTCGGTGGCTGAGACAATCATAAGGCTCCCTTGGTGGCCGTGGTCTTCAGACTGTGTACTTTCATGGTACCCTTTCCATTTTATCATGGAATCTCTGCATCATGCAAAGGATTCTGGGCTGCTCTCATGACAAGGGGCATGGCAAGACTCATTGGGAATTGCTGTTATCCCTCATGGTTTATGAATGTATCCTAGGGTCAAACTACATATTACACTACTTATAGAGGCATATAGCTGAGCCCCTTCTTTCTTTTTTTACTTCAGAGCAAGTACATGTGTCCCTGACTTGCATTAGCATCACTGTGAACTGGGAGGAAAGAGATCTGCCCTAAACTATTTAATTACCCAAATTCCACACTCAAGTAAACACAGGTTTAAAAAAAAAAATGGTCCAGACCTCCATTGCCACCAAGAAGCTTTTCTCATCTCTCACATGAAGTCATATGATGGCACTGAATTTTGAGAAGCATACAGATAAGATGGGATAAGGTTTAAATCATTCCTCCAGGACATAGTGGTTTCACCCTGAATTTGATCTGCATAGAGCCAAACTCCAAGGTTAAAAAGATGCAATGGCTCAGCCACAGACTACAGGATGAATGCAGTGTGAGTTTGGTGCATAGCACACACCTAATGCTTGGGTGAAATCCAGATTTAGTCAGGCTTAGAATGCACACAGTGAAATCATTGGGACAAGTAAGTCATGAATAACTTGCATTCCACTGATTTCCCCTCTCTAGAGGCTGGAAACTGCAAAAAGGAAAATAAAAGAAAAAGCCCAAGAAGCTATTTCTTTTCAGGGAAGCTCAGCCATCATCCCTGATTTTCTCACCAAGAAACTGCTGGTAATGCTTCCAGAGACAATCCCCTCCTCAAGAGATTATGTACTTGGGATATTGCTTCAAATAGAAATGAACTTAAAATTCTTCAGCATCACATTTTATGCTAAAAGTTATGCCTTGAGAGGAAGGAGGTTTTCAAGACTGCACACCCAGGACCGCACTATTTCCACCAGCAGTGCTTATTTTTGCAGATTGGATAGTGATGGGACTTCTGGATGTTCTTGAAGTTTCTCCCAAGCTAGAAGATGCCTGAATGAAGGCAAGAAGGATCATTCCTTCGTTCTGCCTTTACTCTGATTTGGCTTCAGGTTGGTACCATCAGAGTGAGGGCAAGAAGGATGTCCTCACTTTGGCATCTTCTTGGTAGGCAGAAGCACTGAAGAACAATAGAGCGCTGGAGTGCGTGAACACAACCACTAGAACATGGCCCGCAGGCATCTATTCTTCCAAGGCTGTCAACTTGGCTCCCCCCTCCCCGCTCCCACCTTCACAGCCTTCAAACAGGGTGGTGAATTTACACAGTCACTTTGACTCAGCTCTGGTTTAAACTTGCTATCGCACAGCAGGGGGAGGCAATGTGGTACCCCAGCTATCCCTGTGCTCTCAACACTTTTCCTGATACCAACAAAAGTGATCTGCTGAATTTTTTAAATGAATGCACAATCTGGATTGAATCAAAGCAAGATGAGGACCTCCAGCTGCTGCTCTCTTCATGTCCCATAAAAACCCTTGAACTGTACCATGCTGTTCAGAATGTTCTTAGGAAATGAAAATGGCAGGTGGCCATGGCAGCCATTTTGTGGCAGTGCCCAGGACAGAGTCTCAAATTCCTAAATGTGCCCACAGGCATAAAAAGGTAGTCTGTTCTTGCGCCCCACAAAATGCAAAGCTGGTGACTTTGTCCTCACTGACCTGTGCATGTTCACACGTGCATGTACCTCCCTCAGTTAGCACTTGATGATGACCACAGATGAATGTGAATGAATATTCAACTGGACAGCATCATCTTTCAAGTGTACCAGTGTGATGGAGGAGGGCCATGGGGGAGTGCAGTCCTGGGCTTTTTTCAGAGCAGGACTGATTACATCCCCTGCTGAGTGTCAGGGCAAGGGACCAAGGCTTTCACATTTCACTAGCAATTGTCCCGAATCAGCTCTGAAGACACTGGAAAATCTGGTAAAGTATCAAGAGGCTGATTTCTCCTTTTGTTTCATTTGGAGGTTTTCAACAAGGCCAGCTCAAAGCAGCTGCCTGCAGTTTTGACCCCAGAATTCTCCCAGGGAGCACAGCTACTGGAGCTGCAAAGGTGAGTCCCAGCACCTCGCGCTCGGCCACCACACCTGTGCTCAGGTGATGCGACATGACCAGTTTTCTCATGACGTTTGGTGTCAGCTCTTTCACACAGGTATATCGTCCCTTGGTGTGCTCAGGACATGTAAATGCGCATTTCAGTCAGGCTGCTGCCTTTAAATCCTTACTCTGCCTTATCCCTATACCTTTCCCCCATCAATGTGATTCCCATTTAGTTAGCTCAAATCCTTTAAGACCCTCTTTTTTCCCTCCCTTAAGAAAAGAAGCCACTCAAAAGTGCATTTCCCCCCTAATAAGGTTGCTTGAATATTGGAAGGGCTGGGCGGCATCTCCTGCTGTGCTTGGTTGCCTCTGGAAATTGGCTTGTGCCATGACTAAAAACCTCATTTCTGAAACACAAATGAAAATATTAAGACCTCTTTCTGATGTTTTTATCTAAAGAATGTTCCTGGCTGGGCTTGATGTCAGAGCACGAGCGACATTACACAAGTCCCCCATTAACCCCTTTGCCTTGGAAGAACAACATCGCTGTAAATCTCAACGCAGGAGCTACTACGGTGCCCTCGCCTGCTCTAATTCACCGTGCCGGAGAATTGCGTGTCCTTGGGCTATCGGGTGGGTGTTTTTCGGCTAGCGGATGGCAGTCGTGCTCCAGAGGTTTTAGTGATGTTCTCAAGGCAGAGATGAGCTATGTGGCTGATATCTTGGGCGAAGGAGTGATGTAAGAGCGGTGACTCAATTGCAAAACATGTGTGCTACTGGCAGCAATAACAGACATGCTAATCCGTGCTTCCCTTTCCAGTCATTGCCACAAGCAGGAGAAGATCTACATGTTTGGGAAACAATGAATATGATACCATTTGCTTTGGGTTCTGCTCTTTCATCTTGAAATGCCTCTCCATGTAAACATTCCCGAACCTAGAACTGGAATGTGTCAAGAACTTTTCCCTCTGATATGCTAGCTATTCTCACCTAGGAATTTTTGCTGTGCAATATTACATTCAGCTGTAAGATTTCTTCACTGGAACTTATAGAAGTCTGGGAAAGACTGTACTATGTGTGTGTGTGTGCACGTGTTTGTACACACTTGTGTTTCCAGTGTTTAGCTCAAATATACTGACTGATTCATACACACAGGTTCATCTTTCACCTTTCATCTATCAGTGACCAATGAATTATCCTGTCTGTCTGTCTGTCTGTCTGTCTGTCTGTCTGTCTGTCTGCCTGCTCTCAGAAAAGAACTCAAAATGCCTTACAGTGCTACCCAACTACTTATATGCTTACAAGCCTTCCTTCTTGCACTTTCACTATTTGGTTGCACTCTAGCTTGGCTCAAAAAAATTGATTCCGGGATGAAGTTGTGGGGCAAAGCAAGTAGAAACGGTTGATTGGCTCTAAGTTCAGTCCATGGGAAGTCCCCTTTTCCTGTCTACATGAATGTTCCCCATTCGCCCCTAGGGGGTAACACGCAGCACTGCATTGAGGACTGCTCCCTGTGACACTGGGTGACCTTTTCCCATATAGTCTTGCAATATACAAATGACTACCGCATATCCACTCACTATATAATATGGAGGGACACTGTGAGAGTCCATTATAAAGCTCACTTGATTTTTTAAATTAATAACTTAAGGCCCCATCCCTCTCTCAATGCATGCAAACTTCCCAACTTCTCAGCTCGCATGCATGCAGTTCACACTCCCGCAGCACCTCCTTTTTCTTCTCCTCTGAGGCAAATTAGTGGCCTTGGAGAGGCATCTGGCAGGGCAGGGCTTGGCCTTCAGAGTCCCAGCATGGAGGATGCTGAAGTTTGAGGGTGAGACTTGAAATAATCCTATGCCCACCTGTGGTATTGGGAGGCCAGAGGACTGGACCCTTGCTAAAACATTCCATTACTGATAGCAATAATAAGAAAGACAGCAGTAACATTTTTAAAGCCCTTCACATTCGGAAAGGTGACTATTTAGATGCAGGTTTCATTGAATGCCATGGTACGTATTCCCAAGAAATTGTGATTGCATCCTATATCATCTTGTTTTGAAGTGAAAAAAATTAAGCAGATGATAATAAGCTTCTAATCGTTAAAGTTTCTAATCATTCTTTAAACAAGAATGTATAAATCTTTAAAAATCATTTTTAAAACTCTCCTAAGCTTTCATAAGTGAACATAACATATGAACTGCCTTAATGGAGACAGATTGTGTTTGAGCTGATGCTGGGTGGTTCCAATGTTATTTCTTTCTCAGCATCTCCCCTTCCCCGTCCCCTTCCCCTTCTCCTTCCCTATCCACCTCCTAATTCTCTAAGGGTTAAATCCTATTACTGCTAGGCAGAATCCAGACACAATAGAAGTTGGGGCCCCGTTCTTCAGCCCTCGCAGCTGAAAGGACCACGCCAACTGCAGTTCCAAGGCCGGAAGCCAAACCTTCAGCTAGAGATTTGTGGGGATTCTGGAGGGCAGGGAGGGAACCCACAGCCTGTGGCACATCGTATCCTGCCTCACCTGTTCTTCTCACACTCTGGAGCAAAAGATTTAGATGGTTGAAATCGGCCTTCTAAGCCCGTGCTGGGCAGAAGAATCATGGAGGCAGCCTTCTCCTGCCTGCTTCTTCCACCCTCCATGGGATGCCTCTAACCCTCCGAGTTGGGGGATTATGGATAGCCACATTGGATTGCACTGTGATAGATGGTGGGGAAAAGTGAACGTGGCTTAGAGTTCCAGCAGTGTGATAAGTCCCACTCGCTAATAGGTAAGATGTTCCCACTACATCTATAAAGAGGCACACATGGAAACCAGCAAGGATGTGCAAATCGGCGAAGCTTGCACCTGCCAAAGTTCTCTAAATTTTGTCTTGAGCTTATTCCAATTGGAGTCTGTATCAGACTGTGAGTTTAGGATTTTTTTTTTTTAATGGCATGAATTCCACATGCATGCTTGTGTGTAGAGTTGCACACAAATCATGAACATCTTTAAAATGCATGCCTCCTTCTCCCATTAATTAAAGCCCCTTGTGCACATTTTTCAAAAGTACACATTTGTCATGCTCAGCTTTCAGATGTGCACATCCTTTCCAACACATTTATTCTTGGTCTGTGAATTGCATTGCAAGACTGGAAATATACAGAGTTCAGCCTTCAATTTCACTCAGACCCTGTTTTGTCCTGAAGGTGGAACTGGGGCAAACCCTGATGAAAAACAAACTAAAACAAATTTCTCCTGCCTCCCTAGGAAGTAGCCTCCTTCTCATCTCAGTATTTTCCTCGCTGGTTTTGGATTGATCTCAACCAGCACTGCTTCTGCCACTATGACTTTTTTATCTTGTCTTACACAGCTTGCTTATGTATGCAAGACATGTGGCAGTGTAGGGGAAGGGGAAAACCTTCTCTTATAGAAGCTTAAGGTGGCTAAATCTTTGAAGTGCACTCCCAAGCCAGTCTAGTCTTTGGCAGGCGCTGTTTGAGATATCAGCTGTTTAATACTGAGCTCTCTTTGAAAGCTGCACAATTGATCTTGGGGAGATCTAAGCAAATGAGGGATTTATCAGTCGGATGGTTTTGATACACATCTTTTTAAAGAGGCTTGCAACTACAGAAGGCATTTGCATTTGGAATGGGGGTGGGCCGGCTGTGCTACTTGCAGAGCAACTGTTTGAGCCACCAGAGCCCAAGCTGGGTTTGGAGCCTGGTCGAGATCTCTCTGATAAACATGCTGATGATTAGGACCACCGTGGTCTCCTCTGGTGCTTTTGGGAGGGTTGCCAAGAGGATTTTTTGGGCCTGGTATGCTGTTTGTAATCTCTCTCTTTCTTTGAGGCATTTGTACACCCACTCACTAGAAATACCAATCTGTGGGAAATCCTGCAGCCATGGTTCTCAGAGCCCTGGAAGTTGCAGTCCCTTCAGCTACACTTACACTGGTGGTCGTGTGGGCATGTCCAACATCCCCAGCCAGGCTTTTCTCAATCTGCCATTGAGTTGTGATCCCACTGAGCTCCATTTCCTACCTGTCAGACACGCAGCCCATAGCCATGTGGTACTCCATACATTTGTTTGGACAAGTGTGCTCTTAGCTATGCTTACAGAAAGCATTAGAACGCCAGAGGACTGTGTGCTAGCTTGGGTGGCCCATAGATCTTCTCCGTATCCATCTTCCATTAATCTCCTCCTCCTCCTCCTCCCCCTTCCCCTTCCCCTCCCCCTCCCCCTCCCCCTTCCCCTTCTTCCCTGTCCGGATCCCCATCTCTTCATCATAGCCTAGCTATGTGGAAAGTTGTGTATGATTTCCTGATTAAATTTGGCCTCTGTTTCTACATTCCTAACTGGCAAGTCTATTGTGGGATGGACCCAACAGCAGAAACTGCGGCATCAGAAGACGACCATTTGCAACTAACATGAAAGCCAGTGAGCCGCAAACTCTGACGTACTGAAACAAGGAAATCTGATTTATTTTGAGCTCAATGGATTCTGGTCCTGCTTTCAGTCTGATGGTGGAAAGAGGGCAAAGTCAAGTTGTTGTCGTCATCGTTGTCGTCATCGTCATCATCCAATTTCCTTCTGCCTTATGGATCATGATATGAATACTGTTTTCAAACTACCAATAGAATTTTTGGTAACTGGATCTAGGAAAGCACATGACCGCAACACGACTGCTTGCGATAAATTTGTAGTTCTTATGTGCCTTGTCTCCTCTGAATGAGTGTTCCACAAATAGCCCTGTCCTTGACACCCCATGCAGCTCTTGCCAAAAGCTTCCGTTATGGAATCGATCCATCTCATAGTTGGTCTTCCTGTTCTTCTTCTGCCTTTGACTTTCCTTTGCATGGCTGTCTTCTCCAGTGAGCCTTGTCTTCCCAGGATGTGCCTGAAGGATGACAGCCTTGGTTTACCTCCAGGGAAAGTTCTGGCTTGATTCGATTGAGGACCCTCTGGCTCATCCTTTGGTATGATTAGTAGCCCCAAGTCTACTTTTCCTTTCTTAGCACCTGGTAGCTTGTAGAACAGCCTTGTCCAACCAAATGCTGACTACTCATTTTGGACTACAATCCCCAAAGTTCCTGACCATTAGCCATGCTGGCTGGGGTAGATGAGAGTTGAAGTCCAGAATATCTGAAGCACACCAGACTAGGGAAGGCTGCTGTAGACAAATAAAAAGAATGATGTGGTTTCATTGTGTTCCAAGTACACTTGCCAACACACAAATGCCAATGAAGTTGGGTAGGGGAGCTTGAGACAATGATGCCATACCACAGGCTTGATTGCTCTAATGCAGGGGTGGACTAGTTGGTTCCTTTCAGATATTTTGGACTACAGCTCCCATAAGATCTAACCAGCATGGCCAATTGTCAGAAATAATTGGAACTGCGCTTCAAACCATCTGGCACACTTCAGCTGCCAAACTCTGCTCTAAACTTGATCGGAGAGTAAAGCCCATAAGAAATAAGCACAGCCGTGCTGGATCAGGGCAAATGTCCATTTCCTCTAGTGTTCTGCTCGCACAGTGGCTAACCAGCTGCCTGTGAGAAGCTGCCAGCAGCACCATCCTACCCATGCTCCCCAGCAACTGATATACATGGGCTTTGGCTTTTCCTAGCATGGTTTCCTAGAGGTGGTATATAGCCATCAGGACAAGCAGCCGTGGACAGCCTCCCCCTCCTTGGATGTGTCCATTCCCCATTTAAAGCCACCCAATCCAGTGGCCGTCCCCACATCCCGTGGAAGCGATTAGCATCGTTAGCTGTGTGCTGTGTGAAGAAGCACTTCCATTTTTCTGTCCTAGGTCTCCCTCTGTTCAATGACATTTGAAGAGCTGTTCTAGCATTATGGAACGGCAAAAGGGGGAAAACAGGAGGCAGGAGCGAAAAGAATAAGCGTTGTCCCTCGGAGATTATTCATGCAAAGCCTTCATGCATTAACATTCCAATGTCACAATTCTCTTAGGTTCTCCTCCTCGATAGCATTTCCCCGCAGGGGAATTCCCCCAGATCGTCGCTCCTCATCCAGCAGCACTTCCATCTGAAACCTGCTAACAGAAGCGCTTCACGTAGCGCATTCCTGAGCTACTGATCCATTATCAGGGTTCCTTCCTAGCTGCTACTATAACAAATAAATAAAAGTCCTGAGTACATCATTAATTATCTTTTTATTACTCTCTTCATTATGATCAGGCGATGGCCTGTAGCCATTAATTAACTCAGCGTGCTCTCATCCTCTGCTGCTATCAGATCACGTTTGCCATTCTCCCGTCATCAATTAGGACAGGCTACATGGTGAATTATGCCATGCACTCTCCCTCTATACACATTAGCCAATTGGTTCCTCCCCATCTCAATGAGCGTATTTTACACTCTTTGTGAGAGAACAAGCCCTGGAGCCTTTTAAAATTTAGCGGCAAGTCACAGATCTGCAGAGCGGCCGCCAACATCAAAGTCAAACTCTCCAATGAAAGAAGAAAGATATTGGAGGCCTCGCTCCATGTTTCAAAGCCCAACTGCTCCATCACATTTCTCTAAAAACTGTTGAGAATGTGGTGCTCACTTCTCCAACATTCTTTTTCCCCATCTTCTCCCACGGGAGGTGGTTGAGGCTTCATCGGTGAGGGTGTTCAAATGCTTACATCCCTTAGTCTGCTGGATTGCCTTCTCAATATTCAGATCTCACCAGCTGCTGGCCATCCCAAACTTCATGCGCACCAATATGTATTTTCCAATGGCCCATTTTCTCTCAGTTTGGCCATTCACAAGATGCCACCCTCATTGAAACAGACAGACCAGACAGGCAGGCAGTCTCAGTCCTGGAAAGTCAACAAAGTGCTTCTAACTCTTGGTTCTTCCTCAGAGAAAGTCTTTTGAGATCTTGGCATGCATCCATTATTAAGGTGCTGTGCCCAGGAGGACTTTTGCCAGTTAGGAATTAAATTTCAGTGTTTGATTAACTAACTAACTTGATCGATGTCCCACTGGAAACAGCCTGCTTGCTTAGGCACGGGTGTGTCCAAATCCCATTTAAGCCAGTATTCTGCAACAAAGCTGGGGACCCCTATTTTCTTTCAAGGGTTTCATTCCCTTGGGGATAATCTGTTGGAGCAGGGCCAGAAGCAAAAGTGTCTGGAGTCACACCCTTCTCGCTCTTTCTGTCACCTCCTCCTTTTGCTGTCTTCTTTCTCTGGCTCCACCTTCTCTCCCTCTCTTCCTTCCATCCAGCAGACTGACCGATTTTTCTGGTTCCAAAAGGCTGAACTGAACTTTGACAGAGAGTTTTCAAAAGCAAGCAAGAGGCTACATGAAATTGCCTCCTGGTGCTTTCCTACACTTAGCTGCTCACCAGCAAAGCAAAGTTCACCAGCAAAGGAACACCAGCTCACTGCATTCTGGCAGGTCAAACCCGCCCCCCCCCTCTCTCTTTCTCTCTCTCATGTACCATATCTCTACTCCCCTCTCTTTGCAGGACCCTGCTTGTTATGATCAGTTCTGGTTGCCTTACATGAAAAAGGACATCGTTGAGTTGGAAAAGGTGCAGAGAAGGGCAACAAAGATGATCGGGGGCTGGAGCTCCTGTGAGGAGTGGCCACGACAATTGGGATTATTTAGCTCAGAAAAGCATGAGGAACGGGAGATATGCTAAAGGTGTTTAAAATAATGCACTGTGTGCACAACGTAGAGAGGGGGATACTCTTCTTCCTCTCCCATAAAGCGCAAAGCTGAGGTCATCCCATGCAGCTGATTGGTGGGAAGTTTAGGACAGATGCAAGGAAGTGGTTCTTCACATGGTTAAACTCTGGAATTTCCTGCCACAGGGAAGTGGGGATGGCCACCAACCTGAATGGCTTTTAAAAGGAATGGGGTGGATTCAGGAGGGAGGAGGTTTTCCGTGGCTACTGGCCTTTCTGGCTCTGGGCTACCTCCTTTCCCAGAGGTGGCCTGCCTGCGTAGCCCAGTTGCTGAGGAGCTGGGCAGGAGGTCTTGCATCCCTCCTGCTTCAGAGAATATGTGGGCAGCAGGTTTGTCACTGTCAGTATGGAGTGCTGGACTAGATGGACCTTTCGCCTGTGTCAGTGTGGCTTTTCTGATCTTTTTATGACCTGTCTTCTTGTTCTGCAGACCTGAGCTGGATAGAAAATGGGCTGCCAAGACCTCATCCATTCTCCACTAAGAACAATCCAATAATAATATTGTAAATATTAATTATATAGCTTCCGTCTTAATAATTTCAGTGAATTCTGGCTAAGGAGGCCATTGAAGATAGTGGGATCAGGATATGGTACCATCTATCCATGGTGCCATTACTGTCCATTATTTCACTGGTCTCTGATGGGAAAACACAGCTTATTTTGCATCATAATGGTTTCTGCACAGTCTCTGTAACTTCAAGCATTGTGGGAAATCCGATCACAGAATCCTGGAAGAGTGGAGTTGAATGGGGCCAAGAGGGCCATTGGGTCCATCCCCCTGCTCAGTGCGAGACCTTCCCTCTGCAGTGGCTGCCCAGTTGCATCCTGAGTGCCTCTAGTGTGGGAGAGCCCACAACCTGCCACAGTAATTGGCTCCATGGTTGGACTGCTCTGTCAGTCAGGAATCCTTCCTGATGGCTTCCTGCATCTTGAGCCTCTTATTCTGTGCCCTGTACCCTGAGATGATCGAGAATTGATCCTGGCCTGCTTCTCTTTTAAGTAATTGAAGAGTGCTATCCTATCTCCAGACTAAGCACGTCCATGGGGTTCACAACAACAACACCAACAACACCTCATAGTGGCTTTTTTAAGCAATCTCCAGCTCATCCTTGTTGCTCTCTTCTGAACTCTTTCCAGTTTGTCTGCACCTTCTTAAACTGTGGTGCCTAGAACTGAGCACAATGCTCCAGGTGAGACCAAACCAGCACTGGGTAAAGGGGAACTAGAACTTCACATGACTGGGAAGTGATACTTCTTGCAATGCAGTCCAAAGTAGTATTTGCCCTTTATCAGCTACATCCCCTTGTTGACTCATAAGGCCAGGGTGGTGGAGTGGCTAAGAGTGCTTGACTGGGACTTAGGGAATCTGGGTTCTGGTCCCTGCTTGGCCACGGAGCCAACTGGGTGCCTTGGGCTAGCCACAGACTTTCAGCCCAAAGCTGAGAGTAGGAGGAAGAGGAAGATGCAAGCTGCTTTGAGTTCTTTGTCAGAAAAAAGTGGGGTATGAATCTGATAAATAAATAACTATTTGAAGCTTTCTCAGGCTGAAGCTCCTCTCCACCAAGGTTCAATTTGGATGCCAGGAAGCACTTCCTGACAGGAGCCTGAGGGTATGGAAAGGGCTTCCATGGGAAGTGGTTGAGGCCCCATTGGTGAGGGTGTTCAAGGATAGGCTGGACATGCACATGGTGGGCATGTCGTGAGCAGAACTGGCTGGAGCTGGGGGTCAGACTAGATGGCCCAGGAGACCCCTTCTGACTCTCTCTGTTTCTATGTCTATGTTTCTGTTTCCACCTTTTACTGATTCTCAGCCGCAGCAGTAAAAAAATGGGAATTTGCCTCCAGTGGGCCCCCTCTGTTAGTCAACCTTCTTATCGCCATTCTCACCAGCTGCAATTACTCATCTTCTTCCCAACCTTGTTTGGCTGGCTTGTCCAGCAGGCAGTGTGCCAGTGGTAACACAGGTCATGGCATCTGCTGCCGCTCCTTGTTATCATCACTCCTGTCAAGGTGAGAGTGAAAGGCAGGTGAACAAGCAGGTTGTGGAAGTACAGAATAAGGCCAGGCTGCTGTCATCTTTGGGCCTTTGCTGAGACGAGGGTTCTCAACAGGTGCCCAGCCATGCCTGCCCTTGAGGTGATATACCAGGTAATCTTGGGGAGTGGCATCCCTCAAAAGGAGGTGCTTTCCCACTATATTCCCTGAAAAAATTTAGAATTTTTGCTGGGGTTTACATGCTTTACCAGAGGAGAACATGCTTTCCCTTGGCATTCATGCAGACACCCATGATTCCAAGGAAGCAAAGGAAAGTTCATTCAAAGAAAATAGAGAGCAGGCACAAAATTCTTAGCTCAGAGTTATCTAGGCAGCAAATATCCCTACTGCATCTCAATCCAAAAAGCTCTTTATTTCTAAAGAGATGAAGGTCTTCCCACCTACCAGCCTTAGAGATAGAAGCTAACAAAGAGGGGAAGGGGATGGAGAAGGAGTCCAAAGCTACTGACTACCCATCTGTCCAGTACAGTAGACTCCTGACAGTAGCTTCTTGCATGGACAGGAAGGGATGGGAAAAGTCCACATTCCAGGCTGGGTTGTCAGGTCGCTGTTCAGAGCTGCCCCACTTCTATTTTCTCAGTCCCTGGTTCCGATACTCTTTTTTCTGCACTTGCGTCCATGGGAATGGGAAGATCCCCATTGTTTCCCAGACTTAGGTTAATTTCATGATAGGTTCTTGATTGCTTTTGATGGCCTTATTGATTGCTGTCTGCTACATGATGTCTGTTTTCTTGGGTAAAAGCGGAGTTCTTGGCCTCTGTTCGCTGGCTGTTATTGACTGGGTAATCTCCGGGTATTGGTGCGTCTTTCTTTACGTCTTGGTAACTCATGATACTCTCTCTGGACAAAGGTTGTCATCCTTGCAAGGTTGTTTTGTCCAATCTCTTTAAGCAGAAAAGTCTTATCCTGGTCTTTTTTTCTGCTAGCCTTTATTATTCACCATGCATTCCCATTCCTGGGCAAGGTGCTAGAGCGGGTGGTGGCGGGACAACTCCAAGCACTCTTGGATGAAACTGATTATCTGGACCCATTTCAGTCCGGCTTCAGACCCGAGTATGGTACTGAATCTGCCTTGGTCACCCTGTACGATGACCTGTGCAGGGAGAAGGACAGGGGGAGTGTGTCCCTGTTAGTTCTCCTGGACCTCTCAGCGGCTTTCGATACCATCGACCATGATATCCTTCTGAATAGGCTGGTGGGATTGGGAGTTGGAGGCACTGCATGGCAGTGGTTCCTCTCCTATCTCAACAGCTGATTTCAGAAGGTGGTGCTGGGGAACTATGGCTCTGCGCCATGGCAGTTTTGCCATGGAGTTCCGCAGGGGTCCATTTTGTCCCCTTTGCTGTTCAACATCTACATGAAACCGCTGGGAGAGGTCATCAGGAGGTGTGGGCTGCGGAATCATCAGTACGCTGATGATACCCAGCTCTACTTCTTGTTTTCCACCAATCCAGGTGAGGCAGTGGCTGTGCTGAACCGGTGCCTGGCCAAGGTAATGGGCTGGATGAGGGCCAATAAACTGAAGCTCAATCCAGACAAGACGGAGGTCCTGTTGGTGGGTGGTTCGGGACTCGGGATGGGGGACTTGGGCCTTGTCCTAAATGGGGTTGCACTCTCTCTGAGGGACAGGGTTCGCAGCTCAGGAATGCTCCTCGACCCTGAGCTGTCTTTAGAAGCCCAGGTGACAGCGGTGGCGAGGAGCGCTTTCCTTCAGCTTCGGCTGATCCATCAGCTGCGCCCCTACCTGGAGTACGACTGCCTGGAGACAGTGACACACACGTTGGTAACTTCCCGATTAGATTTCTGCAACACGCTCTACGTGGGGCTACCCTTGAAGACAGTCTGGATACTTCAATTGGTGCAGAATAGAGCTGCCAGGCTGCTGACGGGGACTGGGAGTTGCTCTCATCTAACCCCAGTTCTCCGTCAGCTCCACTGGCTCCCGATTGAAGTCCGGGCCCAATTCAAGGTGTTGGTTATGACCTATAAAGCCCTCAATGGCTTGGGCCCTGGGTATCTAAAGGAATGCTTGCGTCCATATATGCCCTCCTGCCCCTTGAGATCAGCAACAGATTCCCTTCTCCAGGAACCCTCTGTGAATGATATTAGGAGGGTGAGTACCCGGAGGAGGGCTTTCTCTGCGGTGGTGCCCCACCTATGGAATGCGCTCCCCAGAGAGGTCCGCCTGGCGCCGTCGTTATTTGTTTTTCGGTGCCAGGTGAAGACCTTTTTATTGAAAACTTATTTTAAGTGTTAATTTATTATGGAGGATTTTTAAAAAAATTTAAGCCGAGATGCACCGGGTTTTAATATTTTTAGTGTATACATTTTTATATGATTTTGTTTGTTTTCGTTTTTGTTGTGAGCCACCCCGAGGCTTTGTTGCAATGGGGGCGGCATAGAAATGTTTTAAATAAATAAATAAATAAATAAATAAATAAATAAATAAATAAATAAATAATCTTCTTCACAGTGGCTGGCCCAAGTTCTTAGGTCCATCTCCTAAGCTCTGGTTTGCCCACCATGGCCTGGGAGCAGGTCCTTTTGAGACTAATATTGTTATGAATTATGTACGTGTGCTTCAAGGACCATCCATTCCTTGCACTGATATTCAGTCCAGCTAGGTAGCCAACTCCCACCTGTAGAAAGCCTCTCTGTTCCTAATAGGTCTTCTACTCTGCTGTCACCTTCAAGGACTTCTAGGTTGAGACCTCTAAATATCAGCTACTACTGCAGCTGGTGTTAATTTATAACGTAGCCTCTATTTCAATTGGTCATTTATTTCTGCAACTGCCAGATTATTTGGGGGCAATGCTATTGTTTCCCTCTCCCCCCTCTTGTTCTTTCCAGCAAAACAAAACAAAAAACAAAGACAGTCTAGGCTCTTAATGAAAACTGCCAAATAAAATCTGAAGCAGTCAAAGGGAGTTCTAACTGGAGAAAAAACAATTTGTATCTATTGGTTTCACAGCAGGCTTTCCTTGTGTTAGTTTCTATTCACTTGCTGATTTTTTGATTCAGTTGAAATGGAGATTGGCTCTTTGGACTCCAAGATGCCAGTCTTATTAATATACTTGGATTGTATTTTCATTGTTTTTTGGAATATTCAGCAGAATTCTGAATCTACAGAGCAATATATGGAATATACAGAATATACAGCAGAATTCTATGCATGCCTATTTTAAAGTAGGGAACATACAAATTGTGTCCTGTTTGCACAAGCATCTCCTAGGCACAGTTCTGAATGCAAACACAAGCAGGTGCACTTTTTCTGTTTTAGAAATGTTTGTGAATTCCAGAATTTGTAATTGCATTCAGTAAATGAGTGAGTGTGTGTTTTCAAAACGTACTTTGGAATGTGCATTTTTCAAAAACTTGTGCACTTTGAAATGCGCATGTAAGAGGAAAAGATCCTCTTTTTTAAACTTTCACTAGTGGGCAGAAAGGCATTTGAAAAATCAACACAAAGAACAACAAAAAAGGCACTTATCCCATTTGAAATACACATTTCCCCCCATTAGAACTAGCCAAAAGGCACATGAAATGAAAATGGAAGTGAGTTGAAATGAGTTTCAAAATGATTTATGCAAGAATTTGGGTGAGCTCAAATATTGCTATCTTTATTTATTTTTCGATTTATATCCTGCCTTTTTCCTACAAAGGGCTCAAGGCAGCTTACATCTCCTCCTCCATCTTATCCCCACAACAACAACCCTGTGAGGTAGGTAGGTCATCATCATCTTCATTTTGGTACTGCTCCATGGCCAAAGCTCTCTGGGACAATGAGTTCAATAGGACTTAGTCCCAGGTAGGGTTAGGGGATGCTGGGAGTTGTAGTCCAACTTATCTAGAGGACAGAAGCTTGGGTAAGGTAGGTGTATAGAACTGCCATCTAAAAATATAACCATTGCCTGCTATTTCTTGCTTCATAATTATGTCTTGCTGGAAGCTTTCAGTTTAGAAGCATGGAATCAACATGAGTTCACAGTCCTGACTTGAAAATAAGACTTCTCTTTGTGTTAAGAGACTGGTGATTAAATTACCCAACAGCCTTGCAAATAACACATCGCATCTTGATTTGGCCTAAGCATAATATCTCAAGATGGTCACAGATCATGAGCACTTTTTCTTCCACTGTTTTAATGGTTACAATTGCACACTGATGCATTCAACGGGAAGATTTTAATAATGGTTTTGTGCCACACAGCATGCTAAACTTGTCAAAGAGTTTTCCTGATCCTCTTGTTTTGCCAGTCTAGGTTTACCATATACTATTTATTTACATTTTTATCTATCAGATCCTCATAGTTGCCTACACAGCAGTGTGCAAGCACAAATGGGTGAACATGATTTTCAGAAAAACAGTGTGATGGAGAAACCAGAGTTGTTGTTGCTACTTATTATTATTGCTACTTCTATTATACCAGCCACATTTTAAAATAAACTCTCTCTTTCTAACCCTCCTGCTGCTTTCAACCCCAAGGTGAGATGTCAGCAGAGCCAAGAGGCCCAGCTGAATAAGCAGCAGGCTCATAAGGAGGGTTCCTGGAGGTAAAGACAAGACTGGGCTCAATAAACCACTCTGTGCATGCTCAGAGATCCATTTTGGGTTATTTGTACTTGGGAAGAATAAAGAATGTTTGGCAAAGAAAATGGTCTGTGGCTTTTGATGAACCTTGGCTCACATCTCCTGGTTCTTCCAATCTTCTCATAGGGCCTTGTTTCTAGAACACTGGGATTCCTTGTCGCTTTCCTATGAACGCCTTCCAGTTTGTCTACAACCTTCTTGAAGTGTGGTGCCAAGAACTGGATGCAATACTTGAGCTGGGGCTTAACCGACTGGAGGCGAGCAAATCATCTTTCTCTATTGTTTCCCCGGACTAAAAAGAAAAGCAACAACAACTTTCTGCAAGGAGAAAAATAGACCAGCTGAAGGGCAGGACTAAACCCTTTCTGCCTATTAAGCAGGCTAAACTTTTTGGATGTATGGAGAGAGCCCTACAAAATGGTTATTCTTCTCTTCCTGTCCCACTGTATGCAGTAGCAGTTTCTTCTGCCATCTCAGGAGTCTTGAGCATGTGTAGACGAACCTTCACCAAGATATCCTGGAAGACTTCTTAGCCACAGCAATAACAGAGATTAGTTCAGCCTCTGTCCTAACACCAGTTCTAGGTACAACTGCTATTCCTCTTAGTGAAAGGCTGCCATTTGCCCTGGGAAAAACTATTCTTGCTGTCCAATCCCAAAGAGTCTGGGAGTGAGACAGTGTTGAACTTGGCCCTGGTGGGGCATATCAAGTTGTCTTCCATGCATTGGTGGCTGCTCTGATAGGTCTATTTAAGCTTCCATTGACCCAAGCAAGCCTTACTATTTCAACCGATTGCCCAGAAAAAAGCACTCCTTGTGTGTTGATGGTGTTTCTCTCTCTCTTTTAGTCACTCTAAGGGGGATGGATTTAAGCAGGAAAGATGGCCAAATGAAAAGTCTTAAACCTCTTCTGCCTGTGAATAGTGATCCTGATTTGGAACAGGGCCCCAAAAACTCTTACACGAAAGTGAGTGAGAGGGAATCAAGAGCAGCTGCAGCTCACATTTGCCATGAGCCTGCTTCTGGGTATCAAACTCAAGGCAGTCCTTTATAGAGCAGTTCTTTAATTGCAACTGAATGAACTGAATTGCATGAGCTCGAAATATCCTTCTTCCAGAGTTGAGAATGGAACAGACACCTGGCAGGTACCCAAAGAGGTATGTCCCATACCTCTTGGTCTCAGGCACAACTGTAATAATCAGAGGTGGGAGGCAGCATCTCAGGACTCCACAGGTCTAACCAAGGCTGCCTCTACCATGTCCTCGACTGAGCCCTCCTGGCAGGGGGAAAGGATGCAGTTTGCCTCTTCTCCTGTTCCTCTGTGTGATGTGGGGAGAGCTGTCCATATGGCATAGCTACCCCTGATTAGAGCCAGGGTGTCCTGAGATGCTGCCTCCCACCTCTGATTATTACAGTTGTGTCTGAGCCCTGTGAAACCCGGACAGATTCTCACAAAAGAAAACTCTCTTAGGATGCAGGTTTGCTCTTGCAAGAAGCCCAAAGCTTGAGAGGGGCACGAAACAGTGTGCATTCTCACTTCTGGTGGTGAGGTAAATTGGCTCAGACGATTTTAGTTACTTCACTCGTAGACATTCCAAACTGTCTGAACTTTAAGCCCCATTTTTCCATGTCTGGGTACTGTGAAGAAGTGATTTCCAATAGCAACATGCCAATAACAATAGCAACAATAGCAACACACCAATAAAGAAGTCTCATTCACCCCAAATAGGCCTACTGTATGTGTGGGAAGGTGCAGTGAACTCCATTCTTGCATGGAACTCAAATTCCCAGGCTAAGCATGTGCCCAGAGGAAACATGATCCTTAATTCTGTCTCGATCCATAAGTCAATATTTTTCACTTGGATTTGGTTAGTGAATCTTGGGAATGTAACAAAACAATCCAGAGTAGACTGCGTAAGCCTGAAATCCACCCACACCTTCTGTGTGCTGCTTTCGTGCCTCTGGCAAAATGTCTGTAATGCCCCACTCACAATATTATGATCGGTAGTGTAGCTGCAAAAACACAATGTTGGTCCCGCATTGAGTGTCGAAAGAATAGACTGAACCTTCTTCCTTAAAGGGTAACTTCTCATTTTCCTTTCCCTGGAACAATATCAAAGTCCTCTGGCTTTCAAGAACCATGATGATAAACTGTAAGGATCAATATTTCCTTTCTGATAGACTTATTACCCCTTCAGCATTCTTTGCAAGATATTATCAATTTCATCTGGAGATCAGAGTTTTAAGAGAAATGTTCATTAACAATTCCTTCCATGTGCTGTAATCAGTATAGCTGGGAAAAGTGAATGAAAACCTGTCAGTTTTGCTTTCACCCACACTTGATTTAATTTTAATATCCTCCTATATGAAGACATTTGCAAATTTTGGCAATTCTTTGCAACAAGAGAGACAACATTCTCACTCACCTGCACCAGCCGTCCACCATGTTCCCAACACAAAGAAGACCATGTTGTACAACGGTGCATGTTGTAGCTGATAAAAATGAGCCACCTGTCTGAAAAAAAGTGGTGGAAAACTCAGTTCAGTCTCAAACTCAGCCAAATGCATAGCTTTCAAGCCTAGATGAAGCACTCAAAGCCTCCTTCCTGGGTGGAAAATAGATATATATTCAATTCCACTTGATTTAAACAAAAACCTGAATTTCCTTTCAGTTGTCAGGATTTTGGAATCAAGGCTGCAGTGCAGTGGATTGGAGTCCCACCCCCAAAATGGTTTTCTTACATATCCCTAAACACATCATATCATCATATCATATCATATCATATCATATATCATATCATATCATATCTTCATGCATCTTTTGATATATCGCTTCACCTGATTGAGTATCTATGGTCATTGATAGCTGGCACCATCTTTATGGGATGGGAAACTTTGGCTAAACACATTTCTGGACCCTGTTTGCGTCCAAGCGATCTCTCTTCCAAACCCTGCTTTTATGGATGTCTCTTTGCACCTTAAATGTTGCACCCAGTTAATCAGGCAATCTGGCATTGCAATGCCTGGAGATGAATGAACATTTCACCATTGTTGACAAGCATGATCTTGGCCTGGAGAAATTTCCTCCCTCATTGTAAACCAGAGAACATATCATCTGTAGGCCATGAAAGGAAGGCAAAGAGGAACGGGGGGAGCTGGAAGTGGGGAAACATCTCCCGTCAGAGTGAATCAGCCTGCTGACACTTTCATACCATTTGCAGATGACCTCGTCCTGCTCAGGTCATGCTTCCGGGAGCGATGACTCAAGTCTGCATGGCACAATGGGAAAATATCGTATCTGTGTATGTGTGTGTATTCATCAGGAAAGAAGGACGCACCCAAATCGCTTCCAGTCATTGAAAGGGCTGGGTTGAAATGCATTCATAATAAAATGGAGCAGGTCTCTGCTCTAGGTGCTTGAGAGAAGACGGTTATCCCATACCTCTATGGGGCTGCACCTCTAGCTCTGGGAGGTGAATTGATTTAGTACATTTGGGGTCACTAGACGACCAGTCTCTTCCTCACCAACTCCCCCACAACAAGTGCCAGGAGACACCTTCACTGATTTGCTTCTTTATTTTTTTAAACCGTGCAACACAAGTGGAAGCGACTCAAACTACTAGCAGATAAACCTCTACTGTGGGTCAAGATGCTCTGAAACATTTCACACTTTCATCTACATCCATCCACTTGAATTTAACAGCCCTCAACAACAAACAATGGGGTGCTTATTTATATATTTTTTAGTTGAGAAACTGTGACTTCAGATGCCATCCCTAGCACATAACTGTGCTCTTTTTTAGTTTGGGTCTTTGCTCAAAATTTGACCTGATGAGATTCTTGGGGTGGGGTAAGGAGCTTAAAGGGCAAAGGAAATAAGCTTCTAGACCTTATGGTTACAGCAAAAAGCATTCATATTTTTAAGGGCTCTCCTTTCCTCACACTACACCATAGGTTAACTCTGTTCAGCCTGGTCTCCCAGTCCTCTGTGCAGCATTTTCAGTCTGCCCAGTTACAATATCCTAAATCCAAATTGAACCTTCATCTATTTTACATTATATTTTAGGCTGACTTTAAGGGCCAACTCTCTCAATGTGGCACATAAGATAAAATGCACCATTGAACAAAAATTACAAAAAATTATGATTAAAAAGAAAGTACTTAAAGCAGTGCTTCTTGGTATCCCTCAGCATACAGCACTCACAACGTGCTACTGAAAGGACAGCAAAGACAGTGCTAGGTGGGTCTCCATGGGGAGATCACTCTACAATGCACTTGGAGGAAGGCCCCAGATGTTGGTTATACTTTATTTATATTCTCTCTCCCCCCCCCCCCACCTTTTATGAACCGCTTGGTTTGGAACCACGAAAGGTGACTGTGTGCCCTATGCACTAGAGACAGAAATAGTCTGACTGTATATACCAAGGACTGAGAATCTCCATAAGATAAAATCCATGCAAACGAGTCTGCATCTGGATGGAGGATGAATGAGGGATGAGTCACGCCATGTAATGCAGTCAGCAGTGCCCTTTGCCGTCTACCCATTCATGTTATCCTCCCTTGGGGGGTCATTATTAGCAAATCAAAAATATTCCAATTATTCCCCTCAAGGGCAGAAGCGGCACACAGGGGAATCTGTGCAAGGAACAGCTGGGCATGAGAGCACAAACTGCAACTGTGTGTAAAGAAAGTAATCCAACCTCAGTGAAGAAAGTGATGCATAGCTTGTACACATTCTGTGCCACAAAGGAGTGAACTGAAAATTGGGGTAACCAGTTTTCTGAGTCAGGATAAGCAGATTTGCCTCTGATGAAGAACAAAACAAATGTTTACATATCTACCTGGAGGCAAGGCTCCTGGAGTTCAATGAGGCTTACTCCTGAGTAAATGTGTATAGGGTTGAAGCCACAGTTGGACAAATAATCGAGTGTGCATGTTGTTTATTGGCGCTCCCTCCTTCGAATGAATGAGTTGATAGCACAAACATGAAGCACAATTTTTAAAAACTAAGAACAGCACAATGCAAAATCTAGAAAGAGGACAGCTTCCATAGATACTAGATGACATCGGCGAGATGGTCCCTTTCCCCTTGGAAATCAGGGCCAGCCACATCACTGGGAAAAGTGATGGATTGCTTCAGGCAACAGCGGTTGGGGTGGGGGCTGTTTGCAGGTGGTTTGGTCTATAACTCAAATTAGCCATAGTCAACATAACCAATGGTGAGCAAGAATAGGAATGGAGGACAAAATATGTATGTATGTATGTACTGGATTTACATCCCACTTTTTCCCAATGAGCTCAACGCAACCTACATAATTCTCCTTCTCCTGTTCTCAGTTTCATTCCTGCAACACCCCTGTGAGGTAGGTTGAGCTGACCACCCTGGTGCAAGGGATGCTAAGGAGAAGAAGGAACAGGCTGGGGAAGGAGCAGTTCCAGGTGCCTCCCCCTAAGCAAAGCACCTTCCCGTCAGCCTTGCAGGGCCTGGGTCCTGGAGACTGCAGGCAATCTGTGGCATGATGGAGAGCTGCGTTTGGTCAGGTTTTCAGATCCAGCCATTGCCACCAGATAAGCCCGTGCTGTGGAGGGAGCAGATGGGAGAGCACAGCAGGTGCCAGCACAGCCCTGGGAGGCATGCAAGCGTCCCAGTACTGATCCCCTGTGGCTGCAGGGAGACGAGAGCGCCCAAGCCACGCACGCAAAGTGGGGCTGAGGGTGTGTGCACACGCATCCATTTTTAACGCCGCTATTATATTGCCATGCTGCCTCTTTCCTCTTGCAGCTCACGTGCCTCCTGCTGTCCGTCTTATCTCCACTGAAGCACTCTTGAGAGGCAGGCTAGACGGAGAGTCAGGGACTGGCTTCAGGTCTCCCAGTGAGCTTCATGGCCCAGCGGAGACTGGGACCTGGATCTCTTGAGTGCCAGGCCAACACTCCAGCCGTTGCCCTGGCCCTCTGAAAACAGGGGCAGCCGTTGTTAAGGGAAATATATGCCCTGCCAAAATGGCTGGTATATTTTGAGTATGGAATAGCCTGAATTTTTTAAGCTTGCCTGAATTCTTAACATTCCTTCTAATTTCTTTTTGCCTGGTTTCCATATCTGGTTTTGATCTGCTTCATTTGAATGAAAAAAAAATGTGCATTTCTCTGCATATTTTAAAGTGCCCAGTTTACTAAGGCATGAAACTAAAGTGTGGACATGCCCCTGTCCTTTCTTTAGGAATGTGGCTTTCAAAGAGGGCATTTTAAGTGCATATTTTGATTGCAATCATACATATGGTGATTTGAAAGCGTTCTTCAAAAAAGTATTCCTGCTTATATGCATGTCTGAGATTTTGCAACAACTAGCAACCAAATAAAACCTTCATACAACCCTAGTAACTAACTGAAAATGGACCGTGGAGGATCTCGGGCATAGTTGTCTCACGGTAAGCTTGGAAACAATTGCATCGTGTATGTACAACAGATGACACACATGGCACAATTATATAATGCTTGAGGATTCCTTGAACAGTTGAGATCCCGGAGACTTCTTTGCGCTATCCTCATGCACTCAGATGAGTCAGACTACTACATTTCCCATCATTCCTGGCTGGCAATGCCATGCTGCCCGGGCAAAAATGCCTGGAAGACATTGATAGATACGTAATAATGGTGGGGAGTCCAACTTGCTTGTGCTCAGTGGGCTTCCATGGACTTTCCATGGACTTTCCATGAATCCTTATCTCTAGCAATGTGCACAGCCAAGGTGTGTGCATATTTGCATATATTTAAGAATGCTAAGGAAATTTGAGCAAATCACACTATTTGCTCAGTTTGTATACCTTTATGCAATTTACACAAATAGCATAATTTGTGCTATTTCTGCAAATTGGAAGCTAGAAGCAACACAGTTCAAGCACTGTTGGCGTAAACTGTTTTAGAATCACACAGTTGTTGGCTTCTGGTTCCTAGTTCTGGCTTCCAGAAACTGCTTTATTTGTGCAAGCTTCCTTTTCAAAAAGGAAAGCACAAACCATGGCCATTCCGAGAGGGAAGTCTGTGAGTTGGCACCAATGTGGGAATAATAAACTGGAATCGGATTCCTAACACATCCCGGGCACTGAGTTGAGGAAAATAGCTCTGGGGAAAGCACCGTGAACATTCTAAAATATGAGAAATGCATAGATAAATACGCAATCAAATCAAGTAGGCAAAAATGTAAGCACACAATCTGTCTGCCTTGCTACCTTTTGTTGCTTTCTCGCAAATCATTTATACAGAATCCATCTTTGGTAACAGGAGAGGGGCTTTTTCCCTTCTTCATCTTCTCTCCGTTTTGCAGCAAAGCTGCTCCTGTTATGGGAATTGCCTTATTTGGCTAAATGCTGAGTTTATGAGTTGGATGACATTTACAGATAAGAGGAACACTTTTTCCAGATCAGAGCACAGGTTACTTCCATGCTGCTTTAGACAAGCACATACAGCAAAGAAACCTTGCCTTCCACTTTCATCCCTTCGTTACCGTACCAGATTTTCTACTTTCATTAAAGGTTTGTGGTTTATTTGTTTTTTTCCTTATAAAACTCACAAACCAAAAGATGCTTGTACTGGCGATGCTGATGCAGTGACGAGAAAGAGTGGAGAGGCAGGTTTTTCAGCAACTCAAAGATAGCTGTGCTATCAGGCATAATTATATAGCTGGCAAAACAAAACAAACCTACTGGAGCCAAAGGCATTGGGCTCAAGCCAGTGAAAGTCAGGCTTGAATGCTTGCACAATTTTGTGGAATTTTGATTGGTCCTAATAAAGGTATTGCCCAACTCTGGATTTTGGATGTGTTCCTTATGGACCAGTGTTGTGTTTTTTAATCCCATGTGATCGATCTCTTGCAATCCTACTCAAGAACATGACCCCTCCATGCGCACGTGTGCATGGGTGTGCACACACACAAACACACACACAGAACCTGTAGACTGAAGTAATCAAGTTATGTTTATTTCTTCCTTATCTCAAATATGGGTCTTTATTTAGGATTGAATGCTGTTTACTTGTTTTTATGCTAGCTGAAGCTCTCTGGACAATTTGCCAAAAGTAGAAAGCACAAATGCAGTAGAAGTGGAGTCAAATTCCAGTCTACAAAATGTATCATAGTTCTGTGCCATAGAGTCATCTTCGACACAGGACAACCCTATGAATGAAAGCCCTGCACAAGGTCCCGTCCTGACAACCCTGCTCAGCTCTTATCTACTCAGGGTTGTGGTCTCCTTGATGGACTTCATCCATCCATCCATCTCACCTCATCTCAGTCTTAGAATGGGATTTCAAACAACTGGGGTGCATTTAAGGCAATTTAACACAATGCTGGCATTGCTAAATATGGAGTCATTCCTTGGACTCAAGGAAAAGTAGCAAAATTAGCATGCCAGCCCTAGGACAGGGCAGTGCAGAGAGAAAACAGTAGTGATATCACTTCAGCAACCTGTGCGGTGGTCCATGAGAAATGTAAACTTGCTCGCCTGGCTGTGGAACAAGACACACAACGATGGAGGAATTCATGTATTCAAGAGCAGTTGAAGGATCTGTGAACTCTTCACAGGGGGTGCAATGGAAAGCATTGCCGAGCTGGCCACTGGTGTAGCTCTTGAATCCAACACACACCTGCGAACGTGGCCATTCATTTTTTTAAGGAAATTAATTATTGCATGGATTTATAGTCAATGGTGAGAAAGCACTGAGGAGGAGGAGAAAAGCTGTTATCCTTCAAAGACAGATTCAACCAGGAATTCAGAGCAACCGAAGGGGTCTCTAAAGGCACGACAAGGTGAAGGGGAAATGGATCTGCTTATGAAATATCACTGAGAAAACACAGCACTGTGTCCCCTGCAAATCAGGGTCGAGAAAATGAGCAGGGCATAAAGGGAATGGAATTTAGGCACATGCCACAATGTCCCTTTCCCGACACTGCGCTCCCGCCCTCTCTCCGTCCCTTCCCCACTTAACGGAGAACCAAACAGTCAAGGATAATTTGGGAGGAGACCCTGGGGGAAGGGGGGAGCTGTCGCTCTGAACTCTTCTATTCAGTGTCCAGGGAATGCATGAACAGTGATGCATGCTCTCTGGCTGAGAAAGGGGAATTCTAAAGCAGGCGCCATTCTTCAAGGCCAAACAAATCCCTTTCTGTGCTCTGCCAGAACTCGAATTGTAAAGCCCTTTTCAAATATGCCGATCAGCCGTGTCTTTCAAGTTGCTTCCCTGCTTTTCAATTCTTCCACTGGCAGATATGTGAGAGGATTTCTTTCCTTCTTTTCCCTTTTTTCCATATCTGCATGCATGTGCAGATGAATGATGGTTGCAATATTTCCAATTTTCAAACCCAGGCACTCCCTCTAATAGCAATCTCGGGTGCTGAGTTACAATGACTCTTTAGCCAAGGGGGACCTCTGGAGAACAGAGGGGAAGGGATCAGTACCCTTGGGAGGATTCCCAAGGTTTCCAGGAAGAGGTGGGGGAGCTATCTCCAAGGAAAGATACCCAAAGGGACAACAACAGCCTGACCTCAAAACAGCCCAACGAAGACTGAGCATGTTCAGCAACCACAGAATTTCGCCTGTCTGTTGTGGAGTGGAATGGAGTATCCAGATGAAAATTTGACTGGCAGGGGAAAACCCTGAAGTAAAGCACACAATGCTGTAAAATTTTGTGGCAGGCCATATTTGTTCTTTAATAAGTATGGTAGGTAACTGGCCATTGGTCTGCTGAATTATCAGTGGACAATGGAGCATTTTGTTGTGATCCCCCGAAAAGGTAACCGCACCTCTGGATGAGCTGGAATGCGGCACCCACATGTGTTGCTTTGAGGGCAGTCCATGGAGTGACAACTGTTGTCCCCTCCCTGCATGTGAAATGTGTTGGTTGCTCGATGCACAAGTAAAGCTGAGCTGAATGTGGCAATTAGTTCAGTGGCTGCTGATGGCAAAGGGGCCCATGACTCCCTGAAGCTAGGAAAAGCAGTGATGCCATTTTCACTGGTGTTTCTTTGGGTGAAGAGCTCTCTCTTCCTTTTCCTCTATCTCCTCCCTCCCTCTTGGCTTGCAGGTGGTGTCTGTCCTCTGTGTTAGCTAAGTGGCTGAGGATGAAGAGGTAGATCCAGCCAGCTCTGGATCAAAGCACTTCAAGGACAACCATGGAGTCTCCCCTCCCTCCTGATTGTGGGGAAGAAGCTGGCAGGGAACAGGATGGGGAGGGGTTGTCGGGAGAAGAACTTGACAGTCCTGGAGACATGGACGCGAGGGACCATCAACACACTCACTGGCTAGACCAGTTAGGGGCTCAATGGGAAGAGCATTGGCGTGCCCACTCCCAAAGTGCAGCCTCCTCCGGAGAGCAGCCCCGAAGGGTTCATAAGCAAAGCTTTGGGTGCAAGGGGGCAGAGCAAGGGGTCAACATTCCACCTGGTGTGTGTCTTTCGAGGCTTGTGAATGCATTGACGTCTGTATGGAATAAAGACTCTTCCAATAATTGCTGGGGTCCCTGTCTTGTTTGGGAGGGGATGCCTCACTCATAGCACAGACAGACAGACTGCAGAGGCCTGTCATATGACTGCGGAAGGCACCATCCTGTCCCTGTTGTGCTTGGTGCTCCTACATGAATGGACAGCAGAGATGCGGAGGGAAGATGAGAACGCCAGACAGCCCAATAGCACAGCAGGCCATTCGAATGGCTCTTTAAGAAGTGAGTGTCCGGCTAGGGAGATCCCATTGCCATTGAAAGGTGTAGCTTGAGACATGAAGTCATGTCTGGAAAAGCAGGGCACACAAACTAACAGGGCCTGCATAGAAATGTTATAATAATAATAATAATAATAATAATAATAATAATAATAATAATAATCAAAAGGCACATGCGTGACTTCCCAATGGCAAAACCAATAGCAATGGAAAATCAGACTAAGACAGGTTTACGCCACGGGCACAAAAATCAGGACATGGTATGTCCCCAGGAGTGGGAGAGAGAGAGAGAGAGAGAGAGAGAGAGCGAGCCAAAGCCAAACCAGTTAATGCACTTGCAGGTTGGCTGTCAGTTCCTATCATATGAAGGTCAGTCCACAGGGTCGCAGTGGACTCTGTTACGTGCGAAGATATTTCTGCTCATTCATCTCCTGTAATGCTTTGATGACTTTTTGTGGACAAAACTGTTGAACGAAACCAATAAGTGCCAATGAAAAAAAAATCTTTCTGTAAAAAGGAGGAGGAGGAAGAGGAGAAGAAGAGGAGTGGGTGGAGAGCGTGCTCTGTCTTCTTGATCGCCTGTAAATCATCTAACTGTTGCAATCTGTCATGTTGTCAGCCGGGTGATGCTCCTTTCCAGTTGGTCACCTCGTTTAACACACAGGAGTCAATTTAATGCCTGTCATGTTCTCCTTGACTTTTATAAGGCTGTAAAATGTGTTCCTTTGCACGTGTGGTTTCACGCACTAATGCGGGCTCGTCATTTGGTGTGTGCAGAAATGTTTTAACACGCCTGCTGCAAACGAAGGGGACCATAATGGGAAGTCATCCTTGAAACCATCCTTTGTGTTGATGTACAGCCAAAATGTCCCTGATGCCTGTCAAGTGATATCTCCATGCTCTGTGGGCCTTTTCCCTGAGCTGTTTGGAGCTGGTGGGGGAGTTTTGGGTGCCACAAGAAATCGACTCCCTGAGGGATCACACTGCAGGATCACATTGCAGGATCACATTGCAATCATGCTGCCCCCCCCCCCACAAACTGCATCTAGAACACTTATCCTGTGCTAGGTTCTAGGAATCCTAGAACCCTTTTCGGGGGCATCTGGCTCGGCCATACATGTGGTGCATGGATTCCCACTAGGATCACCAGGATCTGCCCTTTCCCCCTTCCTCTTCGCACAGGAGCACATGTGTCACCGGAGGGCTGCCACTGGTGGCTGCACAGCCTCATTGGCCACCTGTGCTGGTGGGTGGGGTCTCCCGAGAGAGATAAATGCCTGGGCACTACAGGGAGGAAGATGTATACCTTCCCATTGTCCCATCTGGTTTCTGCCTCTCTGTTTGGGTTCAGACAGGACTAAGTATGGGTTGCCATTGAACCGTAGGTGCTGGCTGATATCTGCTGCTTAATCCCAGACTCCCACTTGCTCCCCCTCTCTCTGCAGAATGCAAATTGCTTGTGAATTTCATCCAGTGCATTGGTGCATTGCCTACACGAGCTCCCATACGTATGTGGTGAGCAGGACAGGGGAAAGGCAGGGTCCTATTGCATTCATGGGAAATCCATGAGTAGACGTGTGCCTGCAGTGCTTTGCTTGTGCCTAATGTATATTTTAATTTATTTTAAATGGACTTTATTGTGTGTTTCCTCAAGGGCCTGCTACAAACAGAAGGCTGGGGATACACATTTGAAAAATAAATAAATGAAAGAAACAGAGGGAGGTTTCTTAACTATGGAAATCAGCATTGGATTAAGCTACCGTGCATCAAGTTCAGGCAGTTTTGCTGGTATAATTAAAATGCTAAATTAAAATGTGGCATGCTTTATTTCCCCCCACTTTCTGTTGTCTAATGGTTCGAGTTTACTGTCAATTGTAACGAAGCTTCCCTGGAGGTTACATCCCATTTGCCCCTTCAGCATTTTAGCACTGGAGCATGTAGAGTAGAGAAGAAAAATATTTCCTAGACTTGACACTTAAGAAAAGCAGAGCACAGGGTAGGGGGAACATTCTGCTAATGTATCGGCTGCCTTCTGTCCTTTTTCCCACTGGAGGCATTTGTTCTGTGTGATATCTCCAGAACACCTTCCGAAAGACCAATTTCCAGGATTGTTTTCTTAGCTGAAAGTGTCTTCTTGAGTAAAACGTCTTGATTAAATCACCACATCTCTAATTTCCTATTTCTAGAAGAAGCTTTCTTTGACTCTCGTGCCGGCACGGAACAGTCCGATGTCCCAGTGGCAGGCAATGAGACATTACAAAAAACCAAGAGAAGTTAATTCTGCTATGACTGCAGCTGTTAGGGAGTCCAAAGCTGCCAGATTCTGCTGCAATGGCTCAGTCTGATGTGCCACAGTATTGGTGCCGGTGAGTTTCTTGGAGTATAAAACTCAGCAACTCAGTTAGATATTCATTTTTGGTAGGTCATGCAGAGCTACCTGCCAGAAGCACATTAGTCCCTGACATATGCCGGGACGATCTACAGAGTATTCAGACATTAGGTGGTTGTGTGTCCTCACCAAAGACTGAATGGGCCAATGCCTGCCATGCACCAACTGATCAAGAGCCTTTTCTGTGCGTGGGCACTGTGAATTTTGGGTTCTGTGAGAAACAGAGATTTCTTACTGAATCCTAGCTGTTCTTTCATGGCTGCTTCCTGCTCCTCCTTTGCAGCTCCCCAAAGGCCTCTAAAGTACATTCTGGGACAAATCCTACTGATTGCTTTGAGAGATCCTCAGTAGCAAAGCACTTCTGTCTAGGATCATCAAGGCACATAGGTGCCTGATCAGCTGAGATGGCCTCAGGAAGCAGCCCTATCCACTCCACCTTCACTACTCATAATGCACTGAATTCAGAGATTAGATTCCCATGTCCTTCCAGGAAGGCAGGAGCAGCAGCAGAGGGAATCATTTACCTCTATATCCTCCGATCTCTCTTATTTTTCACTCCTTCTGTCTAGTAAAGGTGCTTCAGAGGGGAAGAGCGGAGAGTCATATCTTAGAATCTCAAATCTTCTCTTCTTCCCATCCACATGAATGTTCCCCTTTCCCCATCTTTAAAGTTGAGGAGTCGGCATGGGCTTGGGTGGACTCTGAGGGATGGTGGAGGACAAGAGAGCTTGTTTCCACTTTAGGAAACATGTTTGCAAGTATACAGTTATTCCCAGTTGTCCATGGGTTCTGAAGGGTTGGGCACGACTTAGCGACTAAACAAAATAAATAAATAAATAAAAATAAAAATTGAGGAAGCTGACATGGCTCTCCCAAGGTCAGCCCTGAGAGCCTGAAGACTAGATTTCCACCTTTTCCTTCCGACATGAGGGATTTCCATATCAACCAACCAAAAGTGTCCCAACTTTGGAAAGACTTTCCAAGGGATCCTATGGTCCCACAGATGCTCAATAGGGGCCAAAGCACTGATCTTTCTGAAATATTATGATGAGTGAGAAAATGCCCTATTTTTCTAAGAATGTATGTCCCATCTCAATGTACAGATTAGTTCATAGGAAGTTAATTATATATAATGTTGGCCTACAAGCCCACACATCTGTATTCTGTAGTTAGCATCAGGTGACAGGTTTTCTTTGGTATCATAGGACTAATGTTCTATGAAAACACACTTAACAACAGTGTATGAGAATTTCATTTATTTGTAAATCATGTGAAAATGTTCTGCTTCCAGTCCTAAGACAAGTACAATCACAAGCAATATTCTTTCCAGAAATATTCACAGATTTCTGAATTCACAATTGTGTTCAAAAAAGTATGTGTGTTTAAAACACACTTTGAAATACAAAAGTCTAAGCATTCTTAGCCTTGAGTTAACAGAGGGAAAGTGCACGTATCTGAAAAATACAGAAACGCTCAGTTTTCGCATCCTCGTGCATTGAGAAGAAAGGCAAAAAGAGAAGGGGAAGCAAATGAGGCCTGAAGTGATCTTTGGAGAATTTAGGCAAGCCCGAAGATGGATGTTTCTCTTATGCCTAGAAAATATATTTAGGAAGGGAGCAAAGAAGGGGTAAAATGATTGAGAGGGACAATGCGTCTATCATGTGTGTCTTGTTAAATAATTACCAGTAGAAGTGGGGAAACAGTTTCAAGGGAGGGGTCACCAAGCATGGTTTTGCTCTGATCTCACAGTCCTGGCGTCAGCAGTAATTTAGGTGATGCAGTTCTAGTCTGCTAAAATACTTGTACAGCAGCTCTGTGCCAGGCTAAGTGTCGCCAGTGCTCTCTGGGAATATGCTCTTCAGGTGTTTGTGGTTCCTGACAGCACGATGGAAATGATGAACCTAAAACAGAATGTGCTTAACTTTGGTCAAGCACTAAGCAAACTAACAGAGAAAGTCGCAATATCCTGACTGAGGAGTATATTTGTGAAAAGTCATCAGTAAAATTGTCCATTTGGCCTGGGCTATAGAAAGAGCAGTAGGCACTGGTATTCGGTGCTCCCAAGTCTTCTATTTATTTCAAAGTATGTATAGGCTGCACTCAAACCAAGTTCTCAGAATTATCTGCAAGAGCAACAGAAGGGCTTGTAGCACTTCAGAATGCAAGAAAGGAATTACTTTTTTTCAATGCCCCCCCCAGCATGAAACAAAACAAAGCAGACCTTCTGAAATTCAAACCTAGCACCCAAGGAAAAAAAGGGCCCTAATTTGATCTTCCTGAGTTGGTTTACTACTACGGAGGGGAGCAATGCAATGTTCCAGTTTGAAGACATTCTCTGAATCTTCCTTGAAAAAGAAATTTGGAGAATGCACATCAGATTCAAATGCATTTGAATTTCTAAAAATCTGTCCTGTAGATTCTGCTGCAAAACATCTTTGCACAGGTCATGAAAATTCCATGACAATTTTATTCAAACCTAGTCATAGAAAAATGTATTAAATAAAAATAGTGACCAAAATGTGCATTTTCCTCGTCATCTTAAAAGCAAAAACATGCATTTTCCAGGGATTTGTGTATATTGGGAACACGTATTTTAGCATTTTGGGGAATATGACTTTGCACAACTTCTAATTTGTGCAAAGTCTGATTGCATCAAATGAAGGACAAGGGAATGAAAGGTATCCAAAAATCTGGGAAAAAAATGGGATGGAAGCATTTCCCCACCTTGAAGATCATTTCACTGTATTGCATTCCCAATGTGAGCATCTCTGTCTGGCTTTCCCCACCACCTCTCCCCCAATCAGGAAAAACCCAATCCCCCATTTCTCCACTTTAGGAAACATATTTTACAAGTATGCAATTATTCCCAGTTGCAATTCTCAATTATTCTCACCTTGTCAGCAATGCTTTAATAACTAAACAGTGCTTTTATAACTCCAAACTTCTTAAAACAGCAGGGGGTTGGATCCAATGGCCTTCATTGGCCCTTCTAACTCTACTATTCTATGATTCTGTGAAAACAAAAAGCAAACAAGACAATTGGTCCTGCTGGCAGCATGGCACTCGGTTTCCTTAGACTGCCAGAACACACCAGCTGTTCAGGGCCACATGCAAACAATGCAAAACAATTCAGACCACATGCTAACAACCAATTTGGAACCAGGCAATGTACATGGCAGCTCGTGCTTTCATGCCAAACAATGCAATTTCAAACGACGTCTTCAAAGGTGGACCCTATATGGCGCATGTGCAAGCATTCACCTAATAAGAGTTTCTGATAAGTACAAGATAAGATCACACTTTATTAATCCTTACAGACTGGGGAGGAACCAACAATATCTGGCTGTGAGTTGCTGAGGTTCCTCCTCCAAGCATTCAAAAGCCACCAGTCTTTTTCCTTGTGAAACATTCTTCATTGGCCACAAAACACAAAGCACCCAGAATGAATCTCTGAGCATGCACAGAGCGGTTTCATAGAATCATAGAACAGTACAGTTGGAAGGGGCCATGGAGGCCATCAGGTCCAACCCCTGCTGTTACAGGACACCACGTTACACCATCCCACTCAGATGGCTGCCCAGTTTCTTTTTCAATGTCTCCAGTGTGGAAGAGCCCACCACCTCTCTGGGCAGCTGGTTCCACTGCCCCATTGCTCTGACAGTGAGGAAACTTTGTTGAACCCAATCTAGCATTCACCTCCAGAAGCTTTCCTTATGGGCATGCCTGGCCCCCATCCCTTTGGGATGGGCACCCTGGAAACGAGCACAGCTCCTCCCTGCAACTGGGCCATCCTCCTCTGCTCATGCCGCGTCATGTGGTCAGGAGCTGGGGCTGCCTGATCTGAGCCTGAGAAACTCCCCTGCTCTGAGTCTCCTCCTGCCAACTGTAGTTCTTGGTTATTCCCAGAGACTGCCAGCCCACCTGGGGAATGGGGCCTTGAGATAAGCATCTCCTCTCCCCTCATCTCAGTGTCTCTGCAAGTCCCACATTCCCAGGCCCTCTCTGTTCTTCACCCGCTTCTCCTTCTGCTTCTGATCTTTCCAAAGCTCAGCCAGCAGCCCCAGGAATGAGTGGTCAAAGCAGCCATCTGTCCCACTCCCAGCAACTGTGCTATGGAAACCATCATGCTAGCAAGAGCTGCCGATGTTTAAGCGTTGATGTCTTTCTGTGAACTGTATATAGCACTGATGGCTGAGCACCTCTGGATCTTTTCCAGCACTTCTGTTTTGGAAATGGCCAGATGATTCAGAGTTCTGAAGTCTGGGGAGAAAGCTGGGTGAGAATTTCAGAAGAAACCATTTCCATAGCCAGTGAAAGATGATGTCAGCTTGGGTTCAGGAGGAAGACCTTTCTCCCCACCGAAAGCACATGGCTCACACATGGTCTAGCATTTCCGCCACACACACGAACAGCTTAAAGAGTTCATTCTGCTCCAGCCTTGTTATTATTTTTAATCCTAGACAGACAGGCAAAGGAATAACAGAAAGAATAAAATGACATCAGGAAATAAAAGAAGAGCAGAGTCAGAACATGTTCCTTGCCAGTATTAATAGATTTAGAGTAATTGTTTGGATAGGTTAGAGGCCAAAGATAAAAGCATAATAAATTTCCAGAAAAATTAGATTACTGTAAGCTATTAGAAATTAAAAACCTGTATAAATCACAATGGCACAATAAATGGTATTTGGATAATAGTATTTGACTGATTAAATTAGATTTCGGTTCATGGAAAGCTTCTGGAAGGGGAAAAATACAGTAGCATTAAATATACAACTATCTCTGCCTCCATTCCTCTGACAATTACTGCAAAAACTGTACCTAATTTTAGGAACCTGCTTGCATATAAATTTTTTAAAATATTTTGTAACCTTGTCGGTTCTAACTACATTTGTAAAGGTGATCAAAGATTAAGGCGAGTCCAAGAGAAAAGGTGCAATGCAGGGCAAAACTTCTCTTGAATTTTTCTGATTAAGAATACCAGAGAAAGGGCATGTTTACCTTGTTGAATGTTCCCACATCAATAAAAACAAAGAAATTGCATGTAGAATGTTAGCATGTTAGAAAAGCTAGAGCCTTCCCTCTGGCATCTAGCTTCTATTTCCTGGGAGGTGTCCCCTGTCCCCTGCTTATTTTAAATATATAAAAATATTCCAATATTCTATGAACCCAAACCTACGGTGGAGTTGCAGAGCTACAACTCTGGAGGTAACATTCAAGCTGGAGTCCTGCTCTCTTGAGCTTGCTGGGCTTCTTTCCCATGCTCAACCCTGCCCGGAAGCAAGTTGAGCCGAGATCATGACTGCAGATGCTTAGAAACACCGGAGGCTTCCTTGCACAAAGGACATGGTTCTTCATGCAAAGGATGCAATGTTTGTAAAGTCCTCGCGTGTGGAAGCAGAACTGCACGTGCCCGGCAGATGCACAAGTGGTGTGTGCACAAGACAGCCTAATGGACTCACCTGGACTTGGTTCCTGCTGGACACTCATCCAAAAGCTCAGCACAAGTTGGGCTTAGGCTAGAGAGAAAGTGAGCCGGAGTCCAGGGAGCTGAGCCCAGGAAATCTGGTGCTTTCCCACCCAAAACCAGATCCTTCACACATGTCTAATTGCAGAACCGCAGTAGTTTTACTCCTTGATCCATCGTTAATGGGATCAACTGAGTGCTTACCTTGCATACAGAAAATCTGTATGTTCCCAGTTCAGTCCTTGGCATCAAGGTGGACCTAGGAAGGACTAGTGCCAGAAACCCTTGAGAGCAGGAATAGTCTGCTGCAGTTGAATGTAGATTCCCACTGCCACAATGTTCACTGAAATTGCAAATTTTTATACGTTTGCTTCACCTACAGTATCATCGTGTCCAGCAGCACCAACTTCTGCTTGTCTGCTAGCTGTTTCCAATACCTCCATCATTCAGTTCTGGTACTTTTCTATTAGCATGTACCAGCCCTCCCAGAAATAGCTCTTCCCATTTTTAAATTGTTAATTCGATAAATCAAAACAAAAAGTTGACAATAAAAATTAACAAAATTTATTTTTAAAGTGAAGTTTTGTTTGCTAGCATAAGGTTTGGCTATATAATTGTAATAGATGTCAATGTGTACCCCTATATTTATGACAAGATATACTACTATTCTTAGGCAATATTATCCATAGACAAAGGCAAACCACATACCCACGTATTTGTCCATTTGTAGATTATACCTAATGACAAGACAGAGACACTGGGGCCAGGGCAACCAAGCTTGAGGCAAGATGGAGTCTGAAGTTCAAAAGCAAGGCTCAGTTGCAAGCCAAGTCATAATCACAGAGCAGATCAGGTCAGGAACCAGAAGTACATATCAGGCAGGGCAAGGATGTGGCTATGAAAAAGCCATGGGTCAAGAACTGGGCATGTTTAGCCTCAAGAAGAGAAGACTGAGAGGAGATCTGATAGCACTTGACAAATACCGCAAAGACTGTCACAGAAAGAAAGGACAGAATCTCTTCTTGTCTGTCCCAGAGTGCAGAACATGCGTTCAAGTTACATGAAGCCAGGATCTAGCTGAACATCAGGAAGAACTTCCTGCCTGCTAGACCGGTATGGCAATGGAACCAATGTTCTATTGAGGTTATGGGACCACCAGGATGAGCACTTGCACTTCAGCATTTGTTGCCATGTCAGGATGTCAGGTGAAAATGAGCACTGAACATCTCCACTAAGACCCCCTTCCCACCGACGGACACCCTGCTTTTTCCTAAGTTAGTCCAACTGCCCACCTAGCCCAGGACTGTCACCACGGATAGACAGTGCCTCTTTAGGGTGTCAGGCAGGATTCTTTCCTAGGTTTATCCAGAGTTTGCAGGGAGTGAACCTAGAGCTTGCACCTACCAAATAGGTGGTCGTCACTGTACTATACCTTTGAACGATGAGCAAAGACTGATTACACAGGGCCCCTCTTGCTATGCTTGGAGAGATAAGGGGCTCTAGCACGATCCATAGAATGACCCTATACACGTGCACTGAATACAGGACCATTTCCCCCCATGAAGCCAAAATGTCCATATTACCTAGTCATCCCAGAGATAGAGGAGGTGTGCTGAAGTTAAATACATGTTGTCTTTGTATTTTGGAGACACAATTGCATTTTGTGCGGTGCTGCATTTCTGACACTTCATTATCACCTCCTTCTGTTTTCACACAACTCTTATTGAGATGTTCTTCTTAATGCATCATCGATTTGCAGTTGCAATATATGGGTCAGGCAGTTCAGGCAAAACTGTTGTCATTCTTGTCATCATGTGGAGTTATCGTGGCTGTCACCGAGCACTTTTCCAAATGCTGGATGAGCACTTTTTCAAATACTGGATGATGATTGATTTTGTCTTTTTCAAAGATGTGTTATTGCACACTTTCCTCCTAAGGATTTGTGAATGGATATAAAGTGTCTCCACCAGAGACCTTTGATTTTCAGGAGAGTTGCACTCCACTGGTTGCCATTTTTGAAGACTCAGAATTTGCACAAATTCTTTCGATTTGATTTTCTATTTTTCTATTTATATCCTGTCTTTTTCCTACAAGGGGCTCAAGGCAGCTTACATCATTCTCCTCCTCCATCTTATCCCCACAACAACAACCCTGTGAGGTAGGTTGGTCTGAGAGTCTGTGATTGGCCCAAAGTCACCCAGATGGCTCCATGGCCGAGCGGGGACTAGAACCCAGATCATCTGAGTCCCAGTCCCACGCTCTTCACCACTATGCCACACTGGCTCTCTTTTGCATGCATTTGTGCAAATTCATATCTGCACCAATTCGCCTGCCTTAAAATGCACAAATCAGTCAACAATGTGTTCATACCCACACAATGTATATTTTTATGCTTTACTCTATGGGGATCTTTATGCATTTCAATACGTGTTTTAATTTTGTGTCTTCTTCTGCAGCTAAATCTGTGCAAAAATAAGCAAAGTAAACCATGGATTCTGGTTTACTTTGCTTATATCCAAGCTGTATGGATTCTGCATAGCCTGGGGAAGTTCATTCAGTGTTGAATCCATGTGGTAAATATTAAGAAATCCAGATGTATTTGCCTTCATTGCAGATTTCTTGGTCATCCCAATTTCTTCCACACATTTTCAGTCATTCAGTAGAGTAGGAAAGGAGAGGAGAATGAGATGCTGACAAGAATGAGCAGCTGTGTCCAGCCAGCATCTCCAGCCTGGACGTAAACTCCCTCTTGCCCTGGTCTGCATGGGTAATGGTCAAGGTCGCTGGGAGTTATAATCTAACCAATTGGGAAGGCACCAGGCTGTGGGAGGTTGTGGCACAGAAACCTAACCCTGGTGTTTTTCATCCATCTTTGCACCTGAGCAAACTGCCTCGCTTCTTTCACAGCTGATACCAGCTGTTGATGTATGAGTCCTAGCAGTGGTTTTGATCATGGCCTCATAAACAGACAGGGTAGAAAGTGGAAGAAATAATTCTGCTCCAGGCTGGACAGAGAAAGTGTTTCTTTGGCAGATGCTGTGCATATTTTCCCTGTGTTTTCTACAGTTTCTTTCTTTTACAGGTATAGGCACACTGATTCTCATTTCTACTGTAATACAAAAAATCCCTAACGGCATAATCCTGTACATGTTTAGGTCGAAAGAGTTCCTACAGTCCCCTGTGATCCCCATGCTGGCTGGGGGAAGCTGGTAGTTGTACGACTTTTTCCATCTACACATGCCTAGGATTGCACAGTTGCAGAAATTCCATTCATTTAGTAGTTCACTGCTACTGTATTTCTCTTTTCTTCACACCAGGATTAATCAATAAGAATTGCTCACATCCAGATGCTTCACTTTAACAGACGTCCTCTTGAGCTTGGCCTTGGACTTCCAGCCAAGAGTAAAGTCCATGAACTCTCAAAGATCCCCAGTATTGAGGACAAGGGTTCCTCCTCCGCGCATTCAAACGCTACCAACCTTTTTCCTTGCAAAATGTTCTTTATTGACCAAAAACACAAATCATACCAATTGGACCTCTGAGCATGCACAGAGCAGTTTGTTGAACCCGGACTAGTAATCGCCTCCAGGAACCCTTCTTATGAACATGCCCAGGCCCCATCCCTTCAAGAAGAGCCTTCCGAAAGCAAGCATGCTTCCTCTCTGTGTGTCAGTCCTCTAAAGGGCCACCCTCCTCTGCTGATGCCACATCATGAGGTCAAGAGCCATGCTCACCTCGCCCGAATTGGAGAAACGCTACTGTTCCAAATCCCCTCTCACCAACCGTACATCTTGGTTGTCCCCAGAAGCTGCCGGCCCATCTGGGGAGTCTGGCCATGAGATAAGCACCTCTGCTTCTCTCATCTCAGTGTGTTGTCTCTGTCCATGCTCCAAGATTCCCCCAGTTCCGCTTCACCTTCTGGTTCTGAATCCTCTGAAGCCAGCAGTCCCTGAGAACAAGAGCCAAAGCAGCCCTCTTCCTGACTCCCAACACCCAACTGTGCAAGCAGAAGCCTTCTTCTCCCAAAAGGTGGTGGCAGCGGGCCTGGAAAAGGGACACTGCTGCTCTAGCTGCTGTTCCGGGAAGCCCCTGGCAACCAGCCCTCTTCAGCGTCACATGCAGCCACTCAAACAGGAGCTGCGCCTGGTGCGTGAGAGGGACACTGCTTGTGTCGAGCGTGGGGCTTGGTGTCTGGCGGGTGCCCTGCTGACTCAGCAGATGCTTGCCTGGAACTCCGACTCTGGTCCTCAGCGTAGTGGGAACTGAGCCCAGGGAATCTGGCAGATTCCCACCCCAGATGGATTCCTCACGCAGCCTACTGCAGAGCAGATTCTAGCTGCTGGATCTGTCAACTTGCTGTATAGTAGAAGCATACAATCTGGAGGAAGGACTCCCATGTCGATGCCATTTGATGACTCTTCCCAGAGCAGATTCCACTGTATACTTAGCCAAAGTGACTGAGATGGCAAAGTGATATTTTGTCAGTTGTTTGGTGTGTGCATGTGTCTGCATGTGCATTTCAGCCCTCTTAGCTGCAGAAATCCAAATTCAATGGGTGTTTTCAGATGGAAGTCTTGAAAGGAGTCCTGGGCTCTCTATCTTCAAGCAGTTCTGAGGGCCCACCAGACTAAGACAGCCTCTAGGGCATTGCTTCAGAAGGAAGACTACCAAAATAGATTACCATGAAGAGGTCGATGGATAGCACATTTGCATAACGTTTGCATGGACCAATTGTTATGCTTTGATGGACATTTAGCAATAATTCTAGTAAGTTAAATGGGAATACAGTGCAAACCACCATAGTGAGGACAGCAGTGACCTGTCTTGGGCTGAATCAGTCCGTGCTGTAGTGCTATGTGCTACTGGCTCTTTGACCTGGGCTTGAACGCAACTGTCCTTCAAATAGAGGACTAGCTCATTAAAGGAGGACACATGGACATCCTGCACCATGCCGTTGCCTTCCTGCCCATGGCGCCAAGCCCACAGTGCCCTGCACATGGCATTACACAGAGACACGGAGGAGAGGGAAAATGGTGAACAGCCACCAGAAAAAGCATGGCAGTCCCTTCTGCAGACCGTCTTGGTTTTTGAGGTGGCTGCCATTTTGCTTTTCACAGAATGCCTTGCAACCTCCGGGGCACTCTGAGGAGTATCAAATGGTGGATGCTGGGACATGGCCACTCACAGGTGCTGTGCTGGTCCTCCTGTTGAGAAAGAAAAGCTCCTACCCTCTCTCATGCTACCAGTGAATTTTCCCTGCTCAGCTTAAGATAGCCTTCCCCAGGATTGTGCCTTGCAGACACATTTGGACTGCAGCACCCAGAATTCCTGGTAAATGGTCCTGCTGGATGGGAATTGTGGGAGTTGTGGCTGAAATGCCTCTGAGGGCCACCTGGTTAGGGAAGCCTGCTTAAGGTACTCATTTAGCTGCCCTCCAAGAATTCTTTTCTAAGCGCCTTTGCAAGCTTGGAGCCAACCATCCTTAAACCATTTTCTAAGGTGAGTGTGTAAACCTAGAAATGTCTGAACTACAATTGCTCCTCTAGTACCTTAATGGTAATTAAGTGCTCCCAGAGCTGTAAGAAGCCCTCAAAAAGGATTCGAGTCCCACGTGAAAATACCTGCAGTACTTTTTTTGTTCGTGTTGGTGGGAAAGGTATAGTGGCCATGACATTTCTGTGCACAATTATGCCTTATTTATTTATTTATTTATTTATTTATTTATTTATTATTTTTAGCAAGATGCTTCTGGTTCAATAAAGTAATGGTTGAGAGGGGAACCATGGATAATTTCTGTTCATCTGCCTCCACCCCCTCTTCAAAAATACTTCTTCACTTGCCATCTCATTTAAGTCCCGTGAACAGTGCAGCAAGTTGTTATGGCAACTGGAATTTTTGAAGTAAATTAAATTTTGCTACAAGGTATTATTAAGACCAGGTATGGATGGCCTTGCATAATAATAGGCCCTTGTTGTTCATAGAGGATACTTATGCAGCTGGGTGACATTTGGCCACCGATTCAAAGTGTTGTTCAGCTATTTTCTATATGCCAGGGATTCTCCTAAGGCATTTATTTATAACACTTCTACAATGATCTTACATTTGAGAAAATATTTGCAGCTTTCCAAAATGGCTCTACTTATGGCGACACTTGACCCAGGAGAACTGTTTGTATTACACAACAGCTCTTCAGCAGCTCAAACTAAAGTTGAATGTGGACCTATTTATGTATAGGTGATGAAGGTTTGGGGGAAATTGGTTTGGGGAACCTGCCACAGGCCATCTACTCAAGAACTGAAAAAAATATTACATGAATGCAGATTCCTTCATTGTCTCCCCTCCACCACCAGGCCGTAGAGACAACAATGCCCTTGATGTGGGGAAATTCCAAGCAAGGATGCCCATCATCCTCTGCCAGCCCCAGCCAGTACGCCAGCTCCTCTTCTGATGTTGCTTCTCTGACATCAGAAGAAGGTAGAGCAGGAAAGAAGCGTGGTTACGCCAGGCAGTCTCTCCTCTCCTCTCTGTAACTCACGGCCATCCATAGGTAGATGGACCAAGAAACTCCTCTTTCTGAAAATGTGATTTTAAGATGGAAGAGGAGAGGCATTTTCATTCCCACTGTCTCACCTGCCCTGCCTGCAGGGTGTGGGGTGGGCAGAGGACACCAAACTCAGAGTCCTCCATCTAAAAAGTGGCAGTCTGGCTGCACTCTTAGAATTCTGTATTTAGAAAGAAAATATATTCGGGATGCAGTCCTATTGCCATGACCTCAGAGGCATACAGATAGCTGATGTAGAGCTGAAAGATCTGTCTGGGGTGATCCATGCCTTCCTGTCTTCCTCCTTTACATTCTCACTAACCTGCTTCGTGTCCAGTGGGCTGGGCCATTTCTCTTGTCAAAAGTCACCTAGCAGACTTAGCAGTTATGGAATAAGAGGAGAGATCCTCTTATACAGAAAGCAGTGCATAGGAAGAACTGGCTGGAAACAGACAGGTCCTCAGGGATCTCGTGGAGACCAGTGCTTTTCACTTTGTTCTTAAATGATCTGAATGAAAAATGATCAGCAATGTGCTTGAGCTTCCCAAAGACACCAATTTATTTTTGATGCTTAAAATAAAAAATAAAAAGTATCACTGCAGGAGTGGGGTAAAAATGGAAAACGCAGTTCAATGGAAGCAAGTGTACAATAATCCAGATTGGGGGGATGCACCCACCCACCCACACAATATCCCAACTTCAAGTATAAGTTGACGGGATGTGAGCAAGCAGTAAGTGAAAAAGAAAGCAAATCCAGGGCTATGGTGAACACCGCAGAGAAGATGTCAACCCAGTGCATGGAGGCTCTGAAAAGGGCAATTTGGATGTTAGGCGTAATTTGTGAAGGAACTGAAAATAACCCTGCCAATATTATACTGATCTTATACAAATTCATGCAGTGACAGCCCTGTCATCCCAGTCACTGCACCTAAAAAGGGATACTGTGAAGTTGGACAAGGGGCAGAAAGCAGCAACTAAAATGATCAAGAGGCTGGAGAAGCCTCCCCGTGCAGAGAAGTTATAGCAGCCGAGTTTTTGCAGCTTAAAAAACGGTGAGTCGGGGAAAACAAGATAGAGGTGTGCAAAAATTATGCATGACACAGAGAAACTGGAGAGGAGACTTTTTGCTCCGTCTCTCATAATGCTTGAACTCAGGATCTTCAGGACAGATAAAAGGATGGACATTTTCATGCTAAACTGTAGAATTCATGCTGTGGGAATTAGTGATGAGCACCAGTTTGGGTGGCTTAAAAGGGTATTGGACAAATTCATGGGGAAGAAGGGCCTCAAAGGCTACTAGTCTCGATGCTTGTGTGCTACCCTTGATCAGGACCAGAACACCTGTGCACATCAGTCATTGATGCACCTGCAGGAGTTTGCCCTTAAAAAATAGCCTCTTCAAATATTTTTCCAAATTGTGCAGATATTTCTAAAAAAAGAAATTCATTGGAAGAGAATGTGTCACAGAATGGAAATAAACTAACTGCACCTCACCTGTACAAAAAGACAAAAAGACATGGTGACCTGCATGACTACTCTTGAGTTCCCCTTCAGTGATGCTGGGTTGGTGTTATTCTTATTCACAGAACATTGGCAACATCTGTGCCCATTCATCAAGTGGTGTGGGTCATTCTGATCAGATCCAGGTGTGCAAATCTATCATCTTATGTGACAGGGCTAAATCATGCATGTAAATCATATATTAACATTGTGAAATGGGCTACAAATAGATTTGAAAGCACCTGAGACATCTGCAAGTTAAATAAATGGAGGGGGTGGTGAACTTTTCCCACAATTTATGCCCCCTCCCAATTCCTGAAATACTCCCTCAGCTTCCCAGAAGGTATTTGAGTATGACCACTCACACCATTAGCCTGAATTTAATATCTCTGTTGCATAAAATTCTTGTTTCTGCTTGACAAATGGGTGGAACTCCGTGACCCTGTTCACTGCTACACAGGTCACTGTCAACCAGCCTCTTAAACTTAATAACAATCACAATAAAACTGAATTCTGCCTTCCTGTCTACATCCTTCCTTCTTTATTTAGGATTCTGGTTCTATCTGATAGCTTTATCTTTACTGTCTATATCTGTGAAAAGTTTTATTCCAGCCACTGTTGGTTTGTTTCTCTATTGCTACAAAAGAAGGAAGCCAAGCATCTAAAATTGTTTTGCAAATGGTTGTGCACAGTAATTGCAGTAAGTCCCACCTGAACCCCTTTAACACTGACCTTTTTAAAATATTCAGATTAATATTTATTACTGAAAATGTAGGTTAGTTCTCTGGCTGGAGCATTTAGCATGTGTACTTGGGAGTGAAGTTCATAAATAATTGGGACTTAAGCTGATTTTCAAATGATCAAGTTTAAGACTGGCATTTCAGTAGTCCTGAGGGTTCAGGGCAGAATAAGTTGGACCCAAGATCTGCCTCCCATGAGGGAAAGGTGTCCAATCATGAAAGGTTCTTTCTAACAATGTTTGGAACCTGCCAACATTAGCACAGTCCACCCATTCAGTGCAGTCTCTTGACTCTGTGCAGGGCTGGAGGGACAACTATGCAAGGCCAAGGGAGTCCACTTCTGCCAGCATGGATCTGGGTCCAACCCAACATGTTTAGCTTCCTTCCTTCCTTCCTTCCTTCCTTCCTTCCTTCCTTCCTTCCTTCCTTCTGCATTAAGATTACCTCAAAAAATGAGAGGGACATCAAAGCACCTCCCACCTGTGCTTTTCTAGCCAAAACCAATGTGATCTCAAATCCATGCCTAGCAGCTATGTCTATTTCAAAAACTGAGTTTAGAATAGGTAGGGAGGGCTTTTAAAACTAGATAGGGCAAAACATTTTGGATTTCCTGGCAGGAAGGTGGAGGGAGGGTAAATATTTGTTTTCTAACAAGGTCTCTTGAACTTCTTGAATATTTCGCACAGTTACTGCTCTTACACTTAAACAAGGGAACAGATTAAGCTATTTAGGGCAGCCTAATGAGAATGGAAATGCACGCCTTCTTAAGTTGTGAATATTTCAGAAGAGAACCACTGAGACCAATCCAAGGGGCCAAACAAGGACAATTATGAAACAGCAGCCACGTTAATATTTTTAGACAATTGTGTTTTGTTGGATAGTGTTTTAAAACTTGATGTGGGCACTGCCTTGATAAAAGAAGGGAGGGGAACACACACATTTCACTGTCCCTCCAGGCTGTAGATTTTTAAGACTTTCCATTATTTTCTTCAGCAGGGTGAAGAAAAATACTACTAAATTGATTTTTTAAACAATGAACATCATTGCTAAATGACAGTAAAGATCACTGGGCACTTTTGAGTTGGGTTGCTTTTATTTTAGAATAAGATAACCATCCAAAATGTTCAGTGTAGCCTATACCTTCCTCCCGACCTCTCTGCAGGCGTACAATGGAATGGCCCATGAGCTGCGGTGTTCCACAAGCTGACGTCTCTCATCTACAGAGAGGTGTCAGAACGCAGTGAAGCTCATGCAGTGTGATCCAGTGTCCATGGTACCTTGGGCTGTGAACTTTTCAGATCATATAAATGAAGGTGTCGTGCATCTGCATTTATGCAAAACAGGTTTGGAGGATAGATTTGAACTGATGGGCACAACGGCAAAGCCTTTTAATATGCACCTAAACCAACTGATAATGTGTCTCATTAGTATCTGTTATTGCACGATGATTGAATGGGTATGTAAGACGATATGATGCCCCCAGCGCTTTTCTCACAAAAGCAGTCTGACACATGCCATCGCCACCCTGGAGCTACCATTTAAGGACCCACTGAGCATGCAATGCTTCTCGGCTACCCTGCTGAATTCAGAGCCTGCATGTGGGCACCGGGAGCTGTCCTAGGTTCTGTACCCCCAAAGACAGCACTGGTTTGCCTCCTGGAACCTGCTTTCTTGGAACCTGGCCTTGATGGGCTCCTCACTGGTGGGTTCTCCGGACACATTTCATGTCTTCTTCAGGCTTTGTCCAGCACCCCACAGGCTTACTCCCTGGCCGGAGCTGGGCAACCCAGCTGCTTCAATGTACTGGAATCACAGGGAGTCTGTTTCAAAACAGTGCAAATGAATATAGGTTTCAATCCCTGCATGTCTGGCTTTGGATGCTGGCCATCTTGTGGTCTGTTCTGAACAAGCAGCTCATTTGAACTGTTGGGATGATGGGTCATCCTCAGCAGACACAAACAGGTTGTTTGGCTGGGATGTGCTGTTCATTTTATTTTGTTTTGTTCTGCTTTCCTTGCTGTTTGTTCCATTCAGGTCCACACCTATGCAATCATAGAATCCTAGAATAGTAGAGCTGGAAGTGGCCATGAAGGCCACCAGGTCCAACCCCTGCTATTGCAGGGCACCACGTGACACCATCCCACTAAGATGGCTGCCCAGTTTCTTTTTGAATGTCTCCAGTGTGGGAGAGACCAGCACCTCTCCGGACAGCTGGTTCCACTGTCGTACTGCTCTGACAGTGGGGAAGCTTTTCCTGTTGTCCAGCCTGATTCTGGGTTGTCACAACTTGAATTGATTATTTGGTGTCCTACACTCTGGCATCAGCAAGGAGAGATCTTGACCTTCCTCTTTGTGACAGCCTTTGAGGTACTTATAGAGGGTTCGGGTTAGGGTTGGGGTTAGTCTTCTCCCTTCCGTCTTCTCTTCTGAAGGCTGAACATGCCCAGTGCTCCCCATCTCTCCTCACAGGGCAGGGTTTCCAAATCCTGGATCATTTTTCTTGCCCTCTGCTGGACTCTTTCTAATTTACCTGCATCTTTCTTAAATCTTGGTGCCCAGAACTGGACACAGTATTCCAGGTGAGGTGTAACCTCTGCATTTGCATATTGGTTTCACCATCCTCTTTGTCACAGGTGAACCACCTGTGGTCCTCCAGATGAAGCCCATTCTCCTGGTATTTACCACATTCATTTTGTGACAAGTGAAATTTCAACCAAGTGAAATGAGGTCCTTCTCCCACAGAAGACTGCTTTGTTGCCCCAGAGGAGGGACAGAATAGGAGCGGGCAGCTACCAGAGTTGTGCAGACAGTGGGGAACAAGAGCTGATATGCTTCAGCCACAAGACCCTGGCCCTTTCCCTGAACAGCCATTGTGGGAAGAAACAGGCTTGTTGGTTGTCCTCATCCTCAGCTAGCAACTGAGCCTGGAAGGAAGGAAGGAAGAAAAGAAGGCTTACCAGGGGACAGGCAGATGAGGAGGCTGGGAACAAGGGCCAAATCCTGTCAACACCCCTTTCTCCTTCCCTCACCCTCCTGGATCTTTTTCCTTGGTAACAGAAGATAACAGAAAATGACTGCCAGGAGAGACAGCAGGACATGCCTTCTGCGTTCAGATGTTTGCGCTCCTGTGTTCAGATGTTTACAGACCTCTGAGTTTGGAGGCTTATGTGCATCTGCTAAACTTGATTGCACCTTAGCCAATTAACTGACTCAAAGTCATAGGAGTGATCAAATAAATCAGTTTAAACTGCAGTGCTATGCACGGTTAGAAAACAGTTGAGCATGCATGGAATGATGGGCTTCTTTCAGGATTGCATCCTAAATCTGGATTGAACCAAATTAAAATAGTAAAAACTCACACCTTGCACTGAATAAATGCAAATTAACTGGAAGGGTTTAACGTAAGTTTTTTTTTCTTTTTTGCCTGGAAAAATAGAAGACAATTGCTGCCTCCAAAAAAAAAAAAAATGCAAAACCAAACTAAGAGGTTTGTATTGGCTTGCTAATATTATAAAACAGCTGCTTAAGTTAAATGATATTTTGCAACTAAAACTAGCACAGGTTCACATTTATTTTGCTGTGCATGACCAAAAAAGGGGAAAAATAGATGCCTTGGCAGATAAATATTTGCAGTAGCCCAAGAGTCTGTCTGGCTCAAGTGAAACAAATTTTCAGCAGCATTAATTTCTGTTCCATTGTTCGCTTATGCATTTAACTACCAAAATCAGACAAAAAAGAAATGGCCTTCTTCCCCTCCCGCAAATGTAATTGATGCACTCCCAATAAACTCTTCTGTTCCATAGCTAGATGAGCGTTCAATAAATGGAGCAACAGAATGCTATTAGTATTAAGTGGCTAATAAAGAAAGACTTATGTAAGCATGTTAATAATCTCAGTATGTGGCAAGGGGCTGGGGTTGTGGGAGGAAGGAAGTGCCTTATTAGCAATCTGGAGAAACGTGATTTCCAAGAATATCAAATTGCTTCAAAGAAGTAACAGCCTGAGCGTGGTCGACACTTTAGTGGGAAATGGATAGAGTGATCAGTAGCTTAATTACCCTGAAAGTCATCTATCTGAACTGCTTAAAACTATGGAGGAAATGAGAGTGCACAGCAGAAAATTTTTGAAAAGCTCGAAATGGGTCAGCAATAGATTTCTATGTTGGCAGAAAAAGCTGTTGTTGTCCCTCAAGATCAAGATCCTAGTGGCATCTGGATTCAGGTACCCCTTTTGGTTCTTCATACAGCACAGTTGACCTGGTGCCCAGATGGGGTCATGGGTTGTATGGGTGCCAAGAAACTGGAGGTGAATCCAGTTTAGACAGAAACACTATAGGTTCCTAGGCCTGGAAAGCTGACCTCTCCTTTCTCAGCAGGATTGTTCTCCCCGTTTCACTGGAGCTCCTAACGGGCTCAGTGGATTGGAGTTTCTGTTGTCTGCTTCAGCTGGTACCCCAGCTGTGACTGTATCTGAGCAGGGATGTTCTGAACACAGGAATCCATGTATCTTCCCAGCTGGATTATGGTAAGAAGAGACAGGTGAGTGGTTCAGCCAGGAATATGCCATACCTTGAACCTAAAAGAAATTGAAGTTTGGCTTAAAGCTTTCATCAGTCTTTGATCAAGCCTTTCATCAGCCTTTTCATCAAGAAGAAGCCATCTGTTGGCCAGCTGGTCAATAGCAATAGTTTGGAACACCTTTGTTGTGCCAACCCTTGGAATAATTCATGAAGAAGGCTATCCGTGGTTACTAGACCTCCAGTATCAGAAGTACTTTGCCTAAGCGCACCAGTTGCTGAGGATCATGGGCAGGGAAGTGCCTTGGGCTTATGTCCTGTTGGTGGGATCCTGTGTGCAGCTGGTTGGCCACCATGTAAGCAGAATCCTGGACTAGAGGGAACCTGGGTCTGATCCAGCAGGGCGTTTCTCAAATTCTTGATACAAATGTGGTTGTCGTCATCATTATTAGCACTTGTATAGGACTGTCACATGTTTAAAGTGCATGTACTGGGTTGCTGTAATTCTTTAAACAACTGCTGATGAAGATGATGTTTATCATTATTCTTTTATTTTGCAGTTAGGGGAACTAAGGCTGAGATAAAGGAAAGCTTATCTAGGAAGAGCTGAGATGGTTTTAAAAAAATGAAACAGGCCAAAACAAACCAACACAAAAGGAAAGGAAAGGATATCACATCACGTAGGGCCCATGAACAAAATGTAATACACAAGGTAATAAACAAGACATGTGATACAATATAGTTTACTGGCTCTCTGGGGTTCTTATTTTAGTTTGGAGATTGTGAGCCTTGTCCTAAGAAAAATACAAAAGACTCTTAAAAAAAGGGGGGGGGGGAAGGTGCCTGTGTTCTGTACACTTAAAAATTAAGGCAATCTATCACAGAAACTGATTGCAGCATGCTATAGAACGTATCTGTATGGCAGCTGTCTGTGTTTTTGATTTACTATTGCATTGCTAAATGAAAAATATGGGCAAGTGCCTTGGGGTAGATCCCAGGGGGGCTCATATAATTAGATGAACTCATAGAGGGTACTTCTGTTCATCTACTAGAAATGGGAGCTTAGTGTAACCTACAAGGGCAAAGAGAATATGATCTGATACTGGATCTAGAACTCAGCCCAAATTTCTCAGAAGACCTCTTTCCTGAGAAAATGTCTTTTGTTTGTCCTTTTGCTTCCCCCATCTCCTAGCAGAAGAAGGCTGTCTTGTTGATTTTTCTACATAGATTTCCACTTTCTCTTTTGTGGTTTCCATCTTTCCCCAAGCTCAGATACATGCACAACAAGTCCAGGAGGTTGTGGGAACAGCAAACCAACAGCCAACCTTGTTCCTGACTCTGGAACAAACAAAACTTTCTTTTTTTTTACAAAGAAAGAGGCTGAAACAAAATGGTTTTGCATCCCTTCCTTAAGTGGTTTGGTAACAATTTCCTGCAAACCCTAAAGTGCTATTTTCCTTTCAGAGGGTGTGAATATGTGAGCTGCAATTTCTGGTGGCTGCAATTTCAGCTTCATGAGGGTTCCATGAACACCTGTTGGCTACTTCATTTGCATGGGACCAGATCAGAAATGGTGACACTTGATGTGGATCCTTTGGAGTCCAATTCAACCAAATGTTCTTGCACTCTGGGACTTGTTTGGTGCTGGTGGGAGACAGAATGAAGGAGGAAAGCGGTTCTTGCCTAAGGCTGCTCAAATTCTTCAGCATCTGCAACTGCAACACATCTTGCAAAATGTTTGCATGTGGGAGGAAGCAGCAGCAAGCCAGTTTTCATTCTCCCAGCTCTCCCACACTGTATATCTGGGGCTCATTGGAAATCACCATGGAAGCTCCTGGGCTGAGACTCTCTTACACAAATCAGGCATTCATAAAATTTTCTGCTGGAGCCACAGCAGCTGCCCAGTGATGCTGTGAACAGGTGGCACTAAAGCATAGAAAGATAGAAACAGAGCGAGTCAGAAGGGGCCTCCCAGGCCATCTAGTCCGACCTCCGGCACCAGCCAGCCCCGCTCACGACATCTCAAAGCCACCTGTTCCAGTGGATAGCATTTCTACCACCTGGCTATGCATTGCTCAGAGGGAACCCATGTCAGCCTAGTCAAGTGTTAATGCATTTGTACTTGAGGAAGATTCTGCACAGCATGACAGTGATAAAAAAAACTACCTGGAGCATGATTGGCACCTTGAATCCTTGCTCACATTTCATTCATCCTGTCCCTGTCCTGGGGGTATGCATTCACTAGACTTTTTAGCCCCAAAGAATTGATTGCCAAATAATTCAGGCACTCATCAAATATTTGAGCCAGGATGCAAAACATTTTATGATTTACCCTGGAGATCAGCCTGGAGCAAACATTTGAGCAATAACCGGAGTAGCCTTCACAAAGGGCAAACCTACTTAGCAAGCAGTTAACCCAAGGCCAGACTGAATTTCAGACAAACCTAAACTGATGCAATTCAAAAACTAGGGATCAGAGAGCAAGTGCCAGAATTAGGAATCAAAGCCAAACCACTTTGCTCTGATGTAGAGGTTTTTTTTTTCTTTTCATACCTTTGCCTTTCTCCCTTATGCCATAAGATGGCTTAGACATCTGCGTACATAGGTTGTATTCGCACTCATAAATCACATCACATTTAAACATAGATATTTATCTCTGCACATGCATCCACAGCCATATCGAGCACAGTTAACTAGTTATAAGCATCTGCTGAAAGCTTGCAGGTTTTTCCCCAGTGAGGAAAAGCAACTCATTACACCTAAAGCAGAGGACAGGATAAGGAAATGCAATCTGCAAGCATCTTCTAATTAATAAAATAATGCTACATTGACAGTTTGGGAATGGATCAATTTATGTTGAACAAGCACCATTAGAACAACAACACTTTATATTTTTAAAAGCTGCTGTAGTTTACACTTTCATAGTTAGCAAGTTAAACAGAAAAAGCAGCACTATGTGTGCATGTATAAAGCATGCTCAGAATTATCATCTGATAAAAACTGATGACGTTGTCCGGATTTTCCCGATCTTTTCTCCATGATTATGGGATACAGGCTGACTTTAAAGATGAAATGCCTAAACTGAAATTTATTGATTGCTGCTTCCACAGCTTCACATTTGCTGAGGCTAGCTTGGAAATCTAACTGAAGTTTGGTAGTACCCTTCCCAATTTTGATGTACCTTCCCAAGTTTGATGTACCCTTCCCAATAAAGGGGCCAAGCTTTACTAAGTCCAGTTTAATGTCAGCATCAAAAATGGATGGACAGATGCAGGCAAACATTTTCCGCTCTTTTGAAATAAAGCAGATGTCTTCTCCACGGAGTAGTTTTGATTAAAGCTTATTTGGAATTTTTCTATTTATTTCTTTATTACCTCAGTTGTCAAGTTCCTGGGAAATGTCTGCTTTTTATTGGTGTGTACATTTTATGGCATGTGAAAGAACCATCTTCGATCTTTCACAGTTTCCAGTTTTATTATTATGGCAAAGCTTCTTTATTGCCTTTTAGCATATTTCTACAAGTGGGAGGTGGGCAAGCAATCCAACTCACGCAAGTTGCCTGTCTCTTTAATACAACTTGCAGCTATAATTGGTGTTTAAGTCCAGTTTATTATTGGTGAAGTGTTATGGTAACAATCTCAGCAGGCCACAAAACAGTTAGGAACAACAATTTCAGAATCAATACCAGGATGCGAATGAACAGGCTATTCAGGAAAAAAAGCACTTCTATATTTCAAAGAAAGGAAATCATCTGTTAATAGCAGGGGTTGTGTGTGCCTAATTAGTCAGGCAGGATTTCTGACTCTTCGTTTCTAATCTATTTTTTTAAAAATTAACAATTTATCATCTCATTTATTACCAGAAGTAATACGCCATATGGAATAGCTGGAGAATAAATCATGACTGAACGCCTATATGTTCTAGGTGGCAGGAATGATTTTCACCCTCCAGACCAAATTTAGTACTGAAGAAGCTTTTGGTGCCCACATTTCGTGGCACCAAAGGAAAAGTAGCAGCGCCAAAACCCAGTTTTCTGTACCTGAAATACTTTCTTGCAGATACAGAAGCATGGGAGGAGCATGCCTAGGATGAAGTTTGGACCAATGACCATGTTGCTCCTTGCAGGTCTACCGTGCATGATTTGAAGATTCTAGCTCAGTGATCGCAAACCTTTTAGAGACAGAGAGCCCAAACTGCAACCCAAACCCCCACTTATTTTATCGCTAAGTACCAACACTGCAATAAAACCTGAAAACTGAGGTTTTGCTTAGAAAAAACAACTCACATCCAGTCCAAAAAATATGTGTGTATGAATGTATGCATGTCTCTATATATACACATACACATATATCCTTGGCAGTGCACTGGCTGGCCGTGAAAGATCTGAGACGACATGTGGCTAACGAGTCGCGGCTTGCCAAGTGACCGCCTGGCACCGCTACTCCGTTCTGAACATGCGCAATCCCCTTGGTGCGCAATCATCAGATCATCAGCTGCTGGAGAGATGCCGGCGCGACTTGTTGTATGTTTTTATTTAATTAAAAATTTCAACCTAAATTTCAACCTAATATCAGTGTAAAATACCATTGAAACTAAGGCGATTTTAGGAAAAACTTTCCTTGAGGTGTTTTTCTAGAAAGCTCATCATGCCCCCCCATTCCAAACACAATCCAACCATCAGAATCATGCCAGGAAACCTTGTGTTTCTAACCCTAACCCTACCCTGCTGCACACACAGAACCCTAATGCAGGTGTAAAATACCATTGAACATAATGTAATTTTGAAAATCCCCATTGAGGTGCTTTTTCTTGACAGCTCATCATGTCACCCCATTCTAAACACATTCCAACCATCAGAATCATGCCAGGAAACCTCGTTTTTCTAACCCTAACCCTACCCTGGTGCACACCCCGAACACTAATATACGTGTAAAACACCACTGTAGATAATGCGATTTGAAAAAGCCATTCTTGAGGTCCTTTTCCTTGACAGCTCATGAAGTATGCCCATTCGAAAAACATTCCAAACATCAGAATCACGCCAGGACAACTCATTTTTCTAACCCAAACCCAACCCTGGTGCACAACCCTAACTTTAATATGGGAGTGAAATACCATTGAAGATAATGCGATTTTGAAAAAGCCTTCCTTAAGGTTCTTTTTCTTTACAGCTCATCATGTCTGCCCATTCTAAAAACTTTCCTACCATCAGAATCACGCAGGACACTTGTTTTTTCTAACCCAAACCCTACCCTGGTGCAAACCCCTAACCCTAATATCGGTGTAAGATCCATTGAAGATAAAGAGATGATGAAAAAGCCTCCTTAAGGTGCTTCTTCTTGACAGCTCATCATGTCACCCCATTCGAAACACATTCCAACAATCAGAAACGTGCCAGAACACCTCGTTTTTCCAACGCTAATCCTGCACGGGTGTACAACCCTAAACTTAACATGCGTGTAAAATACCACTGAAAGAAATGCGATTTTGAAAAAGACTTCCTGGAGGTGCTTTTCTTGACAGCTCATCAAGTCTGCCAATTCTAAACACATTCCAACAGTCAGAATCAGGCCAGTACACCTCATTTTTCTAACCCTAACCCTACCCTGGGGCACACCCCAAACCCTAATAGAGGTGAAAAATCCCATTGAACATAAGGCGATTTTGAAAAAGTCTTCTTTGAGGGGCATTTTCTTGACAGCTCATCCTGTCTGGCCATTCTAAACACTTTCCAACACTCAGAATCATGCCAGGACACTTGGTTTTTTGAACTCTAACCCTACCGTAGTGCAAACCCTTAACCCTAATATAGGTGTAAAGTGCCATTGAAACTAACGCGATTTTGAAAAAGCCTTTCTTGGGTTCTATTTCTTCACAGCTCTCCATGTCTGCCCATTCTAAACACATTCCAAGCATCAGAATCATTGCAGACACTTCGTGTTTCTAACCCAAACCCTATCCTGGGGCACACCCCTGACACTAATAGAGGTGTAAAATACCTTGGAATATAATGGAATTTGGAAAAAGCCTTCCTTGAGGTTCTTTTTCTTGACAGCTCATCATGTCTGCCCATTCTAAAGACATTCCTACTGTCAGAATCATGCCGGGACACCTCGTTTTTCTAACCCTAACCCTACCCTTGTGCACACCCCTAACCCTAATATTGCGGTAAAATAATATTCAAGTTAATGTGATTTTGAAAAAGCCTACCTTGAGTGCATTTCTTCACAGCTGATCATGTCTGCCCCTTCTAAAGACATTCCAACTGTCAGAATCTTGCCAGAACACCTCATTTTAATAACCCTAACCCTACCCTGGGGCACACGCCTAACCCTAATATAGCTGTAAAATACCATTGATACTAAGGCGATTTGGATAAAGCCTTCCTTGAGGTGCTTTTTCTGCACAGCTCATCATGTCCCCCCATTCTAAGCTCTTTCCAATCATCGGAATCATTCCAGGACACCTCGTTTTTCTTACCCAAACACTAACCTGGTGTTGGGATGGCTGCCGGTGCAACGTGGGTCTCGTGCTTAGACAGAGGGCTCTGCTTGTCCTCTGTGGCATGCATTGCATAGGCTCTCCACCACTCGTCTTGAGTATACAACATTTTGTGGATTCACTTTGTACATCAATCAGTGATTCATTAATGAGATTTATATAATCCTCATAGCAAGTTGTGGGCCAGTTAAAAAATTAAAGGCAAATAATATACGATACATGTTATATTGAAGCAACACTTTGGAACTAGAAAGGTATCGGTATAAAAGCCAGGAGCGCGATAATGTACGCCAAAGTCTCTACAGCATACAGAGTGTCCAAAATTCTCGTAAAAATGGCCCAATGGTCTTTATGAAGTAGTTCGTATCAATCAGTACATGAAAGGTGATTCTTGATGGTGTGTGATGTGCCTCCAAAGGCAGGAATTTGCCTAACCAGTGCAGCACAAGCAAGAAGGTTCTTGTTTCCCAGGGATAGTCCTGCATGAGACCCAGTCTAAACCCCCTCTGACTATCTCAGTGGCTGAGCTGGTATATAATAAGAGATGCACTCCAGCCTTTTACAGCCTTCTTAGTCAACACCAAAACTTTGAAGCAGACTCAGAAACAAATCCCATGCAGATCACAGAGAATGCTCCCAGTATCACATTGTACCCAGTGACTGAATACGGGGCGTTCTGCACCAACTGAAGCTTCTGAACCATCTCCAAAGGCAGCCCTACATACATTGCACTCCAGTAGTCCATCCATGGATCACTGCAGCCAGGTTGTCTTGGTCCAGGAAAGACTACAACTAGGCAACATTTTTCAGCCACTGTGGCCACAAGGACTTCCAGTGACGGGGGGATTATAGCTGTATATCATTGTTGATAGTAAGTATTGTATTTTGTATAATAGAAACATAGAAACAGAATGAGTCAGAATGGGTCACCTGGGCCATCTAGTCTGACCTCTGGCATCAGCCGGCTCTGCTCACAACATGCCCACCATGTGCATGTCCAGCCTATCTTGGAACACCCTCACTGATGGGGCCTCAGCGACCTCCCGTGGAAGCCCATTCCACACCCTCGGGGTCCTGACGGTCAGGAAGTGCTTCCTGGCATCTAAATGGAACCTTGGCTCCCTGGGCTTTGCTCCTTTGGAGCGTGTCCTGCCTTCCTCTGCAGGGGAGAACAGGTCTCTACCCATCTCCATGTGACATCCCCTCACATACCTGTATGTTGCCAACATATCCCCTCTGAGTCTCCTCTTCCCCAGGCTGAAGAGACCCAGTTCCCTCAGTCTCACCTCATTCCCCATCCTCTGCAAACTGGCCACCAACCTTGTGGCCCTACGCTGCACTGACTCTAACCTGGCTGTATCCTTCCTGCAATGAGGGGCCCAAAACTGAGCACAATACTCCAGTTGCGGGTGCACCAGAGTCGTGTAGAGTGGTAGGAATACCTCTCTTGATCTAGAAGCCACACTTCTGGCTATGCAACCAAGGGTGGTGTTCACCCTCTTGACCACCGCATCACACTGCTGACTCATGTTTAGCCTGCAGTCAACCAGCACCCCGAGGTCCCTTTCACAAGTGCTGCTCTCCAGCCACTTGTCACCTAACCTATACTTATGACACCTATTCCTATTCCTATATATTATATTGTATTATGTATTGATATTATGTATTGCTGACATTCTTATGATATTCTGTATTATATTCTTTGATTTTGCATTGCTTACAGTTAAATATTCTATTGCTTGATTGTATTGCTTCAATATATTATTATATTTGTATGGAATATGTATTTTCTTGTTCTATTGTAAGTTGCCCAGAGAGCCCTATGGACTATAGGGCAGCATACAAATGTTGTTGTTGCTTTGTCATCATCGTCGTCGTCATCATCATCTTCACCATCATCATCATCATCATCATATTTTTTTAGCTAAACGGTTTGTATTTCTGGACAATTAAATAAAATTCCTGGCTAAACTGGAACCAATTACACTTAGTATCATGTACTAGAATGGCTGGTTAAGCTGAACCTCAGATCTTTAGCTCCTTCCTTTGTCCCTCTTTAGGCTGCCTGTCTGTCCATAGCTTTGAAACCATGGTATCTTCAACCTTCAGCCCACAAGCTCTGTATGGCTTTCAGCCACAAAGCAGCTCTTGCCACAAAATAATGAATCCCACAATTCCAGTAAAAGCACTATCAGACTGTGACTATCATTTGCATCAGTATAGTTCTCCTGCAAAGAGGCATTTCCCTCCCACCTCCAATAAAGTGCTTAAAAGAATGATTAATGCAGTTGTGAAATGGGCTAGATTAATTAAGTCACTTATGTCAAGATAATACAGCATTTTTTCCATGCATTTGACAGCATAATTTAAACTCTCTTCATTCCCAGATGAAAGAAAAAGACAGTGAGGTATATACTTCTGACAGTGAATTAGTATATATTTTAAGGAAATTAACAATGACTATGACTGAAATGGATGAAATTTGCCACGAAAATTAGATGACTAAAACTGGCCAATTACACTGACCTGTGCTGGAACAGGGAATGTTTTGGTTTTGTAGGCAAAACTTTCAGGATCCAAAATATCCAATCACCATGGACTGGTTTACACAAAATGCAAAGCCATGGCATGATAAGTTGGAATCCAACTTGTTGCATCTAAACCCATCCCTAAAAACAAACCAAGATTTGATAGTCTAATGTATAATATACATGAAATCAATGAAGTCTGTTCTTGGCATGTGACATCTGTTTTGTTTAAACCATGGCTTGTTAGATGTCTGAACCATGAAATACCTTATCCATGGCTTACTTGTACTGCTGTTCCTGAGATAGACACATGTGGCAAGAAAACAAAACAGTACTGAAAGCTGGAAAAATAGGAGAGTAACAAACCAGAAACAGGGGAAATAAGGGAATTTATTTGCTTGTTTGCAAAAGTATCATAGCTAAAGCAACAAACCATGATTAACATAAACCATGTCACAACATAATGGAATAAAATGGTTAAGCCATGGTTTATTTGTTCTTCACCATGGTTGCTTAACCATGAGTATTAGACACAAACCAGTATATGGAACCATGCTTTGAAGTAGATTGCAACCACAGTTTGTATTAACCATAGATAAGTAGAACATTTTTGCTAAGCAAACTCTGGTTAAGATAGCATCGCTGTTTCTCTAGGTCATTTGCTTGCCTATGCGCTAGACTAGAATTTCCTGCAATTGCATTCCCACTGGAGGTAACCAATTCCTACTACTAAACATGCATTTCACAATATTGGAAGAATTTGGTAGGCCTCAGATACTGTATACATATAAGTGCCGTACGTATACAGCAGATCTGCTAGACTGGGGATCGTGCACTTATTGCATTTGAAAAGTCTAACAGTGAACACCTCCATCAATAGGAATAGATCTAAAATCAGTCCAGTTTAAAGTAGAGCCTTTATATTAGATGGGGCTCAGGTTAGACTCACATACATCACATTGTATACAACCATAAATGAGGGACTCATTGATACATTGTGGATGAATCTTGATCTGTATTTTCTCTTTGTGAAGTACCAAGCTGGTCATGGAGTTAATCTAGAGAAGTACTTGCAAAAATGCTATAATAATATGCACGCACATGTGTTACACATGTGGCAGCTGTGGCTAAATTATAGAGTCGCTTTGTCGTATTTGGATTGCTCTTTAATAAGCTTAAGTTAACATAAATGATCTATCTAGTGACCTCAAAGCAGAACAGCCTAGTAAACTGGAACATTCGTTTGCCCTCTGTAATATAGAGGTACACTCAGTCCAGTGCCCTTTCAGACTCTTGTAACATTTCTATAGTTTGGAATGGTTTACAGATGTCGTTTTAATGTGCCAAGTGTGTGGAGTTTATACATATGCAATAGAACACATTAACAGCAACTGATACAATGAATGGAGTGCAGTCTTTTAGAATAAGGTGCAGAAGTACACTTATGTGTGCAATATTTTAAAGAGTTCTGGGTGATTTATTGTACTCTTGAGAAGTTAGAATACTCAAGGACTTTGTAGCTGTTGAAAAGAAATCCAAACAATTTACTAGCTGCTGCGGTTTATGTCTGGTTGTATGTCTGGATAGGTATAGCTGGGAGACAGAAAAGCAATGCGTCTCAATAAGGGGGACGTTTAACTTTAGACTAGAGTTTAAATCCCTGGTTGATCCATCATCTGAGAACATCTCAGCCAACGGTGTCATGATCTGCCACTGCTTATGCCACCGAGCAACGCACCTTGTGGAAGCAGCCCCTCCATCCCTGCATGGAGTCCCTACACCATCCCTGACACCAGAGCGTGACTGCACAGCACTCTGAGAAGCTGGGCACAGGTGGTATCTAAGACACTTAGGCACAGGTAAAGCTGAGGTATGAACTTCATGGTCAGTGGCACCCTGGATGATCATAAGGCCACCATTTGGACATCTTGCAATGTTGCATGTGGGACAAGTTCACCAGAACTGCCTTCATGCATTTCCCAGATGAAGAAGCACCACATGTTTGAGGGGCTATAGAGCTAGGCCTCTGGTCCCACCCCAAACGAAATGCAGCTTCCCAGCAACCACCGTACATGCACTATCATGGGCCTCTGCAGTGGGGAGGTCTGCATGACTTAGGGCCAGTTGCTGACTCTTCACAGAGTCATTGCAAAGATAAAATGGAGACCAGAAGGAGGCTCATGTAAGCTGCCTTTGGTTCATTGCAAGGAGAAAAGGCAAGGCATTAACGGGAGGAGGAGCCATCACCCTTTGGCTCGGTGCCAGGATATCTGAAAGAAAGACTGTATCCATCCACATGGGACTGCCTGTAATATGTACTCTGCACCAGAGGTCCTCTTGGTTGTCCCACGGCTAAGTGAAGCCAGGACAGTGAGTGACGTGCAAGGAAAGACAAGCTGGCATCGTTCCTTCCAACTTTTAGATAAGCAATTAAAAAAAATAAAGTCTTACAAAGCCTTCAATGGTTTTTAATGCTGCTCTAACGCCTTTTTAAGAATGTGCTGTCTGGCCCTTGTTCTCTTTATTTATTTACTATTTATTGGGCAGGTTTGCATGAGAATGGGGAAAAAGAAACCACGGCGGCCTGCTTTCCCCACCACCCACATGTCAGTCATGTGACTTACCTAATTACTCTCACATCCTCCAAACCTGGAAAAGTCCACAGGGGCGGCTTCCAAACCACCCCTGACCCCAAGACTTCTTGTCAGGTTCTGGCATGGCTTCCCAACCACTTTCCACTGTACGCCTTCCCAGGCTCACATGGCACAGATAATTTGGCAAACTGTGCACTGGACAACACGCATGTGGAGGGGGGCAACCTTTGCTCCTCCCCCTCCCCCTGGTCATGCAAAGCTGGCTGCTCTCTTGTATTAAATTGAGCATTCTTTTGAGGCCCCGATACGGACAAGCAGCAGTAGCAGCAATAGCAAAAATATCTGTAAACTGGCTATACTGGATGAGATAACCAATAGTCAAGCTCTAGCAAAGAGCATGGCGATAGAGACAGGGAGCTGCTCTGCCCCATAACTGCCTGTGTCCATCTTGTCCAAGATGGCCTGCTCTAGATGGCATCATCCCTCCTGAGTCTCAAGCAGATTCTTCTCCACCTTCTGCTAGCAGATCCCATTTAACAAGGGATTGTGGGGATTAAGCCCTGGACCTTCAGTGGGGGAGCCACATGCTTTGCTTCTGTATGCAAACCTTATGGCTCTGTCACTGAGTGATGCTCCTTCCCATAATGCCATGGTGTCCCTTGAAGGGGATTCTGAAGGATGCCCTGACCAGGACTCTCTTTTAAAGATGCTCAGTTGCCCCAGAACTTCTCCCGGGCTATTCTGGCAATTCACTCCATTAAAGGCACAATCCCATGCAAGTTTCGCCAGAAAAGAGCCCTCCAGTTCCCAGCTTCCCCAGGTGAATTAGTGGTTAAGAATATGGGACTGGGACTCAGACCATCTGGGTTCTAGTCCCTGCTCAGCCATGGAGCCAACTGGGTGACTCTGGGCCAGTCACAGACTCTCAGCCAAATGTACCTCACAAGGTTGCTGTTGTGAGGATGAGATTGAGAAGGAAAGGAAAATATGCAAGGCACCTTGAGTTTCTTGAAAGGGAAAAGGTGGGATAAAATTAGAATGAATGAATGAATGAATGAATGAATGAATGAATGAATGAATGAATGAGAAGTCTCTTTTTTAGGGACAAAGGTGAAACAGAAACTCCTTTGCAGGGCAATGAGAGCATTTCGTGTATGATCTGTGTTTGCTGCACAGGAAATGTGTTTGATTTTTGTCTATTTCAATGCTACTTCTTGCAATTTAACTTTAAATGCTGCTAAGTTGTAGGCTTTAATTGACCGTGAAATGCTTTTAAAATGTCCACTTGATTTTAACAATGAATTACGGTTTGAAAATAATCAAACTGTTAATTAGGAAAGCAGTTAGAGGAGAAAAAACAAACATTTTTCTGTGACCCCTAATCTCATTACACCTGTTGGCAGAGGAAGCAAGCTGGAAGTAAGTAAAGGATGGCTGGAAGAATACAACTGGCTTAAAAATGCATTTCAGAGTGTGGATGAATTAAACAGGATGCCCAGCATGGTGCTCCCACTGAAAATGGCAGCCCTGCCTGGCATTCTCTCCTTCTTTCCCTCTGAAGCAGCTGCACTGCTTCGCCCATGGCATGCTTCCCCCGCCCGCTGCCACCCATCTCTGCTTTCTGGAGATGAGACACAATCCAGAAGTAGAACAGCACTGACAAGACTTACGTCTTTGTCACCCAGCCTCAACGGCGGCATCCTGGTTCCCAATCCAATCTTAAGATAAAGAAGCATAAGAAGCATTGTTGGGACCCTTGAAAGGCTTATCAGGAGTTATCTGGGCAGCAAATTATCAATGGAGCAGGCCTCTCCTCTGTTGTTAGATGTATTAAACATTATTTCAAATTTAGAAATATTTCTTACTGTACATCTAATTGCATAGAAAAATGCACACAAAATTTTAAGCTCATATGTGCTCTCAACTGATTTATTTCAGCGTTGGCGTCTCATCAAGTTCCTGTGGGGTTTCCAGGTGCTGCATGAGTGGCCAACTGATCCCCAGACTCACTGATAGCTCTTGCGTCTGCTTTGTGCTGTTTGGGCTGTACAATGATCTACACACAAGCAGCGAGTCTGCAGTATACAAGATACTATAGAAAACACAGTATTGTGATGTATTGAAGAACAGCAGTCATTGTTGTCCTCACAAAGCAAAGGCTTTCCAGTGTAAACAGCTTGTAGCTGCTTTTGATCCTTGCTCATGCCATTTTCGTCCCTTTCCATTTTATTTCCACCCAAAATCATGAACGGTTCCTGAGTTGATGGCGATCATTTTGATGAATGAACTGCTGACAAATGCAAGGCAATTTGGAACGGGAAGAAAAATCCCTGATGTGATTAGTGTTTTGGTTTTGATGGAGAGATATTGTGTGACAGTCACGGGGAGACTAATATTGTAAATACTTCTGCTGAAACTAGTGTGAACCTGCTTCCTTCCAATCCAGGCTTGTTTATAGAAACAGGTGAGCATCTGCAATCTGCTACTCAGAGTTCATTCTGTCTGTCTGAACTCTGCATAAAACATTCACATTAAGATTTACTAGCTGGATTAATTCTGTCATTAACAGAAACAAATGCACTTAATGGAAAACAAAGTGACACTTAAAGGGAAATGTAGCTATTTTTGAAGCCGCATAATAAGGGAGTAGAACTATCAGAGCATGCCCTAGACTTCCTTTTCCTCCATTGCTACATCAAAGAGAAGCATGGTCTGGTGGAAAAGCATACGCTTTCCTTGCAAAGGACCGCAGGATCTGCAGTTAAGATTCAGAGACAATCTTGCCAGAAACCAGAACAGCAGCTGCTTGTTGATGTCAGAAATGCTGAGGTAGGTGGACCAAGAGCCTAAGTTAATGTAAGGTAGTTTCCTGTGCTTCTAGGTAACATAAAAGCAGACTATCTAAGATTATGGTGCAGAGAAAGATTGCATTCCTTGAAAGCAAAATCCTCCAGTTGACTCCAACATATGGAGATCCTGTTCAGCTTCGGCTGATTAATCAGCTGCGCCCCTACCTGGAGTACGACTGCCTGGCGACGGTGACACACGCGCTGGTGACTTCCCGCCTAGACTTCTGTAACGCGCTTTACGTGGGGCTTCCCCTGAAGACGGTTCGAACACTTCAATTGGTGCAAAATAGAGCTGCCAGGTTGCTGATGGGGCGTTATGCTCACATGACTCCAGTCCTCCGTCAGCTTCACTGGCTTCCCATTGAAGCCCAGGCCCAATTCAAGGTGTTGATTATGACCTATAAAGCCCTAACCGGCTTGGGTCCTGGCTACCTGAACAAGCGCTTACGTCCATATATGCCCGACCGCCCCTTGAGATCTGTGGGAGAGTCCCTTCTCCGGGAACCGTCCATGAAAGAAATTAGGAGAGTAAGTACTCGGAGGAGGGCTTTCTCTGCAGTGGCACCCAACCTATGGAATTCACTCCCCAAAGAGGTCCGCCTGGCACCGTCGTTACTGGTTTTTCGGCGCCAGGTAAAGACCTTTTTATTTAAACATCATTTTAATTGTTAAAATATATGATCTGGCCAGGGCAACTTTCTTCTTCCTTCTCTTTTCTCCTCCTATATTATTTATTTAGTTATTTTATACTGATAATTATAATTTTATATTATTATGTTTGTAACTCAGTGTATTTTTTGTATTTTTGTATTTAATGGTAATTTATTATGTTCTATTGTATTTCAATGTATTTTATTGTGTTGTAAGCCGCCCCGAGGCTTCGGCAAGGGGTGGCATAGAAATGTTATAATAATACTAATACTAATAATAATAATAAAAATAATAATAAAAATGTCTTGTCCATGGCAGCCCTGCATGGCTTTTGTCCTCCCAAGGCTGTGGCCTTGACTTTATGGAGCTAATCCAGCTTAAATTTGGTCTTCCTCTCCTGCCTTTGACTTTCCTCAGCATGGTTCTCTTCCCCAGGGGGCCTTGCTGTCTCATGATGTGCCTGAAGCATGACAGCCTCAGTTTTGTCATTTTTGCTTCTAGGGAAAATGCTGGCTAGATTTGATGTAGGACCCACTGGTTCCTCTATCCGTCAGTGCAGGGTATTTGCAAAGCTCTCTCCAGCACCATGCTTTGAACAAATCGATTTTCTTCCTGTCAGCTTTCTTCACTGTCCAGCTTTCACAACTATGCATAGTGATTGATCTATAAAGCATTTAATCAATGCCAATCCAGGACATTTTTCAGGGGCAAAACAGACATGGCATGCTTTCCACCTGGGCCATTCCATGCTTTCTTCCAATCTCCTCTTAAGTTGAGCTCTCACTCTCTGTCTCCTTCCTCTGACCTCTTCTACATCTAGGGAAGGGGGAGCATTTTTTCCACTTATTTTTGGACAGATGCTTACCAACATTTTGGAATGTCTTCATAAACAGGAGACTGAGAAATTGAGATGTGGAACAAAGTCGAACTGTAAAAGTTATACTTCCAGGCAGAGCATGTATGAATCTCACAGTCTAGGTCCCCAAAGGCTGAGTTTGTTCGTTATATATTCATCCATATTTGGGGAGCTGACATAGGATTGCCATTTTGGGGTGTGTTTGACGGGTTATGCATGCTCAACAGTTAATGGCAAAGAGATACAACACGGTCTTCTCCATATGACACATAACTTTGCCGATCATATATGACCTGTGTTGGCAAGAATGTCAAGGGCTTTGTTTTGAAAATTATTTTCCAGAACTCAAAAATTTCTTCCAAGAGTTAGAGATTTATTATTTTCAATGAAGGTGGGAGACGCATACATGAGAGAGTCATCCATTCTATCTGCCTCCCTTCACTTTGCATCTTTGTGCTTTTTCAATGAGCAGTTGCTTGACGCTTTCTGCACTCCACCACATCAGTCTGTCCCCTGTGCTTACCAGTTCCTGGCAGACCCTTTGCCTCCTGGAACCTGCATCTGCCATCATCCCTGGGCACCAGTCCCTTTAGCAGACCTGGGCCAGTTCAGACTCCCTAGGACACCACATAAGCATACAATACAATGACAAATAAAATATCAATATAGTACAATGAGGGGAATTAAAATAAACCTTATTGACTGGCTAAAAGGTGCATGGTCAATAGAAACTAGAATAAGATTTTAAAGTACTAGGAATAAGAGGATATACACTATTATTGATGATGATGATTATGATGCCAAGGAACATAATCCAGTGCAACACTGGATTTTAAAAGAATGCAATCATCTCACCAGCGATCCTGCCTTAGGAAGGCACAACATAGATGCCACTGTAAAAGAGTCTGTTTCTTTCATGTCTTCATAATGTACTTCTTTTAAGGAAGGCACACAAGAAACAGCCTCATCTTAAAGCAGGTTGGAATGAAAAGAGGTATTCCTTGAGGTGAGGAGATGTGCCCCACCTCATTTTGGCCAGGAGTAAGGAACCTCGTGCCTGGAGTTCTGCAGCGGCCCTCCTGGAGTCAAAATTTGGCCCTCTGGATTTCCTCAGAAGGACAAGCTGCCTTTATACCCCCAAATACCAATGATGCGTTGGTTTCCCACCTTTGTACAGTCTGCCCACCATTCTAAATGACAGTGTATCATAGCCCAAAGCTCTCTCTGTCAGTAACTCTGCCTTAGGGAGGGTTTCCTCCTTTTAAGATGGGAAAGGAACTGCACAAAAGCCAGGAAGGAACCAGGGGACGGGCCACCTCCTTCTTTGGAGCTCTGAGGATGGATCTGGGTGACCCCAGGATGACCATGTTTACTTCTCCGGTGTGAGGTTCCTATATCTGAGATGTATTTCCTTCTGAACAAATTTATATACTGCTCCATATTCCAGTAAATATCGAGCACAAGCAGATAAAGATGTAGAAGAATAAGACAAGATGTTCCAAACAAAATCAATAAGGCCATTGCTGTCCACTCAAGGTGGCCTTCATGGAATACAGATGTTTTCTTGAGTCACTAGAAACAACAAATATTGGTGCGTGTTTTCCTTCCAGAGACAGGGAAGTTCAGAGCAATTGGGCGGCTACAACAGCAGTTCTTTTCTGGGTGGACTCCAACTGGGCCACAGGTTCACGTGTGGAGCCACCAGGGGCATCCCACCAGTGGCCTGTCAGGTTCATAAGGAAGAAGGTGGTTTGATTACTAGGCTTGACTAGCACCTAGACCTGGCCCAGTAGCAAATAGACAGCTGTGGAGTTCCCTCATCCATACAGCACCCACAATTCTGTGTGTATCTTCTTGGTCCTGATGCAAGTTTTGCCTAGCTGTGGGTTTTGGATTCCTCCCACCCCATGGACCAGAAAGATTTATTTTGGGGTATGAGCAATTAATATGAAAAAGCACTTGTTAATGGATTTCTCATAACAACTGGTGTGTGCATGCATGCGTGCACACAGTTCATTTTCCATTCAATCTCTCCTTTTAGAAAATACAAATAAAACAAACTTCATACTGAGATTAAGTTCAAGTAAAGGCCAGGTTCAGGCCATTTTGTTAAGATGGTAAAATATTGAAATGTGCTGTCTTCTACTTGTTTGACCTCATACTTCCATAATAAAGAGGAGGGGAAATGGCCCTGGTACAGTCTGAACCAAGATTTCAGATAACAGACTTAGATTTCAGGATCTTATTTCTGGCATGGAGAACATCATCAGGGTCCCCTGCCAATCCCTCCTGTAAATTGCCTTTGAAACGGTAAGAGAGAATCTTTCTATCATTGGGTTCATCAGGCAATGCTGATCATACAAACTGATTTGTTCTGAAATCCCAGAGAAACAAGAGCACATTGAAGAGGTAAGGTTAACTATTTACTAAAAAGAAACTAAGCAGGAGGTCAACTACCACAGTTTCAAAGGCCACAGTTTCAAAGTAATTTAATCCTCTGTATTTTACCCTGTCACCTCCATTGCAGAGAGAATTCAGGATCAAAATCAAGCTAGCAGTTACTAGGTTTACGGCTGACTCCCACCCACATGCATACCCACCCCCCATACTATATCAATGTCATGTGTCATTCCACAATTCATCCAATGTTCACTCATTCTGAGGGAGACCCAATAGCTCAGACTAGGGAGAGTGCCTTGCATGCAAACCAGTTCCGGGTTCATTCTGCACTTAAAAATGGAGTTCAGGTAGCAAAACTGGGAAAGACCCCTCAATAAAGATAGGTGAGAAATTTGCTCCTTTTTGGCCTAGGGGTGTTTTATGGATTTAACCAAGTCATGCCTCCAGAGCTGTTCACTAAGCCAAAACAGAGCTGCGGATCAACACCTCCAGTTTTGTAAGCTTTCTGCTGCTCCTCCTCTCAAGAAAGTTGCACTCCCAAATTGTGCATATTAAGGGAAAGTGCACACAAAGTGCATATATTTGGGGAAAATATGTGGAAACAGTATTTCAGCAATGTAAATGTACTTGGGGAAATGTTTTGAAATGCATGCAAAAATGCATACCATCATTTCTTTTCACATTAATCTGAAATTTAAAAGCAACGTGACAATTCATATCTAAAGACATATTTAAATAAATATTTCTAAACACATTTTCTCTCAAAATATACATGGCATCTGCTGATAATTTTAGGGCAAACACAAATGTTCTCTGAGTGCCTGAATTCAGCACTGTGATGAGGAGGCTTCACAGTTGGAAAGGACAAGTCAGTTTATTCCTGTTCTGTGGCTCTTCTGCTTGTGTCCATCTGCAATTTTGCTCTATCCTGTTTCACACTCCTCTGCAGTTAAAATCAAAATCATGGAAATCCACATTGAATGATAAATGACACTCTAAGGCAGAGATTCACATGGTGCTGATCACGGGTCAGTGGTGAGTGATTTTCTTATTCAGGTGAATAAGTATCTTCAGTATCTTCCTTGGGCTGGAGACAGGTGGGTGAACCTCCCAGGCCATACTGGCTTTGGGAAAGCTTTGGAAGCTGGAGCATCTCCTCCTGCTTTGCAAAATCAGAGTGAATTCTAGGAAATTCTCCTGCCTGTCTCCTGTTTCAAGAGATGGGCAGGAGATCTCTCAACTTGACACAGAGCATCTCCCAATCTCATCACAAGAGAAACTTGGGGCTGAGGAACAACACTTATTTTTATTTATTTATTGCTTTATATCCCACCCTTCTCCCACTGTGGAGCTCAAGTTGGCCACATGTGATTCCCAGGTGGTCTCCCCTCCAAGCTCAGGCCAGTGCTGGATCTGCTTAGCTTCAACAGGGTGAATGCTTGATATGCCTTCAGACCATGCTCTGGGTCCACTTGCTGACAGTGAAATTCTAAATCTCAGCATAGCAACATAAGCAGTACCCTGTTCCTTGTCTGTGGGCCAAGGATCACACAGCTACAAATTCCAGGTGGCCATACAGACCTGTCCACTGTGTCATGCGTCCCTGCAATTGAACACGTGCATTCGGAATTATTTATGTCAAGGAGGCAGTGTAGAGGTAAGCCTTAGGTAGGCATAGCAGAACCAGCTCACGTTCATTTAAATTATCTAAAAATCACTTTGAAGTTACTTTTGGGTCATCCCATCTTCATTTTCAACCTGCTTTTCAGCTCATTCAAATGTAAAAAGGACATGCAAAAATATGTTTCTGCACATATTTTTCAAAAATGTGCACTATTCCCCCATTAATTAAAGGGTAAATATGTGTGTTTTTATTTAAGAAACAAGCACAGTTTGTGAAAAATCTGTTTTTAATGAGATTGTAAATTTGGGGATTTGCGAATTCTTTGTCTTCCTGCAAGCAGGACACGTTTGCGTGATCTGCAAACAGAAGGGATGTACTGCTATACCTCTAGTTACAGATTGTTGTCAAATCAGCCCTGAAAATTAATTAGGAAGGTTGTCAACTATTTGCATTTTTTTTCATTCTGTCTTCAATGGATTCATTGACTGAAGCATGGGGCATGTTAAACAAATCTGCGTATTTTCTTATCCTTACAGATTAACCTGTGGCCCAACCAATTAGACCAATTAAAGCTTGCCACCCCATTATTCAAGCACATGATCAGACAGCCTTCAAATGTCTGTTTTGATCTCTCTCTCTCTCTCTCCCCTACCCCCCGATCTGGAAAGTACCTCCTCTGCAACCTACTCTGACCCAGGTAACTGGGAGCTTGGAATTCTGCTTATGAAGGTGCTTCCTAGGATGAGATGAGAGAAATCTCAGTGCACATTATAGCTACAGACTCGTGTAATCATGCGCAGGGACCTTATTCAGTCTGAACATGCTTCCTATGAAATTCTTATTTTAATCAAGTGAATTCCCTGAGATATTTGCCATCAGCAGTTTGCTCTCCTCAGAACTTCAATTAAAGCCCATCTAAACTGTTTTTATGTGGAAGAGAGGGGAAGAGGTGGGGAGGGTAACGAAGGAGAGACATCAAACATCTAATGAGCATAATGAAGATGCATTGCTCTTCTCTGGGGAATTTTCATCAACAGTTTTCTACCATTTGTTGAGGCATGTGGAGCTGAAATGACAGCAGATTCCCTCAAGAGAAATTGCTCGAAAATATAAGGCAATCCTTCTGGGCAACAGATGAAGAGAAATGGGAGGCCGGCCAATTAGCTGTAGATATACCGCATCTCCGTCTGCTAGGCCTATTTTATATTTGGAAGCTGCAGGGCTGCAGTTTGACGATTCAGTTGTACCCAAGACTGAAGGTATATTTTTGGGAGAGGTGAGATCGGTTTCACTATTTACCTCTGGAATCAGCCTTTTTCCAACATCTACAGCAGAAGATGAATGAAATGCATGAGATCTAGCAGGATGTCAATAGTGGTTTGAGACATCACAATTTTCAAAAATACCTGGGATGAAGAGATGTTTTCCTGGTGTTTCCCTGATAATTTCTCAATATTTCTGTACTGTACTTATGCACTTCTACATTATTCTTGCATAGCACCCATTCAAAGTCGCGTTTCCCTCATTTCCCAATGCAGACATGGCACCAAGTCCATAAAACACTCTGTGTATGCTCTGTTTCCTTGTAGTCAGTCTTAAACTGGCTACTTCTCAGCACTGTTGTAATTTAGGAATACCTGTTTGCTGTAAATAAACGGCTGAATGCTTGACTGCGCCCTTCTTTTTGGATCTGGACATTCATTCTTTGCAAGGCTGAACTCCTGATGGGGGACTGGAGTGGCTGGAACCCTGAACAGTGGCATGTCCCACTGTGACAGTTTTTGTGGGTCTCACTTGCCTACTCTAAAGTCCTGAGCCATGGGCAGACTGGGAATCCTTATCTTCAGCTGGCGAGTTTGATATTTATCTGCCAGGCACACAGTGTAGGGCACTCATGAACCCAAGGAAAGGGCAGACCCTTGGCTTTCAAAACAATGGACTCCGATGGCAACAGCTGAACCGCGAGGAGTATAAAGTTATGCAGGGAAGCCAGGAGGGTAACATGTGCTCCATGGTATAGTGGAGTCAGAGTTCTTGGGGGGACATATCGCACTTGTGTATTTTGCAGCAACCCTGGCCTCACCTGCCACCCCTCTCAGACTTCCCTGCTCTCTCTGAATTTACTGGACGTCACAGCAGCAAGGCGCTCGAGGGTCATGCCTCTTCCCTCTTCTTATGCAAAGTATTCTCGCAATCAAGAGCCATAGACCAGGTACAGGCAAAAATGTGAGGATCCTAGAAAGGGTCTGTTGAAATGGATCAGCACAGCTGCCTGCCCTTTTGGCATCTCCCTGGGCATGTGATTCTACCACGATGAGCACCCAAACTTTGATTCGTTCCACTAGACTCGGGGGAAGATGCATGAGACAAAAAGAGACTTCCACGGTAAGCAGCCGTCTTTGGGGAAACCTAGATGGGGAGAGATTTTAACTAGTTTTAGTTTTCCTACAAATTAAAAACAAACAAAATCAAACGAACTGCAAAAGCTGACTACACGGGGGACATGTTTCCAGCTTTACATGTGAAAAGCACTGTTTGTCCTGCTCCTGAGCCTTGGTTCAATTTTCTTTCAATTTTCAATTTTCTGGGCTGAAAAAAGGCAGAAACTGGAACAACATCCAAGGGGATAGGTTAGTCCAGGAGTGGGCAGCATCTGAAGCTCCAGGGACCATTTCATTAACAACCATTGCTGAAGGCCACCACCAAATGGTTTAAAATGGTTACCGGGGGCACATTGGAGGCCCATACATCTCTATAAGCCTCAGGGCCCCGCACAAGGATCATATTTAGCTTGTAGGTGAGAAAGATTTGCTCAGCTGGGCTCTGGAGACTAAAAGAATGGGGAGCGGTGGGGGCATCCTGAGGGCAGCAGGGGCCGCACGCAGTTACGGGCCACAGGTTGCCCATCCCTGCTTTAGGTAAGCTCAAGGTACCACCATATGCATACTTGGACATGTCCCACTGAATTCAGTCAAACTGAATTCTGACTGGGGTAATTTGGGCGTATCATGAGAAGGCAAAACTCCCTGTAAAAGACAATCATACCAGGAAAAGTCAAAGGCAGAAGAATCATAGAACTGGGGAGTTGGAAGGGGCTTTCTCTGCGGTGGCGCCCAATCTATGGAACGCGCTCCCCAGAGAGGTCCGCCTGGAGCCGTCGTTATTTGTTTTTCGGCGCCAGGTGAAGACCTTTCAATTTAAGCGTCATTTTAATTGTTAACAATATTTGCTTATTTATCTGGCCAGGGCGACTTCTTTTATATTGTTAATTTTATATTGTTATTTTTGTATTTTATTGTATTTTATTTTGTGCTGTGAGCCGCCCCGAGGCTTCGGCAAGGGGAGGCATAGAAATGTTTTAATAAATAAATAAATAAATAAAATAAGGCCATCAGGTCTAACCACTAGAAAAGGAGGACAAGAAAGGCCATCTAGGAGTTGTACAGATTCTATCAAGGAAACTATCATGGAAAGGACATTTTGGAAGGTTAGGGACTTGACAACGCACAACAACAGCAAGACATATTGAAAGCTCAGGGAACCAAGGTTCCATTTAGATGCCAGGAAGCACTTCCTGACAGTTAGGACCCTGAGGGTGTGGAATGGGCTTCCACGGGAGGTCGTTGATGCCCCATCGGTGCGGGTGTTCAAAGATAGGCTGGACATGCACATGGTGGGCATGTCATGAGTGGAGCCGGGGGTCAGACTAGATGGCCCAGGAGACCCCTTCTGACTCGCGCTGTTTCTATGTTTCTGTGACAGTGCAGGGTCTTGGACATGTCCAATAGTTGATTCCCTCACCCTTTGCTGAATAGATCTCCCTGCCATATCACAGGGAAGGAATTTCTGAAAGTTTTCCGCATTTTGGTAGCAGCAACCATGGAAAGAGGTGTGCTAAATTTCAACAAACGTGCCTGGTGCCCAGGCAATCATTGTCAATGATGCTAATCCCCATGCTGTGCAAAGTATAGCCACTTCCATCTTCAAATCACATTACTGTTAAGGCCACAAGGACATGCATTTTTTCCAATCGATTGGCAACCCTCAAGTTCCTTTGTCTGTGAATTTTCATTTGCTGCTGGGTTTTGTTATCTGAGACTTTTGTTGTTTGACTGTACCTCAAGATATAAATGATATAAAATCCCTAAAACAGATACAACCTAAATAAAAATATTTGAGGACACAGAACTACCCACATGGTTTTCTGGATCTTGGTGCTCTTTCTTCCTGCTCTCACTAGTGCAGGGTCTTCTGGTGATCCTATGAATGAATGTTCTCCAAAATTTCTTGTCCTCAACAACTCTGCTCAGCTCCTGGAAACCCTCACTGGGTAAAACTGGAGAAATGGAGAAAGAAGAATCTTTTGTCAGAAGGAAGGCAGTCCATATGAAGGAAAAGTTTGTGTCAGAAGGAAGCAGTTCATATTTTGGGAAGGAAAAGTAAATTCACCAATTGAGAGCCAAGAAAAGGAAACTTATGATGAGGTGGACCATCTAATCATTGCTCTATGCTGCAGACGAGAACCTACAACTGAGCAGACTGATCTCTGGTGCTATTGTGCAGTATTGCAAAGCAGCCAGCGCTGAGTCAATATTTGCAGTCTAAATGGAATTTACAGACACCAGAGGTACAAATATCCAGTGTCTATAACAGCCCTATGGGAACCTTGGTATCCTTCTCTGCTTTCTTTTTTTTGGTCTCTCCAGCCGTCTTCTCCATGTAGTAAACAAGCCAACAGAGGAGGCTCACAGCCGAAGCCGATCGCCTGCTGCAGAACACAAGGTACCAAGCGTCTGGCATCATCACGTGGTGCCCCCGCACAGTTGTGAATGGCGGCTCACAGGAAATAGCTTTGTTTTAGAAAACAGAATAGCTCATGGTTCGACTGCTTTGCTCGCCAGACAGAAATACTTCTCGGCTGATGTAATGTGGTTGATTTCCATTCATCTCTGCAAAGTGCTGCAATGGAACTATTGTCTCTTTTTGTTAACCCATTCTAGGTCCATCAATAATTAGAAACATTTCCCTCCAGATGGGATCTGGGGGCTCAGTTCATACATAGGAAGTGTCCTTGTAGAAGGTGGGATGTTTTTGCCCACCAAGAAAGGGGAGTAGAACCCTGATGGATGAAATCAAAGGCCTCCCTAGGCCAGCCTCCTTTTCACAGAGGTCAGCCAGTTGGTCTTGGGAAGGCCAGAAGGGAAATTGAGGGCAATGGACTACCATTGCTGCTGTTTGCGAGTCCTTGTTAATTCACAGCCATGCTTTGACCAGGGTGGTGTGGGGCGCGTCATCTTAACTGATCCAGCTTTGCCAGATCCGGCTGACAGGGATTCTCCAGAGTTTCAGACAGAGATTTCCAACCTGCAATCTGAAAAACTTTTAAATAAACACTGCAAGGTTTGAGTCTGAGTGCACCTGTATGCAAAGTGCCTTCTCAGCCACCAAGCTTTGGTTCCTCCCCATCAGGTCCCTTAAAGCTCCTCCGCAACATAGCACCAGTTCCATTTCTGACATGCCCACAATATTGATGTGTGATATGGATGCATGTGCAACAGCTTTGGCATCTCTTGCCACACTGCACATGCACACGGGTACGGTAGGAATGTACAGACAGCTATGTTTTTAATCCATGCAATTTTAGGTGGGTGTATGGGCATGAACGGGGTTTCAAGTCTAACATGCAGCACAAGCTCATCATCCTCATTAGCATTATCATTTATTTAATTTCTAAACCACATGCAGCAGAAGCTGTCTGGGTGGTTTCTTCTGCATGTGAACAGGTTCTCTGATCCTGCAGCGTCCATCTGAATGGACTGTAGAATATGGACAGGCTGAGCTATAGCCACAAGCATGGGGATAGGTCCATCAATGAACAGGTTTATCAGCAGCCAAGTCAGTTCTTTAGTCTTTTAGCCCCAGTACTATTGACACTGACTGGCAGTGGCTCTCCAGACTTTCACTCCTTTCCTGGATCTACCTGGAGACTGACATTGGAACCTTTTGCATGCAAGTGCCAGTTGCTGGAGAGCCCCCCTGTCTTGCTCATGGGCTTCCCAGATGTTTCTGCAGGGAAAAAGGCTGCAGGGAAAAATCAGGCTGGACTGGAAGGTAATGGTTCTCAAAAGGGTCATTTTCTTAATCAGCTCCTTTACCTGTATTCTCCTGCTCTTTTTCTTTCTCTGTCTTTCTATATATTCTATTATACAGCCACTAGGTGGTGCTATAGTAGGGCAGAATGGCTTAAATATGCAATGGTTTCATGCCATTTCAAGATAATGCTACACTTTCCTTGCTCTAAAAGACACAATGGAACTGCTTGCAGGGAAAGAAAGAGGTCCTGGAGGGCGACAGCATGTAAAGCACATGGAAGCCTATCATGAGTATGGAGCCATGCGCCATAAATCTGTCATATGGGAAGGCTCTCAGAAATGCATATCTCAATGCAATTTTAGTGAAATTGTGTGTGTGTGTATGCAGGACAGGTGGATGCAGTTAGAAATGAGATGGACTTATAAGAGAACCCATTAAAAGCTAACACAGACTGGTAATAGACTTGATCTGTACATCCCTATCAAAAGATGGACATTTGAACTGACCCAATGGTTCCTTTCATGCATTCTTATATATCTGCTGCCAGCTGTAATCATCATCAGAATGTATGAGAAAATCGTTTCAGTTTGACTTTGATTTATCCAGTTTGTGGCTTCTGGGCCAACACATGATTTAAATGCAATCTGCAATTGAAGTCTGTCCATTGCAATATGATTTGCTCCCCCTGAAAATGCATTTGACTTCATGCATATCCTTGGAAATCTCGTGAAAGGAAGCTGTTTTTCAAAAAAATGTGCACAAATGCATTTGATCCATGGAAGAACAACAAGAACATTTCAAATAATATGAACATGTATGCAAGGAGATGTACATTTGGAAAAATATGCAGAGTTTTTGTGCTGCAAAGAAGCAAATACAAACCCCACAATCTGAAAAGGACTCAAGTCTGAACATGCTTCAGGGTGGAATTTGTAGAATTTGGGTGAGGTCTAGGCTCGCTGATTCACACATCCCTAAAATGTCATTGACTGTTTGGAACTACTATTTTACCCACAAACATAAATCCAAAGATAGTTGGGATTACTTGACTAGCCGACAGCCCTCTTGAGGTTTTCCCAACAAACCCACCCCCTTTCCCTTGCCCCACACTTCCCCCCAACCAGCAAACATCCAACGGTTTCTTGGCTCTTGTGCACCTTTTGCCCATCCTAAAGGTTGCGATTCCTTTTCTAAAGTTTTGCTACAGATAGTAGGAGCTTTAAACTACACTTTGCTGGTATTTTGGTTCTGTCTCCATCAGACTTCAGACCATTCCTGTTGTCCTTCGTCCCACCCACCATAAATGCAGCCCCAGAATTTGGCACTCGGAGTGGAAGAGATTCTACCACTCTAGCCGAGGCTATGGGTGGCCAATCTGTGTCTTCGGATGCTCGTGGATAAGAACAAGAAGCACAGCTGTAGACCTGGCATTCCTAGACTGAATTGACCTACACTCTTGCCTGCCTCTAGAATTACAAGGCACCATTGCCTGTTCCCAAGCAGCTGTTGTTCAGGTTCAGAAATAGAATGCGTCCCATGCCATGAGTCAGTCTGGAAATCTAAATTTCTCTGGCAACAGCACCCCACCCAGAAAGAAAATACAGTTTAGGATTCCACAAATGATAAGCAGATGTATTGCTGTGTATACCCTGAGTAAACACCTGCCTTGCCCATTATTAATTTTCCAGCATTAGCAAAACCAGTTGTGGTTGGGAAGTCACACTAGCTTGGAATGATCTCTTGCTAGAATAACGTGAATCAGCTGGTGATAAAAAGGGAAAACTCTTGGATGGTTTGCTCTCTGTTTGTGTCAGCATGCCTTCTGGGGTAAAAGAGAGGATCCACTCAAGCATACAAACAACATGCTTTGCTGAGGTCACCAATCCACTGCAATGAGACGAGAAACTCAGAAAATGTTTCCTGCTTTAAGGCAAGGAGCTTCCTGACCTTGCTGGGTACAACTCCTGAGTAGGAGTGCAGCATGAAATGCTATCATATGACATGGTTGCAGGGTCAGTCTCCCTTTCGCATGTGTGTAGGATAGTTGCTTAGGCATCCCACCCCACCAAAAAAGACGATTCATCACCAAAAACGAAGATCCGGATATGCACAGATGCATCATTTGAAATCGCACTTTAAGATAGAGGACTTTCCTCTGCAAAGTAGGCCACCTGGCCACCTTATGTAGCCTGAGTATGGACGGCCTTTCTTCTCTGGTGGGCCAAGGCAGGTCAGGTGGTGCTCATCCGCTTCAGTAGCCTTCTTCACTGGTCGGAGTAATAGGAAGACTTTGCTTCCACTGTGTTTTGGTCCTTATGGGGCCACCTTTGCCTTATCCCTAGAGGGATTGGAGAGCCAGAGCTCACAGGGATGCACAACACACAGTTTTATCATTATTAGGATGCTGGCATTCCCTGCCCACCCATTCCCAAGACTTCCCTACTCCCTCTAAGTTCTACTGCACTCCTCCAAGGAGCTGGGACAAATGAATTTCTCAGCAACATAGTAAATTATCCCCGTGGTGATGCAAAGCTTTATGGGTGATGACGTGGACGATTGAGTGGACGATTGAGATCTGATCATCAGCAGAAGACATATTCCTGTGGAGGGGATGAAAATTGTGAGAACTGGTTTATTGATACCTGAATTTTTGCCTGAAATGTTGGACTTTCTTAGAGGCTCAGCTATGAAAACTGTCGTGATAAGCTGCTATACCTTAAATTTACCACTACTTCACTGCCTTTTCCCCATCCAAAACCCAACAGGACTTAGTCTAGCAATGATGCGGATTCTCTTGTTCTCCTGGTCCACCAAAGGACATCCAGGCTGAATGTGGATGCACACACAGAGTCTTGGTGGATGACAGCCAATGGCGCTACATCCCTATTTCATTCAGTAATTCCTGGCTTACCAAGGATAGCGATGGACTGGGAAGTCCTGATCACATCCAGTTTCCCACAGTGGCCAAGAGGATAGCTACTGGAAGCCCCAAAACAGGACTTGCCAGAAATTCCAGAAATACAGTAGAACAGCCTTCCCCAACCAGGTGCCCTCAGAGACAACACCCAGAATTCCCCTCCAGGAGTGTCATTGACTGGGAATTCTGGGTGTTGCACTCCAGTTGTGTCTGGAAAGCACAAGGCTGGGGAAGACTGCAGTAGAATTTAGTTATAGAACTCAGACAGTGCATTACTAGAACAGCCTGCTACTTTCCTTCTAACAAAAAATCGAATAAGTACAACAATAAGTACAATGGGACTTACTCCCAGATGAATTATGTGCAGGATTGGACCTTGTGATGGCTTGCAGAAGCAATGGCTGATGTATCGCATGTGTGGCTGTGGATTTGAGGCTCCAATAGTACTGGAATGGAGGCTGGCCTTGACAAGCACCTCTCTTATCCATCTCTCTTACTGAACACCTTGGATAATCTTGGGTTAACTCATTCACATTTGATTAATTTTGGCCACCCAAGCAAGAAGTCCAAAGGTAAAGGCTTCCCTCTATTATAAGGCCTCCAACACTTCCCAGACATACAGCCACTGAACCAGCCTGACTGGCCCAAGACTTTGGCAACTTGGGAAGTCTCTGTCTTCCGTTAGAAATCAGACACATTGCGCACAATCAGGCTGAAGGTTATTGCGAGCTGAGTACTTGCTTCCAGCAGTAACACACTCACCAGTGCTTCTTGCCAAACCTCTTTATTTTGCATCTAAGTCTCTATGCATATGCAAAGCAAAATGTTGCACCTGCTCTGCCCCACTCCACCCAGAGCTTTCTTATGAATCGTTCTGTGCCTGTCTCAGGAGGGAAGAGCACTGTGGAACTCGGCACGCCAGCGTTCTTCACTCTGAGATCCCAACTCGGCCACTCTGTAGCTGTGACAAAGGACTTTTGGGCCCACCTGCTCAGGAGACTGGAGTTCTCCATCCGAGAGACTCCCCCTCTCTAAGGAAGTTGTTGCTCTTCTCCATTCCCACAGGCAGGTTAACTAGGCCCTTCGGCTTCCCTTGAACTGATCTGTTTCCTAGCTGGCACAGACGGGTACGCAGAGTCTTGGACTGCAGCTGGAGCTACATCCATTTCAACAACCATCTTGTTGTCAGAGCCTGAGCTGTGAGTCCTGCCAGGGTCATCCAACTCCCCTTCATACAGCTCATTCTCAGAGTCTGAGCTGTCGGTCCCGCAAAATGCTTAGCTTTGGATTTTTACCTGAACTTATGGGCACGACAAAGGGAAGCATCTCTGAGTTGCACAGATTCTAAGCAAACAAGTTGTCATTTATCATGCACAGAAGCTGCTCTTTTGCCAATCCCTTCAATGGTGTCCAGAAGTACATGTTTTTGATTATGCATGTCTTTTTATACTCAGTTAAGCCTTTGCAGGCATTTCACATCACCCAGATTTAAATTACAATATTTTTTTTCGGGCAGAAACATTTCAGGGGCCAAATTCCATGTTTTGGTAGACCTGGGGTAGCGGCTAAAAACAGGATCATCTGCTCTCCTCTCTGTCCAGAACCCTTAGGTATGCTTACCTGTGACACCGTATCATAGCATTGTACATTTCTCTGCCTTGTGTCCAGACAATGGAGACATTCTGGCTACATGCTTCTGTCTGCTGTGTACATGCTGGCTGCAATGTTGGCTGCAATGTGCATTGCACATGCATCAGAGCCCCATGTGCATGCAAGTGTCATCCCATATTGCCACGACACCTTTTGAAGCCATTCTCAAATGTCACCTTATCTCTGCATAGACAGTGCATCGTTTCACACTTGACCCATTTCCCCTGACTGCTGAGCTTGGGTCTATGTTCACATAGACTTCCCATCTCTCCTGCAGCTCTGCCATCTTTGGAACACACAGGGTTAAACACATCTATCCTCCATTCGAATTCGCTCTGCTGGATTGTCACTGTTAAAATGCATCATGCGAGTCATTTTGGTGGTATTGATTAGTTGACTGAGAGGTATCCAATCACTTAATGACTTCTTCAGAGGGGTGGGAAAAATCCTTGAAAACTACAATACCAATTAATTTGAAATATCACCTACCATAGCAGAGCAGTGGCTAATATTTCACTAAAGCACAATTATCTGCTCAGAAATAAAGGCTAGGATGTAAATAGATTGCTGTCTTTGTGGAGTTTTCTTCCCATGGAATATATGTGGGTGAAGACAAGCATTTTCAAATAAACATCAAAGACGAGGGCCAGGTATCTCAGATGAGATGCTGTAGCACACATTGAAACTCCAGGAAGTATTCAGAGATGGTACAGTACAGGATGGATCCTACACCTCTAAAGAGGCACTTCAACTGATTCTGTGTCAAACAGGGAAGAAGGGAAGGGTGGAACAGGGAAATAGGGAAGTGTGGAAGGGGCTGACTCAGAGTCAGGCTGCAAGACCAAGAGATGGATGAGAAGAGCTGGGCTGAGCAAGGAGGCCCTGCTGAAAGGGGAGCTACCCAGGTTTCTAGCAAAGGGAAGGAGCAGGTTAGGAATCAGGCTAGGTGTCACTGAAAGGGAGAAGCAACATATAACATTGCAGCTGGCAGCTGGGGATGTCCCCACATGGAAGGACCCACCCTGGGGGTTGGGATTGGATAAGGAGAGTTGCAGTCCCCCAGTTCAATTTACATTGTAGCTTGGAGAACCCACTAGGGCTTAGAAGACCAAAGTGAATTACTCTGGCTTTGATTTTGCATGTCCTTTGTTTTTGGAGGTGTAAGACAGCTTGCTCTGTCCACTGAATGACCTGTTTGGGGGCATCCCACCTGCTCCTCCTGGCAAAGAAGGGCCAGCAGCATCTTTCCATCCACCCAGGTGTACCCACCTGTGGAGGAGCAGCACAACTCTGGTGAGTGAAGTGAAGATGTCCCAGGGGACATCCTGGCCTCCTCTGGACATCCACAACCTTGTGGTGGAATGGAGCAGGATCATGGCCTAAGGAATGTCTCAATCAGGCCCATCCTAAGGATTTTCAAAGACCCCTTTGAAATCAGGAGATGTGATGAGGGTGGCAGGAAGAAACAACTAACCCCATAATGAGATATTGATTGGCTCAGCCTCCTCTAATAATAACCTTTGCAATAAATCATAAGGTGCTTTGTAAGTAGGAAATCCATAGAAATTGCAAGGGGACTGTTAGCCTTGTCACCTTCCTAAGAATGGAGCAATGTCCAGGAAATTTCAGGTGCTTTTTCTCTATTAAACACAACATACTCCTAAGCCTGTTTACTCAAAAGTAAACTGTATGGAATTAAGGGGCCCCTGGGTAAGTAAGCAAATGTGAATAGGATTGCAGCTTATGGAGCTGCAGATCATTGCTTTGCTAACAACTTCCATGGTTCTCAATGATGAACATAAAACAGGCCACAAATATACCAGAAATATATGAGTTTCCTTCGACTGCTGCATTACAGGAAGTAGCGCAGATGGCGCTGGGCCTCAGGCACGTGGAAGATCCAAGTGCACATCACGGGTCGGCTGCAGGGCGTGTTGGGGATCCCCATTGTCCTGAACCCCACAGGATGGCTGCCAGTCCTGGTAGCTATCTGCTACCTCCAGTGCTAGAAACAGGGTGCCTGCATGTACCAGCTGCTGGGGAACATGGGTGGAGGGAGCTGTTACACTCCTGCTTGTGACTGGCTGCCGTGTGGACAGAATGTTGTAATAGGCGGCCCATTGGCCGGATCCAGCAGGGCTCTTCCTATGTTCTCATTGCTCTTCTGGTGTTTTATTTGATGCAGCATTTTCTGGCCTCATGTCCTCTGGATATTTTGGACTACAACTCCCAGCATGCCCAACCCTGGGGATGATGGGAACCAGAGACATGAACATCAAGAGGACCACAGGTTTCCCACTCCTGATGTGGTGAATTAACAACAATGGTGGCCATACATATGCTAAAACAATACATCGCACGCTATGTAGGGGGCTGGATCCAAAGGAAGCACATTAGTCCTGCTAAACTCAGTGGCCCTTACATTAGTCCTGAGGAACACTAGCTTTCCCCAACCTGTGGATGATGGTGATTGTGATTCAGCATATCTTGAAAGCACCAGCTTGAGGAAGGATAGACTCAAGCATGGCCAGCATGGATGCAACTCAGGATGAATTTTTTCTACCCAGCAATCCTTGCAACAACCTCTTGATGGAGAAAGGCTGGTATTATTATCCCTGTGGGGCAGATGGGGAAATAGGGGGAAGTGGAAATGTAAAGCTGAGAGACTGCAGTCGATTACAGCGGAGTCCCGTACGTGTCTATTAGAGGTCAATCCCATGAAGTTCAGCGGGGGGCTTATTCCTTGGCAATTTTATACAGGATTGCATCATGCATGACCTCAGTCTTGGAATGCCTCAGCTCTGTGTGCCAAAAACAGTTTGGTGCGGAGGTTTTGTTTGGCATTGGTGGTGATGGTTGTTTTATTTAACAGCGCAAAATAATGCAGAACAGGGGCCCATGTGCTCCCACTTGTAAAGCATTGTTAAGCAAGCGAGAATGCAGCATGTTGAACTTTTACAACAAGTTCAAGCCAAGTTAGAAGAGAAAGTGAGAGAAAGAAAGGATGCAAAGCAAGAGGTTCAAGAAAGAGGAGTTTTAATTTGAAGACTCCCCCCCCGATACGAATACAGCAGAATGCCATAAAAACAGAGGGGAAATTCACTCTTGAAGTTCTTTCATCTTTGGAATGTTATTTAGATACAGCAAATGCTTGTGGTGCTTATATCTGTAATGAGGACTAGAAGTGTCCAATAATTCACTGGGAGCCGGTGTGGTAGTTAGAGTGCTGAACTGGGAAATGGGGTTCCAGCCCCCATTATCCACAGCCTTCACTGGGTAACTTGAGACCAGTCACAGAGTCTCACCTTAAACCACTGCACTGGGTTGTTGTGAGGATAAAACTGGAGAAGAGAAGAACCATTTTCTTCTGCAAGAAGGAGAAAAAAATCAGATAGAAAATACCTAAATCATAAATGAACTGAAAGCATTTTTGTGTTATGTAACTCAGACTGCCTATTAAACATCTCCCACTGCGTTCTTGTGTAAGAGAATGGGATATGAAGCCATCAAACACGCTGTGTCCTACTTCTCGGGTAAACAGTGCCGTGACAAACCAGGCCACGCAGCCAGAAGCACTGCCAGCCACCCATCAAGTTAAAGGGGGAATGCCAGACACAGGCCTTTGGTCCAAATCTTGCCCACCTGGCTCTTTTGGGGTCTCCAGCTGATCACGTCCACCACTTTGCCACTTTTGCAGCCTCTGCCCCAATATCAAACAAGGACAAAATAAAATATCTTCCAGTGTCCAGGTAAAGGTAAACATTGGCACACTAAAATGCAATTTAAATCTCAGGATAATGTCATAAACAGTGCCATGAACTGGTCCCTTGGCCCCTTCCTTCCATCCATTCATCTTTCTGGTTAGTAAGCTCAAGATGATCCTTTGACGTTCAGTCCTTTGATTGAAACTTAACAGATGACAGAACTGATGAACGCTAAATAGCCTTCCACCAAAGCTTCTGCCCATGTAGAGAGTTGGATCCAAATGGGAAATTTCCTCTCTGATTCTCCCATTCAATCAAGCTTCTGACTCCACCCCCAGGACAAAGTGGAAGGAATGTCAGAGACTCTCGGGTGGGGGGGGGTACTCATTTCTCTTTGCCTCCTTGTTGGGAGGTAGGATTGAGTCTTGCATCTGCTCGTTGTCCCCTCCTGGAAATCCTTCTGCTGCTTCCGAAGCAGGCTGGTTCTCCCCCTGCCTGAAAACTGGCAACCTTGAAACTTCAAAGTCCTCAGCCCATGCACGCCCACCCCCAATTACTCCACCTCCTTCTCAAAGTCAGACAACTATTTGAACAGTCGACAATGAGCAAGAGATGATCCCCGCTCTACACATAGGTCAACATGGGATAGCTGGACTTGGCCAAAATACAAGTAAGAAATGAGATTGAAAGTCTTCTAAAAGGAATACACATTAAAAATTGAGGAGCTGTAGACCAACTGGAAGATCACAATATTTGGAGACCAGCAGCTCTTTTGGCTATTTGCACCATGACCCAGAAGCCTCCATCACAAGATTTTTGTTAACTGCTTAGTCTACAACAGGGGTCTCAAACTCAACTTACCTGGGGGCTGCTGGAAGTAGAGTCTGGGTGAGGCTGGGCCGCATCAAGGATTCCACAAAAAAAGGATTTCAAGTGCAACTGATCCAGTCTTCTCAATCTTTACTAATAATAATTCAGAACATGAACGGTTCTTCAGAACATAGGCTTCTCTTACTTCCTCCTCCTCCTTGCTGCCAGACGCCTGACAGCGCTTCCTCTTACGCAGCTGAGCCACATTTGGCTTGAGGGAGGAAGCAACTGAGACCCTCAGTGTGGCTTGAAGATGCTCATCAGTAAGTTTGGACCTGAACTTTGACTTATGGTGGAGAAGAGCTTTTCACACAGATAGGTGCTCCCAAAAAGGCACATGGTCCGCTTGAACATCCTGGAAAGCTCAGGGAAGGTGAGGGCAGTTCTCTCAAAAATTGTCCAAGCTTGTCTGCTTTTCCACTCACCTCCCTGAACTTGGCTTTGAGTTCAGAATTGCACTGCAGGTCAATTAGCTCCATTTGAAGCATGGGGGGGGGGGGCATCTTCCACATCGAAGGAGAAGAGGTCAGCAAAAATTTGAAAAGTGGCTCTGTGTGTCTTGAAATCTGCAAACCTGTGATCAAATTCTTCCTGTAGCTTTACAATGGCATCAGCATACTTCTCACTGCTGAATGGTGTGCCAGAATCCATGAGTGCCTTGCATGCTGGGAAATGGCAGAGGTTTGTCTGAGAAAGTTGGGCTTTCCATAACACAAGCTTAGAGAGAACATTGTGCCCAGGGCAACGACTTACACAGGTGCATGTGAGAAAAACGTGCGGCCTGCACTATCACTAAACTTTGATATCAAGTGGGGACCACAAAATACCATCCCATGGGCCGCAATTGGCCCGCAGGTCACGAGTTTGAGACCCCTGGTCTACAAGGCATGAAACATAAATTTTGGAAGAACTTCTGGGAAAACCTTTGAAAGCTAGTTTTTAGATGTGGTTTTACATCATATGATCTGGAGATACATGCAGCCACATAAATGTACGCAAAAGCTGGAGAAAGCCCAAAGGACAAATTGCTTTTTGATGTGTATTAATTCTTTCCAATTTCCCCCACCCCACCCCAAAGCTGATCTTCAGAAACATGCTCATGTCACTTCTGAAGGGCTAGAAATGGATCAATTTTCATGTCAGTTTCCACTGTTTTTTTCCTGCAGGCTAGCAATCAGGTCCAAAAAGGATATATAAAACAGAAATGCAACCAACCATTCAAGGCTGACATGACATGGATTTGAAAATGTGGCGTCCAAGCTTGGTCTCAATCAAAAGACATCTCTGAGGGGTTCTGCAGCCATTACCACTTTGAAAGCACCTCTGGCCCGGAGACTGTAATCAGATGTGTTTGCTATGATCTGGGTTGCATATGTTCTGAGCATTCACTTTGTATTTCAGTCTGGCATTTCCTAGAACTGCAACCAAAAAGCACTACAGAAGCTGTGAATTTCACATATCTGCTAGCTGCATTCCTCCAATAGCCGTGTTAATGAAAATGTTAATTTCAGTGTCAATCAGTGTAAGAATTATTCTGCCCAAACTGGAATGGGGAGATTCTGTCAGAGGCATTCATCAGAGGCTACAGGTTGTGACAGATTCTGCCCTAGAAAGGAAAACTCCCCTGGAAATGACCATGGTGCAACTCTCTGATTATTCTTTGTCATGTGTTCTGGTTCTGGAACCTCTCTCTCCAAAGCCAGCCATCAGGATCCTCCTCCCTCCCTCTTTTCTGGCTTGTTTGGTCTCTCTGGAGCATCTCAGATGCCGCAAGAGAATCCCCTCAGTCTGAGCTTGACTGCCTTCAAATGTCTCCAGGTAAGTCTTCCGCCATCCCTCTCCCTGGACCACCCACGTGGCTACCTGCTGGGGCAGAGCTGGGAGATGCCCTTGCCACTATTGCCATGAACACTCGCTCATCTTCCCTGTCACCTTTGCAGAACTTTCCATGGCAACGGGAGGCAGTCGCTTTTCTGCCCACCACCTGGCAATACAGGAGAGTGCTAGAAGCTGAGAAGCTGGACACCCTGTGAGATGCTTCCAGCTGTTCCACAGTGAGATATACCAATATGTTTGCATGGCCATAGCATTAGCTTCAGCCTTCTGATCTTGCACATGAGTCGCACGTGAGTAGACATGGCGCCATTACTTCACTGGGATTCCTGCTGCAGTGTGTTGCTCTCCTTATGATGGTAACACAAGATGTTTTTGTTTGAGATTGTAAGACGTGTTCTCCCTGTGAAGTGAAGAAGTTCCATCGATGGTCAATTGAACCACACATGAGCACTTCAGGGTGGGAAAGTTCCCTGTAGAATTTATACAGCAAAGTACCCCGAGGGAATCATGCATTTGCCAACGATGCCATTAGCCTATCAAAGGCTTAAAAGGCTTGCAAGCACAGTAATTAAGAAATTACACCAGGCAAATTCCCATTCTGAGAGCCTGCCTGTGATGTTACACATGTTCTTCAGAGCTAAGCCTTCTCAGTAGTTCCTTGAGTCATAAATGTTTAATTTTTAATCTATTTTTATCAGTGGTGTGTAAGACAACAATTTCCACCCCAGAAGAATCTTTACAGGGGATTTTTTTTAATGACTCTCAAGTTTCAAACTAATCATGACTAGTATTGATTTTTTTTTAATAACCTATCCTTTTAAAAAGAAGGAGAGTGTGTATATGTGCATGTCTGTGTGCAATTGTGTGCTTTTCAAGATGGTTCCACGCTTTTCATAGCAAATGCAGTGACTGGGTCTGCACAACAAGCAAGTGGGGGGGGGGGGTTTATCGTTGTTTGTCTGTCATTTTGTTTGCTTGTTTACTGCGCTTCTATACCACCCCGTAGCTCATACTTTCTGGATGGTTAAAATTTAAGTTCATATTTGGTTCAAATTGAACTAAAACAATAAGCAATGAAACCAATACAACAAGATCAGTAAGCCACAGTTAAGTGTCTGTGATAAGATTGATACATGGCATAGCAGCAATAATAATAAAAACAGTGTTAAGACAATTCTTACCTATTAATATATCTGGAAAATGAAAAGGTTTTCACCTGGTGCCTAAAAGAGAGCAAGGATGGCACCAGCTGCACCTTGTTGGTTCCAAAGACAGAGTGCTACCACTAAAGAGGACCTTCTCGTGGTGACTACCACCCCTCCTCCTCCTCCTCTTCCTCCTCTGCAGGGATGGAGGTTTCTGAATGCATTTATAACGTAATCTGAATGTATTTACAGTATTTCAGCATAGTCACTTTGGTCTTAGGAAACCCTGATTAAAAATAACAATTTATTCTATGGTTTTTGCTTATCCCAATTGCTTATTGTCTCATCTGAAGCAGACAATAGCTTCAGCTCACAGGACTTTCTGCTGCAAATAAATAAGGTTTGGGCAACATACATAAACCTAGGGATGTAGGAGAATCCATTTAAGAGCAGAACTTGTGCCATTCCTTCCCCTGAGCATGAAAACAAATGCATTTCCTGAACTTGCAAAACTCATTTGCAAGATGTATACTTCAGAAAAATGTTCATGACCGCACTTTAGTCATCGGGGGGAAATATGCATTCAGTGGCACATTTTTTAAAAGTGCAGTGATGGTAGGGAGTTTGTAATCAGGGATGGGAATGAGGTGGACTGAGCTTCGAGATGGACATCAACAAGCCTCAGTGAGCTCGAGCACCCCTGATTCTCCCTTCTCTACTCACGCCTTTAAACATAAATGATAAAAGAAAAGTTTAAAAGCCATAAATGTGCATACATTTGATCATTCCAACCTAATTAGGCTTTCCAAATGTGGGTGGTTAAGGAAATTAATATGTGTTTTTCAGACATTACACTGTAGCATCGGCACACGTGTGCTTCCCAGCATTTGGGCAGGATGTCATGTTGCAAGGTGCTCACACTCTAAAAACCAAAGGAAGCAACAGTGCCGAAGGAGATGCAATTTGCAGTGCAACACATCTGGAGGCTATCACACTGGGGAAGATGGGAGTTGATGGATGCTTGCTGGGATCCAACAGGACATATTTTCCTCTTCCTACTATTAATAGACTCATGGGATCCTGCTTCTGCGCATGCATCCTCCTCCTAGCTTGATTGGGATATGTGTGTGTGTGTGTGTGTGTGTGTGTGTGTGTGTGTGTTTAACATGAACCTCTGCTTTTAATTGCATTTTACAATCAATTGTCTGTTTGCAGAGATTTAACATTATCCTGGAGTAAATGGATACTTCACCTTGTCAGTGTGTTATTGGAGTCACAAAGGCTGACATCATTTATTAGCATTTGAACAGTCTCTTTAGTGGGTCCAGGAAGCCCAAACAATAGGTGTTTCATAAGTTATTTATCTTTTGTAAATCAAGTGACTGCCTTCTCTTCCCTGCCCCCTTGGCAACATCACATGGAGCTGCTTGTTAGCTCCCGTTGGCATGGATGCAAAGTAAACGCTTGTTGAGAGATGGAACATATAATGCAGGCCATGGAAAATAAATATTTGGTGATCTAACTTATTTCTGTGTGTCCTTCTCCATCTGCCCAAGCCAAGCTGAGAAGAGGGAGATGACACACAGAGGATGGCAGTTTCGTTGAACTACCTTGAGTGATGGAGAAGGGAGGGGAAGAAAGGGAAGTACCTGGGCCAGGAGAACACACCCCTCCTTGTGTGGAAACGCCATTTCCTTTCCAGGAGACGCCTGGTCGAGGATTGGAAAATATTCACTCTCTTCTTATTGTTCAGGTGAGAGTGCCCATCCTTATGTAACCAAATTGGTGCCACTGAAGCATAAGAAGGAAGCATCAAATGAGGTTTGCCCAAGTACAGCGATTATCTTTCAGGAAAAGAAACCCTGAGCATGGCACATGTTGGAGCAGGAAGGCACCTTCATGAGGACTGAGCATGCTCATTGTCCATGGAAGGTCAACTAGATGTTCAGAGAAGGGTAGAAACTAGGCATGGGCCAGGGGAGGGTGGGGAATAGAAAGGGCTTTCTGGCAGCCTGAAGGAGCACACAGCATCTGGCAACATGTTGTGGTTGTTTCCCAGAGGATGGGCATTCTGCTCTGATCCCCACCTGCACCTCCCTTTGCTTTGTGCTGATGTGGGAGGAGGGATCATTTCATTTGGTGGTGCCCAGCTTTGCTCTGCATGGAGATCCCATGGCAAGGCTGGGGAGACATTAACTGAGGAGCTCAGATACAATGAGAAGAATCTGCCCCATCCCACCCTCAGTTGCCTATGGTGAGAAGCGTAGCAACTTGTTTAGGATCGACTAGAAATACATCCTTGGAATTAGGAATTAAATGCAGCCAGTAAGGCCTCCTGGGAGCACCTGCCCACTACGGTTTGGTGCAACAGGAATGTCTTTGTGTTCTGCATGCGAAGAGCTGAAACATCCTCTCTCCTCTCTTCCTAAATAAAGACGGCAGCACAAACCATGGGACTCGCAGCACCTCTCAATCCCTTTCCCCCTCTCTGCTTCCCCGGTGTGCAATGTACACAGCTGGATGTGCAGCACTAACTTCCTTGAAGGCGCTAGGAAGGAACGAGAATGTGATATATACTGACACAATAGGCTCTCCTCCCTCTCTCTCTCTCTCTCTCTCTCTTTCCCTTTTTCTTTTTCTTAAAAAAAAAAAACCCCGTTTCCAAGGCTAGGCATTTAATGATTGTTCTGGAAGCTTGTTCTGCGGTTGTTCCTGCTTTGTTCGCCGTCCTTGGTGAAATGGCCTCGTTACTAAGAATGGATGTCGCGGCATGTGCTCCGCACATCCTTATTTAAGCACACATTGTCCGTATAATATAATAAAAGATTCTTTGTGAGCATAATAGATTTCCTTCATGTGCATTTCTAGACTCCATTACTCTGCATCCCCAGCATTTGCACCTGGGGACCGCTGGAAAGCCGATACTTTCTCACAAATTATGAACACACCGGGCTACCTCCCTGCTGAAATCAAAGGTAAATTTGCTCTCCACTTTCCAGGGGGACAATGTTAATTCCCATCTGACTTGGTGACAGCAGGAAATGCAGGCTTTGTTTCTGCAGGAGAAGGGCTACTTGAAATTTCGGGAAGCAGCTGTTCTCTTATTCCGGGGACTGCTCTGTGTTGCTTTGCACAACCTTGTACAAGACTGCTGTGCGGGAGAGTTCCCGACCAGTCGTGGGAGCGCTTGCTGCGACAGAAATGCTGATTTGCTCACCAGGTTCCAAGCTCCTCTGTCAAATCTTGGGTGCAAATCCCATGTTCATCTCAGTGCTCGTTCTGGATATGGGACCCGCTACAAAGAGATGGGGTGCCCGTTCCTGCTAGCCAGACACCTCTGCTGCCTTGGGCCATGTCCACTAGCTCCCCTTCTTTGGAATGCCAGATGAGACGCACTTGCAGCAAGCATGGCTGACTTCTGAAACAGCCTTTGGGTGCAGCAGGGCTTCCTGGGATGCCTATGGGCCTGTCCCAGGTGGCACGGCATGGCCACTCTGGAGGAAAGAGCCTGTTGGGTGGAAACGCTGCCTCCGAAGACAACCTTGCTGCTGCAAACATGGAAGGAGGTATCTTTAGGGGATGGTCCATACGTCATTCCCAAATGGTCCTCCCGCACACAATTGTCATACACCGGGCAACCACCAGCTCAATGAGGGAAACAGTTCAAGGCAAAAGCAAACCCAAAACTCTGACTTGACTGGCATTTGGCACTGTGGTGCTGGTGCTCCTCTGATGGCCCACTTGCGGGACCCACTTGGCAAGCACTGGGCGTGCTTGTCTGGACCAGTGCGGAATGGGGTTTTGGAACCCCAAAGCAGGGATGAGGCTGAAGGAAATGCTTTCTCGGGGGTTCAGAGCAAGCAGAAACCATTATCCCAAAATAGGCACATGAAGCGGCCGCAGGGAGGAGGCAGAGTTCACTGCAGACTCAAAGCTGAGAGAACGAACAGTTGAAAGCAACCACACTGTTCATCTGGCTGCTAAGCTCATCCGGTGTGTTGTCCTGGGCAGGGGTGAAGACCAGCCATTAACCACTCCTTGCCTCGTCCATTCCATTTGTCTCTTACTTTTCCTCCAGGTTGGACACGGCCATTGCCTCCCCGCCAAGCTGTTTCATAGTCACTCATCCAAGCCTGCCATGGAGCTGAGCCTGGTTTCATGGCTCCATGGCCATTCAAAGCAAAGCTCCCCAGCCTGGTATTCTGCAGAGTATATTGTGCTGGCCCTCCTTAGGGTAGAAGACCGGGTGTTGGCACTTACCTCCCAATGCAAAAGGTGAGTGAAAAGGGAAGAGCAGACAGAGGAGATTGCAGAGAAAAGGGAACCTTGTATGGCACAGAAACTCCACCCATAATCACTTGAAGCCTTCACCCTTTCAAGAGCTTCCTTTGCAATCATCAGAAGTAGAAACTTGAGTCGTGGGTTAAAAAAAGAGAGCTGACAGCTGTGGGTTTCAGCAAGGGAAACTCAGCAGCAACACCCAAAGTTTGCATGGCGAGGCACAGCATGCGAAAAACGGAGCCCTGCAAGAATGGGCCACGGAAGATATGATTTCAGCCTATAAAATATGGATGCCCTAAGTATATTTAAATATGGAACAGTCCAGCAAATTGAATTCTATTCCAGTTACCCTGTGTGACCCCTGCGCTGGTTGGGGGGCTTCCACTGAGCTGAAAGAGGCAGCCCGTCCCTGCATGCCCTTGCTCTCATGCCAATGGGAAATCAAAAGAGCTTTGTAATGTCAGGTATGAAGTCATTTTCCCACATCTAATGAACTTCATTTGACCTCACTTAAGCGGACCTAAATCAGCCATTGACTCCATGAGACTTGGACTGCATGAAATGCCTGGACTCCTTCTCGCGCCCATATGTTTTCATTTTATAGGGAATCTTACAACCTCTATAACAAGCCAAAAGAAGGAGGTAATAGGAGTGGGGGAGTGAAATCTCAAGCCATTCTAAGCCATATTGCCGCAACAGTAAATTTTTCAATCAACATTTATTTAAGAAATATGTAGACACTTCAGATGATGGGTGTGCGCTGGTTATTAAAGTTGTCATCTGTTGACAAATGGGTTGTAATTATGGTATTTGCAAAAGCATTACACATATGTTGCACTGACATCTCCAGTTTATATATAGATAGAGGGGGTGAAAGAGAGATGTATCTCTATTCCTAAAGCAATGCCGCATTTATAGATCCAAATCAGCCCGGAGAAGACTCTTAAGGGGCCTTATTTAAATAATAATAATGGGTTAATATGCCTTATGCATACGCATTAGGCAATGAAAGGGAGAGATCGGATTCTTTGAGAACAAAGGCAGGCCTCATGCAGTGGTCCTGGCATTCACCATCCCATCGGCAGGAGGAGCAGGTTGGCAGTGGGGTGGCATCCATCCAGCCCTCTGCAGCCATCTTTGTTGCAAGAAATATAACCACAGCAGTCTGGTTATTTATGATCGTTCATTTATTGTGCCTGCAGGAGCTTTCACAGGAAGATTTTAATGAGTGTAACAGATAGTCAGGCGCTAAACCCAAGGAGATGAGAACTTGGGGCCTCGGAGAATTTACTGGTACATGCCCTGCTCTGTAATGAAATGTCAGGACAAGGGATGGCAAGCAACATCGGCGCTGAAAGTGAGGTCATCTCTGCATCCCCCAGGTGACTGTGCTGTCCCCCTCTGACAGAGAAGGAGCATCCGCTCAGTTCAAGTGGTCGTACAGACACCAGTGATCCACTTTACTTAGTCATTTTCTTCCATCCATATTCCATCTTTCCTCCGAGAAGCTCAAGGCAGTGTGGATGATTGTCCTCCCCACTGCATCTGTACAACAACTCTGTGGGGTAGGTGAGGCTGTGAGTCAGTGACCCAGTGAGTTTCATGGCCGAGTGGGAATAGAATTCAGATCTCCAGAGTCCCAGTCCAGTGCTCTAACCACTGTGCCACTCTGGCCCTCGGGTGTGTCATGGCTTTGTTCAGGCATTTACAGTGCTCTGAGTCAGAGGGTTCAAGGGGCTGCACTACCAAGCAGTATCTTCCTTCCTGCTTTTCTGCTACATAACTTCTAGGTGGCATTGTGGTATAGTGGAATAGAGCAAATATACTATATATATTTTTAAAAAAATCTTTCACTTTTACCATTAAATGCTAAATTCCTTGCTTGAAAAAGAAAAAAAGAAAGGGGAGGGGGGAAATAATCATTGAAAGATACAGAAGAGAAACTGGAGGGTCAAGACATTGTCTGAAGAACCCATAAAGTGAGCAGGGAATCGCCAGCACATTATATATTGCCTTATGTGAAAATCTCCCTGAGCTGCAACACTGCCAAGATGAAGGAGAGCCCTTCACCCGTCTAGGACGTTCCCCACTAGGGTTCCATTGCATGCATGGTGAAGGAGCGGCTCAGTTTTCCTGATGTGAAGAGGAGGAGAGGTCTGCTCCACCAGGCATCCATCCGCCTGGAAGCATACTTCATAGTACCCATGCGAAGGAGCGATGAGAAGCAAGAACCACACTGACTGGGAATCAGGTCTATTGGCATCTCCATCACGATGGCCTCATAAATGTTTGAACTAGGTCAAGATTGCAGATGAGCACGTGGGCAGCCTTCCTGGAATTGCACTGCATCTGACAGCACAGGATCTGCACGGTGCACTGGGTTCTGATCTGCAAGGGCGTCTTGATGCACCCGAGCCATCACTCAGAGGAGCAGTGCGAAGTCAGTGGCCTGGATTCCAGCAGGAAGAAGCCTCTGCATCTTCAAGAAGAAGGTGCCTTTGCATTCTTTCACTAAATCTGATTTTGTTCTCCTACTTCACTCCGGAAAAGGGGTAACAGTATAAAGCTTTATTAAAAATTAGGAATTGGGAAAGACTGAATAAAGATATATTTTGTTGCTCATTTCATAACAATTACTAGTAATTAGAGGGCCTCTAGAGAAACCTTTGGGGAGGCAACCAATGGAAGTTCTATAAAATCTTCTGGAATTCACTATGAGGTTGTGATTTAAATAGCTTTAAAAGCTATAGAAGGTAGGCAGGACCACCAGAGGACTTCACTGCCACCAATGGCCCCTTGCTGCTCACCCACCCACTTACCCACACACCCATGCAACAATGACCCCCCTCTTGCCCACCCACCATTGCTGCAACTGATGGCCTCCTGTCCCACCCACCCCTTCACCCACTGGCCATTTCTGCCCCCTTCCCACCATCCAACTCATCCAATGCAGTCCTTCATCAACCTGCCAAAGTCCCTCACCCACCTGCTGTATCTCTTTGCTTTGGCTGGTCATTGTGATTGGAAAGGTGAGATCAAAATATTTTAATGATTTGCATATTTAATAATACCCTACACTAGTCCTGGACTGGTCTTCCACAATTTCCATAATCTCCAACCTTGCTGTCTGAGACATATGGAAATTATAGTCCAAAACATATTGAGGCCATCAGGTTGCCTGTCACCATTCTGCACAGTAAAGCAAGGCTTTACTTATGTATTCAAAACCATGATCTTCTGCCAGATCTCCTTCCAAAGAAGCAAGTTCAGAGCTTCATCTCAGCTCTGGTATCTCCTGTGGAGCCTCCCTTGGGATGGATCTCCATACCCATAAAACCAAGGAGGTATGTCTTTTGATGCAGTGATCTTTAAGCTTTCAATTTCAAGGAGAGTCTTCTCCAACCCAATGCAGTCCATATATATTGGATTACAACTCCTGTTGTGGAAGACAACTTATCAGGGGGACACCAGTGTGGGGAAAGCTGGGGCTAGGAAAAGCATGGCAATGATGCTTTTTCTAGTTGATGCATGAAGCTGAGCCTTGCCATTGTCCACCAAGTTCCGGCAGCAGTGCCCAGAAATACATATCACACTCCCATAACAGCTGCACATTTCGGAGACAGTTGGAAGGGGTGGTCCAGGTGTCTTAGATGGAAGCTCGTCTTCTGCTGCTTCTCATGGAGAACCACATGTCAGGCTACTATGGAGCTCCAGGTTGGAAATCGGAGGTCAGTTTAATCCCATCTTTCCTTGCTTCCACTTCATCCCTGTTTAAAACTAAGCGGAGTAGAGAATATGACACCATATTCTTTCTTCAGGTGATTTTGAGAAAAGAGTGTAATGCTATCAAACGCCACTGTCTTTGTAGCTTGACTGGAAGCTTCAATATTTACTACAAAGTAGTTCCAATGTTTCTCACACACACCTTCCCATTTTCCCCTTTAATGGTTCTCTTTTCATTATCTGGACAAATGGTTTCAATGAATACAACGGCTTTGAAATACAATCTGCGCCTCTTACGCTGCCCCGGCTTCATTTAGCCAGCTGCTCGGGCCATCCCAAAGATAGAATTTATCCCTGCTTTCATTAGATTTCATGGGGTGGGGGAGTCTCCAGCTAAAAGCAATCTAAACACAGGGTATTAATAATGCCCAATAAAAAAGGTGTTTTCATAAACAACCCTTCACATATTTTATAACTGACTATGGTAAAGTCATGAGCCATGCTAGAAATTTGTTTATTGCGACTTGCCATACATATATCCAATTTAAAAACAATCATTTACAAGCATTAATATTAGCAGTAAAAATATATTACATTTTGCTGCCCTTCAAGAGTTTGCATATGCTTTAAGCTTTGGCTTTGAATAGAGAATTAATTTAGAAACTCTTGGAAACCCACCACAAATTCAGACTGTTCATTTTCATGGTGACTGGACTGGATTTATCAAATTTCAATAGCAGGAGGAGCAATATCCACCTCACTCCCTGCTTTCCACCAGTGCTTTAAAAACACAGAGTAGGTACAAAATTCTGCCTTCAGTTTGTTTCTTCCCAAGATCAAAGGAAGTTAAAACAAGTGCTGGTAACTTTATATGTGCAGATGTTTAGACCTGGGTGCCATTTTTTTAATGGTAGTCTCCTGAAATGACTCCTGTGGAGCCATTCATCTATGTATTTTCATTCCACTTTATTGAACTATAAAAGCAGCTAATCAAGAAATGCTACACCTATTATCTAAAGGGGTTTTATAGGTGTGTTTGGCTTGAACGAACACAATAATTTAATTCCCATATTCTTCCCAATTGGTGTTGGGTCTCATAAATGAAATGGCATCCAGACTATGGAAAGGGTTTGATAGGCTGTTTCTGAGGGAACACAAATGCCAAGCAAGGCAACTGCACATGCGCGTTTCTTAAGGCACGCAGATTCCTGGCTCGAGGAGGGTTCCAACGGGAAGAGTGCCGCATCCAATAACCCACCATCTGCTGCACCAGGATTTTCCAGCCAGAGGACTTTTGAGAAATAGCTCCTCTGAGGAGTTGAAGCTCAAACAGGTCCAGACCTGTCACTCTTCAGATGGCTTCTACATTTTCCTGACAACTCAACTGCTGTTCAGGGATGAACATCAGTCGGGGATCCATCAAGAATCCTGACAGGCCTTGCCTTGTTGAGACTTCACCAGTAACTTGCCATGCCAAACATGACCCAGTTTTTCCAGGCAGGAGCACCACTGCAACCTGGTCTCCTCCAGGAACGCCAGACTGATTTAGAGCAGGATGTGAACTAGCAGCTTGCAGAATTCAGGTTTCAGTATTTCTGGAGCCCTCCTCAGAAATTTAGATGTTTAGACCTGGGGATGCGGTGGCCCAGCGGGTTAAACTGCTGAGCCACTGGGCTGCCAATTGAAGGCTGGTGGTTCGAAGCTGCACGATGGGATGACTTCCCACTGCCTCGTCATGCCAACCTAGCAATTTGAAAGCGTGTAATGTGAGTAGATAAATAGGTACCACTTTGGTGGGGAGGAAACAGGTCCCCATGACAGCACACTGGCCACATGACCACAGGAACATCTTTGGACTGTGCTGGCTTGTGGCTATAGAAGTGGAGTTTCTGGCTAGTGGAGTAAAATCTTCAGGGACCCCTTTCCTTTTCCTTTCCTCACAAATTGCACCCATGCCTCAACAGCTAGGCTGCCCCCAGCATCTGCATGTACAGCGAAATACCTGTGGCAGAGAAGCCCTTGCTCAATGCATGTGTATGCACAAATCTTGCACATGGTCAGGAACTTCATCACCAAACTCCTGATCAAATGGATGTTCACTCTGTCGACACAGAGGCCAGTGGGCGAGGCTAGTCAGTGCAAACGGTTCCCGCCAGACATGGACTGAACATGCAGGCAACTTTTCTTCAGGATGCTGAAGCCTTTCAGAAATTAAATTATTTCCTTTCTGGTGGAGGAAAATGGACACATTTTGTCATTCAAAAATTCTGGTATTGGTTGTGCCTTTGAGGACAGAACCCCAAATCGAACCCAGCAGTTTTAGGCTGGTCTAGTCTTAAAATCAGCATGTTTTGAGAGGCTCTACCACAGAATCAATTTGTGTTGTGTTGTGTTGTGCTTGGTCATGTCCAAGGATTGAGCCCAGCACAAAATCATGCACCTACCTAAGAAGTGCATCTAAAGAAAGGAGACGACCATAGCCCTTATTTTCTGTGAACTAGTCCCCAAACAAGCAAAGCAAACCATCCAGTTATCAGCCTTGTTTCTGATGAAGTGACCTCTTTGGTATAATTATTTTGGACTGACATTTTCAGTTTTCAGTCTCCGAACTGGGGTGTCACCATTTTAGTGTTGAGCCAACATTGAAAAGTTGTGTTTGTGGCAGGGAGTAATTCCATAAACAAATTCATACACCCCAAGGTCTGAAATGTGTCACAGCGAGTTGATAAATCAGAGGCTAAATCATTAAAAAAAATGCATGTTCTTGTATTTTTTTACATCCAGACTCCAAAGCTTTTTAATGTCTTTGTTCCTTTCTTAAAGAGGCCAAAGGTACATGTTCATCTTTGAGTCACCCTTCTCTAATATTCTGAGGTAGGACTCACCATTCTATCTATTTCCCTGGCAAGATCCGATATGCAGAAACCTCATTCTTTGGCTATCTAGTTGGAGTCTTCAACCACCCGTATCCAATCTTCCTTAGAAACTGGCAGGCCATGCCTTCTGAAGTTCACATGCCTCTTCTGTCAAGTAGGCATGGGTGCATATACTTTGTGAATCTTTATTATATTATTTGCATATTTTCAGATGACTATCCCACCTTTTCACAGGTATATCCGGGTAGGAAGACTCTTGCCCGCCAGTTCTAGTAGGCAATGGAATTCCAAGAACAGTCTGGCTGGAGGGGACAGCCTGTCAGCCTGGCTACCTGGGAAATGATGATTCATCTCCTCCTTCCTTTCCCTCATGCAGTATGACATCAATAAGCGTGTTCTCTTTGCCTACAGAGTCATTGTCATGTAGCAATATCTGATTGGCTACCCGATGTCACAATAGCATTGTGTTCACCACACGATCTGGTGTGGAAGCAGGAACTGTAAATAAAAACACATAGAACAGTGAAAGTTGGGATGGTGGAGTAAACATTTTCAGCAATGTTTAAAGCAAGCCAGAAAACCCATGAAGATAGGACAGGGTTGGATCACTGTTCCTTCTCACTTATTTGGGTCTTTCCAGGAAGTTTTGCCCAGCTTCCCAGTTCAAAATCTGCCATTTCAGCAACACCAGCATGGCTGATGGGTTTTTTCCAATTTTTTCTCCATCCTGGGCTTGCCTCAGTGTGGTGTTTGAGCTATTGGATTGGATTTGCAATAGCTTTCCCGGTTCTGCAATTCTTTCCACTGAGGCATAGGGTTCAGCCATTTTGTTCAGCGTGCTCCTATGCTCCAGAAGATGGCATTGCCTGACAGGTAACTGTGGCAGTCTGAGAGCATCTAATTCCTAGGAGGACAGCTGGACCCATCCGCTCCTCCCTGAGGAAATTAGCCATGCACTTGTGTATGCACAGAGATGGAGAGAGAGAAAGGGAGAGAGAGAGAGAGATTCTCCAGCAGCTTGATAATTCAGAATCAATTGCCATAGCTGTAGGCTGTGTTTTCTCTCAATTACCAAGTTAGGCAAGGTGGAGAAACTGTAGGGATGAGGCAGGACCAGTCTGCAAATGTTAACTGAAACAGCAAATCACTGGGCCACACTATAGACATAAAACTGCTAATGCAATGTGTCTGTTTTAAAGATTTCTAAACGTAAATGTCTTGTGCCTGATGGATAATAAGCTAATTAAAAACATGATCGAGTTACTAAATTGTTGGATTATGAGCCTTCAGGGTACAGGAATCTTTCTTTTTGTTTTTCAGTAAAATTGCTGTTATTCAGCTTGAGCATGTGGAATAGACCTGCTATAAAGTAGGATGAAGGAGCGAATAATAACTACTCTAAAGTTCTGAGCAGCTGCTGCCTTTTTTTAGTTACCTGATCAGGATAATATCTTCAGCTTCTGACAAATGGGCAGCCACTAACATGTCATCCCAGAAAAAAAGAGGAAGAACTCCTTAAGCAGTTGCTAGGCAACAGCCAGGCTCTTCCTTCTTCCGTCCATCTTGGCACCAGCAAAAATGTAGCTGAGGCCAACTATCATGTTTAGACTCCCTGGGAAATAAGTCCTGTTGAACTCAGGGAAAGTTTTTGAGGGGCAAACATGGATGCAATAGAAGTACATGACCTTCAGGCTTTGAAAAACACTGCCAAGCCATTCAGAAGCCAAGCCTGTGCAGGAGACGAGACCGGAACAATGGTTCGGGGTGATGTAGTGGTACCTGGGCAGACAGGGATGCAGCTCTTGAATTCCCCTTCATTCACAAGAGCTGGTGGACAGAGCAATATAATTTTCCCTGTACTAATGCAAATAATGTGTGTAGGGGCAATACAGACCTTTCTGCTTGACAAAGGATCTGCTTCTGATATCAATGAAAACTGTCCCAACGGGATTGCTGGTATGGATCAAAACAGTTGTCAGGATTTGGGGACAATCCTCAGGGTCATGGCTGTGGAGACAGTTGTGATGAGCATCTCAGCGTCAAGATTAGCACTGCACCATGGGTCTTCCTTGAAAATATTTGCTCAAGATGCTGTTACTGCCGTTGGATGAACCACCAAGTAGAGGTTCGGTTAGCCCACTGGGGGTGGGGGATCCAAAATTAGAAATTGGTCAAGGGGGGGAAACTCTTTTGGCCACAAGAGCTACATACAGTGTTGGATAGCAGGTCAGAGTCCACACACCCGAACACACACACACACGGCACCCCAGCTTCCCCATCCCAACCAGCCAGAGTGGACAAATCTATCCGTTTTGTATTCTCCAATTATTTCCCATTTATTTCTTATCACAAATTCTTCCTATCCCACTGGTGAAGAAATCTGTAGGTCTTTACAAATGTTTGTACTTTCATAAGTTCCATAAGAAATATCTTTTTTAACAACCCCAATGAAATGATCACCCAACTGCACTGGCCAAATTGAATAGGTACGGCTATTCTCAGCCTCAGTTCAAAAGAATAGAAGAGGTGTGCTGAATCAGACCTGTTATACTGGCCTGCCATGGAGCTGTCTAAGATGAGCAGCCAGAAGAACACACACACACACACACCAGAAGAAGAAGTAGCAATCTCAATTCAGCTCCACCAACATGGCTGAATAAAAATGGATTCAAATGCAGCTTTTTAGGAGCCCGCAGAATCATCAGCCTTGATGGACACATGTCAGTTTCACTTTCTCCAGTATTCAACCTTTCAAATCCAGTTTATGTAGAAATGTACAGTTGTATCTAAGTTCTCATTACACAGTTCCAGCTGTAGGTACAGCTTACAGGAGCTTTCCCCACAATTCTTACTGCTGGGTTTATAGCAATCGGTCATTTTGCTCCAAGGATGGGTTCACATGTGTGTATGAAGGACAAAGAGGAACAGGAAGAGGCCAACAAAATTATCACTTGGCTCTCTGTCAAAGTCAGGCATGAGCTATAAACTGGCAGGTGAAGAGAACGTTTTAGTCAGCCAGCCCCCTCAATGTGTCAGTTTGCTATGCATCGAACAACTGTGATATAACGGCTTGGGGCACAAGATACCTCGTGTGATGGCAGCGCCTCTTCCTCTCCTCCCTGCCTCCAGGAATGCCTGCAATATCCTGCCTCTGGGATCTCATTTGCAGCTTCAGGGGAGTAGCCAGTTTAGGGTGGAGGAAGATTCTCCAAGCTCGAAGCCCCAGTTCCAACCTTGCAGCAGCCTTGCAGGAAGTCTCAACGTTGTCCAGGGGCCATAGGATTGTACTGCTAAAGTGTCAGTCTAGGACCAGGGGTGATCTGAGTTCCAATTTTCCCTCACTTTGCAGAACTTTGGCAGGTCACTCTCACTGATTGACATCATAGGTGGGAGGGTTGGAGAAGGGGAACCATCCTGAACCTCTTGGAGCATTGAAAAATATGGCTTCCACTTGGCAGTCTAAATTAGAACCATAGAATCATAGAATAGAAGAGCTGGAAGAGGCCAGTGAAGGCCATCAAGTCCAGTCCCCTGCTGTTGCTGGACACCAGTTCACACCATCCCACTCAGACGACTGCCCTGCTTCCTTTAGAATGTCTCCAGTGTGGGAGAGCCCACTGCCTCTCTGGGCAGCTGGCTCCACTGTTGTATTGCTCTGACCATGAGGAAGCTTTTCCTGATATCCAGCCTGATGTCCAAAATTGCTGCATTTTGCCATCTCGGTCAGTTGTATTGGGTGTATTAAGCAGAACAGCTCAGAGGTTTTGCTAGGTATGGGTGTCTGTACATATATTCTAGGGATGGGAGAATTTCCTTTAGATTTCACTTCTGTATAAATTAAGTAATTTGCTTTTCCTAAACGGGAAACACAGTTATCCTTTGGGTCCCACATTTTGGAGAATTTCATATTATGGTTCTCCACTTAAAAAAAAGATGCATACCACATGTACATTAGGAAAAACTGAATGTTAAGAATGTATATATTAGGAGAATAGTGCTCCAAAATGCATTTATGGGGTGGGTGGAATAATACATATTGGTCTTGTCATAAATAAGCTGAAGCTCAATCCAGACAAGACGGAGGTCCTGTTGGTTGGCGGATCGGGCTTCGGAGAGGGTGAATTGAACTTAGTCCTAAATGGGGTTGCACTCCCTCTTAGGGACAAGGTCCGCAGCCTGGGAGTGCTCCTTGACCCAGAGCTTTCATTGGAAGCTCAGGTGACAGCAGTGGTGAGGAGCGCTTTCTTTCAGCTTCAGCTGATCCATCAGCTGCGCCCCTACCTGGAGTACGACTGCCTGGTGACAGTGACACACGTGCTGGTGACTTCCCACCTTGACTTCTGTAACGTGCTCTACGTGGGGCTTCCCTTGAAGACAGTCCAGATACTTCAATTGGTTCAAAATAGAGCTGCCAGGCTGCTGACGGGGACTGGGCGTTATGTTCACTTGACTCCAGTTCTCCGTCAGCTTCACTGGCTTCCCACTGAAGTCCGGGCCCTGTTCAAGGTGTTGGTGATGACCTATAAAGCCCTAAACAGCTTGAATCCTGGTTACCTGAAGGAGCGCTTACATCCATATATGCCCGCCCGCCCCTTGAGATCTATGGGAGAGGCCCTTCTCCGGGAACCCTCCGTGAAAGAAATTAGGAGGGTAGGTACTCGGAGGAGGGCTTTCTCTGCGGTGGTGCCCAATCTATGGAATGCGCTCCCCAGAGAGGTCCACCTGGCGTCGTCGTTATTTGTTTTTTGGCGCCAGGTGAAGACCTTTTTATTTAAACGTCATTTTAATTGTTAATATTATTTGCTTATTTTATCTGGCCAGGGCGACTTATCTTATATTGTTAATTTGTTTTATATTTTTAATGTATTATATTTTAATTTATGTTGTGAACTGCCCCGAGGCTTCGGCAAATGGGGCGGCATAGAAATGTTTTAAATAAATAAATAAATAAATAAGTGTATGTGTGTATGGAAAAATTCAGCAAAATCCATCTATTATGCAAAAGGTACAAAAAGAAAAGTGTCTTTTTGTCTGATTTTTAAAGGTTTCCAATTGATGTGGAAACATGATATTCACAAGTGAGAGAAAATGAAAAAGACCGATTATACTATCAAATACACATATACACACAGTTCTAAAATAGATTGTGTGTAAGATTAATTTTTGTTTCCACAAAAAAGTTTTGTAATAATCCCAGTTAATGGAACCTTTAAAAAGTGATATTTTCCAGCTCAAATCCTTGGTCTTTCTGGGTACTGAGGTGCCTTTGAAAATTGCATAATGTACATTTACAAGAAAAGTCTCACGATAGAAAAGGGGTATTGTGCAATTAGCATTGATAATTTCAATGCTTTCGTTAATGACAGCAAGCACAGTTCAAGGCAGAGAGAGGAAGAACAATGGGGCAAGCTGGAAACAGGAAATATCTGCTATAGACATTCCTTTTGTCACAGCAGATGATCCAGGTGCGGCCCCGTATTGACCAGGAAGGAGATATAGGCATTGTTGAAGAGAATAGCTAAATCCCAAAGCATTCATTCTCCAATATGCAGCTGTGGTGTACAAGACAAACAAAAAATCCTTCCAGCAAAGAAGAAATACAATAGAAATCAAAGGGCAATCTATGTACGGTGGCTTCTAAGAATAACACTATTCTTCTCTCTCTCTCCCTCTTTCTCTTTTAAACCCTAATATGCTCTGTGCCATCTGACAGTTTGGGATTTACTAAGGTTTGCAATGCCTATACACAAAGAAAAAGTGTACCATGGCTTCACAGATACTTGTACATGAAGTGTTGCTTTGGGAACTCTCCAAAACAGCCTTCTCCAATACCTGCATGGATTACAGTTCCATCTTCCCATTTGCCATGATGACTGGAGATGGTGGAAGCTGTCAATTTATCTTGATTATGGCAACCAGGGATGTCAGAGGAATTCACGCTGGCTTTCAATGAGTCTGGATTTCTGCAGATATTATCTGTGGATTCTTCAGCAGACTAGCTTTTGCCAAGGCTGTGATCTTGCAGATTGGCCTTTCACTTTCCCCCCAAATGTGTTGGTTAATGTTCATTTGCCCTCTTTTGAAACAGCATGAATAAGAATCAATGTACGTAGAAGAAAATTCTGATTTTAAAAATTGTAATGCTGCCAGTTGATGGATAAAGATGTCTGCCAATCCGCAAAATACAGAAAGAACTAAGCTCTGGGGAGTTTGCGTCTCTTATTGGAACTCCCTCTATTAACTCCAGATCAGCTCTTGAGGTGGTCAAAGGATTAGCAGGCAGGTCTGAAAGTGGCCATTTTACACCAGTCCTTATTAGTCACTGGGCCCAATTCAAGGTAATAGTAATAACATGCAAAACTGAATGGATGTCTGAAGGGATGCATTCATCCATATAATTATTCCTGGACTTTGAGGTCAGCTGCGATGGGTAGAAAGGAACAAAATCTTCAACTCACTGTAGATCCCATCCATTGGGAGGAATTCCCAACAACAAGGGTTAGAATGTAAATTTTATAAATCAAATATTGGAAGGGCACCAGGTTGGAGGTGAATGTTACAGAAGATGGGGAGGAAAGGGGACCTGATATGGTTTCATTATTATTTGAAGTTTCCCAAGATCTTCCTTAGCCTGCTGGTCTGTCAAGGTCACTAAAAAAGTGTTCAGATGTTTTGGCGGCCTTGTGCCTTCTTGTGTCTTCTCTGTGGCCCAGTTCACAGGATCATGGAAGCGGCATGTCTCCCTGTTGTCTCAAATGCATGCCAGTTGCGTGGCAAGGGTATTTGTAGGATTAACCGTGGCAATATATGCTGATCTGGCTAGTGTGCCTTATTGCCATAAGTAACAGCACCTAGACCCCATGGGCTGTTGTTGGGTTTTTCCTGATCTTATGCCTAGAAACTTAGAAACAGAACGAGTCAGAAGGGGCTCCTGGGCCATCTAGTCTGACCCCCGGCTCCAGCAGCTCTGCTCATGACATGCCTACCATGTTTCATGCGGAAGGGTAGAACATTGAGAGCAGCAGGGAGGGAGGGAGGGACTGATTCACTACCATAATTTCCAGTTCCAGCTATCTTTTGAATTCATTCATTTACTCATTCACCCAGAGTTTTGAAGCTCCTGCAGGTTGAATTCAGCTTCAGAGAAGCCCTCCAGTGATGGATTCTGTGGTGGGCTGGACTGAAGATAAAACAGCGCAGGGTGAAAATACCAAACATATCAGCAGAATTTAGCTTAAAGCTTCTACTTGCAAGAGGCTACATGCTAGGAGAGCATGTCAACATTTTAGGACAGGGATGGAAAGAAATGGGTGTGCAAAAGCTTGGAAACCACCAAAAACACAAGGATGCAAGGGGGAAAGGTGAGGCTGGAAGAAGGAGCCATGGTGTTCTGGGGAGCTCCAAAGGTCTGGACTGGGACTCCACGTGGGCTGGATCTGGCCCACAGGACTCAGCTTCCGCCCCCTTGATTTGCAAATGGGATTTCTTAGAGTTTGCTTCAATGCATGTCTACCCAGTGCATGTCTACTCAGAAGATGCACGGGGTTCAAAAAGATTTGCTTCCAAGGAAGACTGCAATCCTCCGGCTTTTGTTCAAAGCCAAGTCCCTCTCCCTTTAGAGCGTCCAGAGCAGTTTTCCCAAGTTAGCCTGTGTTGGGTAGTGTCCTGAGTGTGGATAGGATTGCATTGCCCCCTAGTCATTTTCTTTGGGAGTGGGGAGGTGCTTGAGGCAACAAAAGAGAAACATCGCAATAAATAAACCAGAATAATAAAAACAGCAGACTCACATTCATGAAACGAAAAAAGGAAAATGCATTGGAAGGTCACTCCTCATAAAGCAAGGACACTCTCCCGAAATAAGTGGCCGTGGTGTTTCCAGCCTGGCAGGCCTGCCTCAGGAAGACATTCATGGCTGTGGCAGTACAACAGGGGAAACGCAGCATCAGGAACCCACAGAATTAGTTTACCAAAAGGAAAACACCTGGAGCAAGACTGTCCAGGATGCTCCGAGGGGATACGGAGGATCAGAGAGGGGAGCTGGTCCTTCAAAGTTCAATGCCATGCATTGCACGTCCACCTGGAATAATTTCACTGATGCCAGTGAGGCTATTCACGCTGGACCCAAAGCACACCTGAGTTCAGAATCCATTGTCTCCCATTTTCAGCTCAGCATCTGCTACAAAACACCCAAAACAAATAGCTCCACATATCCAGGCAGGGAGGAGGGAGAGAATAAGGTTTGGTAATACGTGTAAAATGCACACACAGGAAATAATGCAAAGAGCAAGTCCAGGAAATGGATTTCCTTAAGGAAAGGAAATGGTAAAGGGTGTGGAAGAAAACATTCTCAGAGGACTGTTTGAACAAGAAAAGAAAAGAACAAAATAATGTTTGGCTCAGGATGGGCATGAATGAATGCTAAACGAATCAGATAAAATGCATTCAGCACGCTGGATTCAGCTAATATAGCAGGCAAAATTTAAAAAACATATGTTAGGGAGTTGTGTGTGTGTAAGTGTGTGTGTGAGAGAGAGAGAGAGAGAGCAAATGAGAGAACGAACATTACAGTTATTAATTGGTTGGTTCCTGCTGTTATTCGTTCTGGGATTTTTCTTCCCAAACATAAAATTGATCTATATACCAAGTTGTAAACAACAGTGCACTGACCTTCTGACTCTTTGCCTGAATTGAGAGATACACGCTCCTCTGTAAGGGGGCATCAAAAGCCATCATCATGTCCTGGTGTGTACATACTCACAAGCTTTTCTTATGCTATTATCATTGGCCAAATAGGTTTTGCATGTTTCTGGTGTAGTGGTTAAGAGCACAGGATTGGGACTCAGACGATCTGGGTTCCACTCCCCACTCAGTCATGGAGCCAACTGGGTGACTTTGGGCCAGTCACAGACTCTCAGCCCAACCTACCTCACAGGGTTATTGTTGCGGGGATAAGACGGAGGAGGAGAATGATGTAAGCTGCCTTGAGCCCTTTGTAGGAAAAAGGCAGGATATAAATTGAATGAATGAATAAATAAATGAATAAATAAATATTTTGACAGAGAAAGGCAAAAGTCACATATATATGCTCCATGAACAACAGTGGCTTCATCATCCCAGTGGCTTTTCACCTCCTTGAGGGTATGTGGGGAGACCACACTGTCATCTTTCTTCATTTTAATTTTCCTATCGTAGATTTGCCAGAGCCAGTAATATATTAAATGGCTTTAGAGATGAAGAGATTCACCTGCTTGGGGGCGGGGAGCAACATGTACATTGGTCAGCAGCACTGATGGAAGTGGATTTCCCTGTTCCTCCTTCCCATCCCAGATCTGCAGAAAGGGAGACCCTGATGAACAGATGAATAAGTTCTGCTGGGGGGGCACAGGGGGAGAGGGTCCCCTGGATCCAGGTGAAGGTAACTTCTGTGAGCAGAGCCTTTCTTCTTACAGGAGGTCTTATGGAACACAGATCCTAGATCCAACCCCAAATATTTATTAGCTATTGCAATCTATGAGGGTGATGCTGATGCTGATAAAATGTGATATTTCTATACTACCAAAGCAACCTGGGTGGTTTACACCACATAAAATACAAGACAAAATAAAGGTAACAATAATTACATCATTAAAATTTCCATATAAAATTTAAAGCCAAATGTATAACTACTGTAAAACACTTGATTTATACAAATTAAACCATAAGACCTGCTTAAGCAGCTAACATAAGCCCCAGTATGATAGCAAACTAATTAAATGCCATGCCACAGAGGATAGTCTTAACCTGGAACCAAGCAGGCCATAATGGCAGAACTGCGGGGCCACCACTCAAAAGGCTGCTCTCCTTCTTGCCACCAGCCAAGTCTCTCCTAGAAACCAGAGGCAGGCCCCAGATTTTGGTTGCGGTGTCTGGGAGGAAATGCTGGTGGGAGAGATGTCTCCTCAGGTATTGTGGTCCACTTTTAGTCCACTCTTCATGAAAAGAGTATCAACTATATCCCCATCCCCACCCCCACCCAAACACACACACACACACACACACACATTCTGAACCTGAAGATGAACCCAAAATTCTTGGTTGTTGCATGAAAAGTGAAGACAGAACTACATCTGGAGTTTGGGTCATTGCCTCCTTCTGGGGCTGACCTGCTCATGCCCTATGTCGTTTCAGGTCTAGATTTGCTACAGTCCATGGCTGGGGTTCCTTCCGAGGAGCAACACCTGGGAAGCTAGTCAAACCAGGACAGGTGTCCCACGTAGGCATGTTGGGACATCTGTCAAAGGCCCACAGCCCAACAGGGGTCCACTGAGAAGAGCCCCAGAAGTGGCATGGCCTTTTCATCTTTGCCATCTGCTTGCCTCTTCTCTGACCCAGATGGCAAAGGTGCCACCAAGGCAGTTCATGGGATGCTACTTTCTGCTTGCTCATTGGCTCTCTGTTGTCAAACAAACAGGTGGTAGCCATAATAAGAGAGAGATGGAGAAGCAATAGCAGCTGGTTATAATGGTGGTGAGGGAGTAGGAGAGGATCCATTGAAGGTGTCTTGTGCAAAGGCCTTCAAACACCTGGAGCAGCACTTGCTCAGATCCTGCACCTTCTCTGCAGCGTCTCCACTCATGCTCTCTTGCCCATTAAGCTATATTTTGTAGTCCTTCTGGATATGACAAAACACCCTAATTAACATTGCTAACAGGCTACATAATATCTTCGCATAGAAACAAATTATTCTAAGGGAGAAATTATCCAAACAAGGCACACATTTCTAATGTGCACCTATTTTCCCCAAATTGTTGCAAGCAACCCAGAAAGATCACACTGATCACTAAAAATAAGCCTACATTAATGGTAGAGGAATAAATTTGATTTTCAATGGCAGCCTCATTTCCATTAAAGGCAGTGCCGTTTAAGGAATGCATCTAAATTTAGATAATTTATGGATTCCTTAACCTTGATTTGCATACTACTGTAGCATGATTTGAAAAAAAAAAGTCTTCTCTGAGCTCTTGTACTCATAACATTATGCCATATCAGTAAAACAGGTATGTCAGGAGAGGTTGAAAAACTCTGTGTAAGTCTCATATCTACTAGAGGTAACCAACTCAGAGAGGATTCCTCTATACTTGTATACCTCAAAGAATGACTCTGAACCACAGAGAGCTGAAGCAGAGATGGGTAAGAAGGCATCTGTTTTGGGACCCTGCCATTTCCCAATATTCTGTGTTGGTACCCCTACATTGTTGAACTTCAGCTCCCATCTTTCCTCCCTGTTGGCTATGTTGGCTAGGACTGATGCCATTTGAGGTTCAATAACATCTGGAGGGAGACAAACTTCCCAGTCCTGATTTAGCTGCACTGTTGAGTTTTGGCTCTTGATGGAGCAACATCTGTCTTTCTGGAGAGCTGTCCAAGGTCCCACTAAACCTAACTTCTGCCTTGCTCTCTGAAACCTGAGCCCAGTTGCTGAATAATGCTCCGAGGCATCCTTCTCCTACCCGTGCATAGCGCTCTTCATGCGCTCTGAACTCAGAGAAAGCAGTCACACAACAAATGGTCCAGCTTTTTCTGAAAGCTGCAGGATGTATGAAAAAGGAAGCAGCTGAGGAAGGAGGACCAAATAATCACATCTCCCACCCCACTGAAAGGCGCAGGGACACAGAGTCATGCTTACTGATCTTTTTAGCCTTCCTTATTTAGCCCATATGCTGGGGTTTTTTTATTTACTTAAAGCTTTTCTATGCCATCCATTACTTTAAAAGTCTGGACAGCTTACAAGGAACAAGTTAATTAACATAGACATTTAATTAAATGTCCATATCTGTAGCCATAACTGTAGCTGTAGCCATATAAATAATATCCAGGGAAAATTTTGAAGACGCAGATATTATTTCTCTCTAGATGCACCATCAAAATTGTCACTATGGATTAGAGACAGAATGGGTTGCTCTTATCTGTTGATTTGTCTTGAGTTTGGATAGGGCTGCATTTGAAAATCTTACTCCAAATCCATCCTGGGCCCCTTCAGTGCAAATCACTACAAAGTAGAATGACACAATTGCTATTGTCTGCACATTTAATTGAAAGTGCAGGAACAACAGCTGCAGAACTTCAAACTGTTTCCAGGTGCTGGGCTTGCATCAAAGTTAATGCAAGCGGCTTCTGTTCCCTTTGTGTCCAATCTTCACAGATTGAGTAAACCTTCTCCCCACCCACTGCACACACATACACACAATCACAACAACAAAAAGCTGCCCAAGAACAACTCTCCAACCTCCATACACTTTTAAAACTTCTTGCTGGCTTGTTCCTTGATCACTCCTTTTCAGAAATCTTTCCCTTTCCCCAGAAAGAATCCATGAAACGGCCTGCCCCAAATTCCCTGTGCAAAGCACCAGCCGCAGCCAAAGGGAAAAAGAAAAGCAGGGACCTTTCATTGGTCAGTGTTTTGCTCTAGGATTGCACAGTGAGCAGGTGCACACATGGCTCATAGTCCTCCCGTGTTGCCATCATGTTTTGCATTTCAGTTAATATCCGTCCTTTCTAAATTTTCATCTCAAGCAATGCATTGACTTATTTACTCTCCCTCGCCCTTGATTGTATTGTGTTGGTGATGCAGTTCCCTGTTTTGGCAACGGGTATGTGGCCCCCAGTTGCTACCCTGTCCTCCATGGACTGTTGCTCGGACATAATGGCTGACTTGGCCACTAATGCTTCAGAAAGCACACTGAAGGAGTCCTTCTTCCAGCCTGGATTTGCCGTGTTCCTGCCATGCAAATGTACGCCTTCTTCCCAACTCCTCACCATGCTCAAAAATACGGTTACGTCTCGTGGAGCATTGTTCCTGGGCCCATTAAATCATTCAGCTTGAGACCACTGATGTGCTGTACTTTTCTCGTGCCCTACATTGTCAGTGTTATTCACTGTGGGAGAGAGCTAAAAATAAACATGTGCTTTAGCTACTGGATAGCGCGTTGATTCTGTTCTTCAGCAGGGAAAAGGTAGAGAGCCGACCAAGGCAGAGCTCCTAATTTTCTATCTCTCCACCACCCTCCCTTAGTTAAAGTTCCTAAAGAAATACAACTGGGAAGGTGCTTTGTGAGCCAGAGGTGTTTGTCTATGTTACTATTTTGAAATAATAATGTTAGAACAACTTTACACTGATGGTAGCCCACTTATATTTCACTTTTATTATGTTATAACCATGCCATTTAGCAGCGCAATTTATTTGGTCTCAATGTGGCCAGTGTGGCATAGTGGTTAAGAGCATGGGACTGGGACTCAGACGATCTGGGTTCCAGTCCCCGCTCAGCCATGGAGCCAACTGGGTGACTTTGGGCCAGTCACAGACTCTCAGCCCAACCTACCTCACAGGGTTGTTGTGGGGATAAGATGGAGGAGGAGAATGATGTAACCTGCCTCGAGCCCTTTGTAGGAAAAAGGCAGGATATAAATAAAAAAAATGTTTTGCATTCCAATCAAAACCCCTTTTAACAAAGGTGGATTGGCTTGAATCCACCTTTGGTCCCTCCATTTCAGTCTCCAAGTTACACTAATAGTATAGCTTAATAGTAAACCTACCACAGGAGGTTACTGTGAGGTTCATATGTACAGATGGAAGAACCAAAATCATACAGACTTTCTTTTTGGTGTGAAGAAGAAGAGAAGGGGTATCTCTTCTTCATGGGGTGTTGGGACATCAGTTGTATTATTAGTCTGAGAACAACCAAGAGAAGTAATGGATTCTGTATCATAGAATCATAGAACAGTTGGGTCAGAAGGAGCCAAGAAGGCCACGGAGCCCAACCTCCTGCTGTCGCAGGACACCAATCACACCATCCCACTCAGATAACTGTCTATCTTCTTCTTGAATGTCTCTAGTGTGGGAGAGCACACAACCTCTCTCGGCAAATGGTTCCACTGTTGTATTGCTCTTGCAGTTAGTAAAGTCTTCCTTGTGTCTAGTCTGCACCTGGTGTACTGTAGTTTAAGTTCATTGTTCCGTGACCTACAACCTGGGATGAGTGAGAGGACGTCTTTTCCTTCTTTGTGACAGTCTTTGAAGTACCTATAGAATGCTATCATGTCACCTTGTGGTCTTCTTTTATCAAGGCTGAACAGATCCAGTTCTTTCAGCTAACAATCCAAGAAGGCTGCTGCCAATCATGGCTAGCAATATTGGGCTAAGCGGATCAATGGCCTGACTCAGGAGATGGCCTTTTCCTATATTCCTGTGCCAACAGGCTTGGAGAAACTGTGGTGCCTGCTGCCCTAAAAAGACAGACAGACAGATTTTTAGAAAAAGATAAGGAGGGGCACCTCTCCCTCAGAAAGAGCCCAGTGAGGACAGAGTGTGCTGGGTGGACCCAGAATCCTAGTAATGGCTGAGGAAGGGAAATGAAAAACTGGGTGGGAGGAGGAGTGGAATGGAGCATCCTGAAAGAGGGCACGGCTGATAGTTCGGAAGACTGAAGAGGAACCCTCTATTCTGCAACCTTTTGCAAAACTGCACTGGTTGTACCCTGTAAGGAAAGGTTTGCTTCCCATGATTCTCAGAAAGCATAACCACTGGGAACCATGGGAGTTGTAGTCCAATACATCTGAAGAGCACTTAGTAGGGGAAGGCTCCTGAAAATATTTCAGATGCAAGTAAGCTAAATTTGCAGTGCTATATTTGGGCACACTCACACTTTTGGTTTAATTCCACTGTAAGCAAACTTCGGGACTGCAGGTGGCGCAGTGGTTTAATCCGCTGTGCTGCTGGGCTGGTTGATCGAAAGGTTGCTGGTTCAAATCTGCACAACGGGGTGAGTTCCCGTTGCTCTGTCCCATCTCCTGCCAACCCTGCAGTTCGAAAGCATGCAAATGCAAGTAGATAAAAAGGTACCACTTCGGTGGGCAGGTAACAGCGTTCTGTGCACTTCGGTGTTTAGTCATGCCGGCCCCATGACCATGGAGACTGTCTGCAGACAAATGCTGGCTCCCTCGGCTAGGAAACGGAGATGAGCACCAGCCCTAGAGTCAGGCATGACTGGATTTAATGTCAAGGGGAAACCTTTACCTTTATTTTAAGCAAACTTCAAGATAAATAGGAATGTTCTTGCTTCAGGGCAAAGCACCTGAAGAAGTTCACTGCAATTCAAAAGTGTTTCTCTCCCTACCACAAAGTGTAATTACTTGAGTCAGAGTGATTGTGCATACGATCATATGCATCTAGTTTTGGTTACCTCGTATATGACATTCAGCTGCCTTCTCCAGAGCCTTTAACTAGTATTATACAACAATTTCATTTCTGTTCCTAAAATGTGCAAGCAAACCCCAGTTCATGCCCCAATGTGAGTATGAGCTTGCTCGAAATCCTGCAAATGAGTGTTTTGCATTCCTCCCTTTACCAATTCCCAGCTCCATTTGCAGAACCGCTGTGATTTGCACAAATTTGCACACATTTCCCCAGTAGACTGAATCTGCCCCATGGAAGAAATTTTTCACATGTTGGAGAAGTGGGGAGGTTTGTCCAAATTTGGAGACATCCACCTAAACCTCCCATTCCATCACTGCTTGATTTGTGCAGGTTTTCCATTCATGGGACGCAAACAGCAATCAAAGAAGTGATGGGAAGCGGGTGCAAGACAAGCGGTGAGACAATGCTCAGAGGATTCCAGAAATCTTGGGTCCTCCTCCTCCTCTGCCCTTCCTTACTTCTAACAACCAACAAGTGAGACTTTTCCTGGTGCAGAGTTTTCACCTCTTACCAGGGTCACGCAGCTTCAAAGGTCATTTCATCTGAAGATCCAAGGGATCAAACACACTACAGCTTGAAGTTTGGGCTGCTCTCACAAATGGATCCTCTGGCAAAGAAATATTCAGACATACCATTTCCTACAGCAGCCTGAGGCATCTACCTACAAACATATCTGCTCATACGTAACTATGTCAGCCTGCTGTTTCAAAAGGCAACGATATCAGGATTTTGTTCCTCACAGTGCCTGCGGAGACATCAGACAGAATTTTGCAATAAGGTAAACGTCATCCTTTAAACAACAATAGACATCTTGTTACTTTCCAGTAAATCACTACAGGGGGCAGGAGAAGTACCAAATCACCAGTTTTGCTTGAAGTGTGTAGACTGCCTCAGAATCCTGTTGTCCTGATGCGCCGTGCTATGCCGACAAAAAAAATCACCCAGCTATTCTCATTTTACTTGTCAGAAAAGCAGTGGCTTTCAAAAGGAAATTCGAAGGAGAAGAATATCTGGGAGAAACTCTCATGGCTACAGGTTGGGGTTCTTGTGAATACCAAACCTACATTGCAGCCAAGAGGCTCTGTGCTCACCCAGCCTCCCTGGTACCCTCACAGCTGCTACAGGCATCAGTGGCATTTTAAACATCTGCACAGAGACAAGATGTATCCACAAACGACCCTTGAAATCTGAAAGGGCCAGAGCTGAAGACCTTTTTCTCAGGAAGCTTATAGGGTTTTTCTTTCCTTATTCTGTAGAAATAAAAGTCTATGTGCAGAATGTTCTCCTAAGCATTTTTACCATTTTTGTGTGCTGTGGCAGCCACCTTTCCTCCACACCCTACAGTAGCCCGGAACAATACTAGATATTGAAGAGGCTCTGCAGAACATGCAAAATGGTACTAGGATGCCAGCATGGTTCTGGCTGTTGACACCAACACCAATGGTGCAAGCAAGCAAGTAAACCAACAATAGCAACAACAAATCAAGGAGGTGGGAGAGAAGAAAGACGCTGTCCTACACCTTCTGCCACTGGAGAACCCTGCACTTGAACAAATCCTGGGAAAACATAATGAAATTGTCCTCCAGCTCCCAAATGTCTCTGCCCATGTACAGGATCCAGTGTGGGAGGGCCTTTGAGTGCAGCATAGATAATGCGTTGCTGACTTAGCAAACCTTAATCCAAGGATACTCTTCTGGACCAGATGTGGGCTGCACCAGCTGAAGGAGCCCCACTTTCTTTGGGTCAGGGGCACACTTGGAAATTTGCAAGAGTGTCTTGGGTGCTCACAGGGTAGCCATACTCCATGGCTGTCATGGAGTATGGCTACCCTGTCTCCAAAATGGCTACCACATTGTCCACAGCAACTCAGTTAACACTCATTTCCCAGAAGGCTGCTGTTCAGGCCAAAGGAAAAGTAACTTGTCCAATATCCTAAGTAGAAGGCGGAGATGGGTTCTGAGTCCCAGAACACAAAACCCCTCTTTTGAAAGTACTTGGCTTTATAGCACACTGTTATCTCAGATCAAAAATCATGCTTAAAAATATTAAAGCATAAAATTAAAATCAGGAGAGTTGAGGAGCCTGGCAAATACACTAAGGGTTATGTGAGGGGAAAAATAGCTGAAATAGACCAGAAAACTTCTACACAATAGCTTGTGCAAGCCAACATTATTATTTCTAAAAATGTCACAGTCCTCATTAAATAGTTGAAGATATTTTTTCAATACAATTTAAATGCAGCCATATATCTATATCTATAGAGTAGTTGCACAAACTACAATAATGCAAATGTACAGGGTGCTAAAAAGAAAATCTGTAGTTTTCCCCCCTTCATTGCCTAAATGCTACAAAATTAGACTACCTTCTGCTCTGAAATATTTCTTGACAATTCACCTCAAATTCCAGCTCTTACATACCAGCTTCCCACAGCATGCCGGAAAGATTACGGTGACAGCTGTTGAGAGAAATAATTATTCCTGCACCTTCCCACTAGAACTTCAAATGTGAGAGCAAGAGAAGTGGAGAGGGGGTGGTTAAAAGAGGCAATGGAGGCAGGGGGAAAGGGGCCCTTTGATTTGTGAATAACTTGAACGGAACACAACCATGCCATGCGTAATGTTAATAACTGCGTTCGAGACACCAATATCCTTATAATTGCAGGATAAAGACACTTCCCACCGAAATGCCTAGAGGGTATCTTAGATTGGATGTATCCATGCTCCTGCTTCATCAGGCGTCGTCACCTTTACGTGTTCTCTGATGGCTCCAACTCACTTTCTCCATATTTTAATTGCTTTTTTTTATTTTATGTAAACTACTGCAGGAAATTCTATTGAAGGGTGGTAATGACTTTCTTCGTAATACATAAATTAAAATACAAAGGTATCACCTCTTACATGTAAAGTCTCAATGTCTAACTGAATAGACACCTGTCCATCTTTCCTGCAATCTCATAAGGACAGGCACCCTGCTTTGAGCAGTTCTCAGATCTGGGAGACAGGCAGAGAATTCACCCAAATTCTGCTATCTGAGAAAAACTTAGCAGGCATCGCAGAATCAGTCTGGCTAACGTTTTCCTGAATTACACTGCTTTCGATTCTAAGTTGGACATCTTAGCCTGGTCTGGGACCCACACTGACATGGAGCAGCAGTATCACAGAAGGTGCAAAAAGAGGAAGGGGAAGTAGCAGCAAGCCACTGCTTCCAGTGGACAAATGCAGCTTGTTTTCAGCTGCAAAGCATGACTTTCCGCCCTTCATTCCCAGTAAAACAGCAAAAGGCATGGTGGAATCCAACGGAGTGTGGCAGGACTGGGCAGGAGGTGGCAATGCAATCCATGGGCCACATCTGGTCCACTCCTGCTCCTGGTGAACCTTTCCTTGGACATCAAAATGGCACGTGCAGGTCAATATTAGCAAGTGTAAAGTATATGCTGGTGGGACCAGAACTAGCAGTGACTGAGCAAGAAGGGGATCTTGAGGTAGTGGCGGACAGCTCCGTGAGGATGTTGGCCCAGTGTATGGAAGAATTCTTTCTCCCTCTCCCAGAACACTTGAACACAGGGTCACCCTATGAAGCTGGCTGGTGGGCAGTGCAGGACAAATTAAAGGAAGTACTTCTTCACACGGAGTATAGTTAAACTATGGAATTTGCTGCCGTGGGAAGTGGTGATGGCTACTGATCTGCATGGCTGTAAAAAGGGATGGGTCAGATTCATGAGGGAGGAGGCTATCACGGGCCACTAGCCTTGCTGGCTGAGTGCTTCCTCCTTCACCAGAGGTGGCCTGCCTGCATAGACCAGTTCTGGAGGAGCTTGGATGGGATGGAAGGAGGTCTCGCACTTGTCCTGCTGGAGGGATCCTGTGGGCAGCTGGTTTGCCACCATGTGTTCAGAATGCTGGACTAGATAGATCTTTGGCGTGATCCAGAATGGCTTATGTTTCCATATTGGACTATACCTCTCTGGAGCTACATATCTGAATACTTCTTCCCAGTCCTTTCCGTGGAAGCCTAGCACATCAGGAATTCTTCTAGCAATCACTTCCCCTTGGCTCTTACAGATATTCCCAACAGACACCATATCCGCAACTCAATGTAACTGAGTGAGTGGTCATCATGGACCCCTGATAGTCTCTGTGCCTTGCAGTCATCCTCTGGCACATCAGGCCAGAAACACAGAAGACCTGACTTGATGCATCAAACCACAGTCTGGCTAATCAAAATTACTGTTTTGTTTCCAGAAGTGCCCAGCCAGATGCCTCTTGCAAGCTCACAGTCAAAGCCTAATAGAAATGGCTCTCTCCTGCTATTTGTGCCTAATGTCAGATACTGTGATTGGTTCCAGAACATGACACCTGCCAACTGTTATGGCAAACCCCCTGCAGGATCCTCCAGGAATATGTCTAATTCTTTTCTTTTCTGTTTTTCTTCTTTTTTTGTTTCATTCAATTCAATTCCATTCCTTTCCATTTTATTTCAGTTCATTCCTTTTTGCTTTGCTTTACTTTGCTTTGCTTCTTTGTTTCCTTTTCTAATTCCATTTTGTCTCTCTTCCTCTTCCAGTTATATACGTACATATTGGTACATGTGGTACATATTTTCCTGGCAGCAAGTTCCACCAAATCAACCGTATCGCATTGTGCCATTCCACAGCTTTTGTTCTTGAATCCCATAAGGTGAGAAGTATTTCTCTTCGACAGTCAAGGATTTAGGGCAGAGTCCTGTCGGTCGCACCCTTGTTGGATGGAAGCCTCCAGTCTGAGGCACTTCTGGGTCACTAGTGCTCTGCTAGGCCACTGCTGGAAGGATACAAGGAGTGCTGGAGGTGATTCCACACCTTTCCGTTCTTCTTTGTTCTGCTCTTCACTTCTAGGTGGCCCTCTGAGTGTGTTTGCTGTCACGGGTGAGGCTAGGGCCAGATGGGCCATGGGGGGGGGGGTTGGTATTCTGGCCTCCTCCCTCTCTCCCCTGCCCACAGAATGCCCCGATTGACCTCTCTAAGGTCTTCCAAGGCCATCTTGGCAACCTCATGATGGAACCAGCAAAGTTCTTCCTGGGAGTAGGGAGAGGAAGAATCAGATTTTAGGACCCCTCTTTCATGGTCATGCCATAGCAATATCCACCATGATGGAGAGAGAATGTCCTCCACGGGCCATAAACCTGCTTTCCCCAAGCCAATGGAATATTATTGCCTAACTTTATGAGCTCATGGAGGAAGACGCCTCCCCCTTTGGCTGCCCAGGAATCTGAAATCTGGATGGAGGGTGGTTATGAAGTCTCTATGCAGGACTGACCTTGATTTTGACAGCAGCTTCTCTTTGACACTCTGCCTCGTCCAGTCATGATTTTAAAATTAACAATAAGAAATGAGCAGACACACAAACAGATCACAAGCAGCTTTGCACACTATCTACTATTTTTAAAAATAAGATTGTTATTTTTAAATTTGGTTACACACACACACAAAGAGAGAGAGGGGGGGGGGGGAGAAGTTGCAAATTTGTCTGCCAATTTGGGCCCTGTTTTGTCCTCTCTGTTGTGATGCATTTCCTCAGTTTTGGTGGTTCAAAAGTGGCCATCCTCTTTGAAGGGTGGCTATGAAACAAAGACCGGGCTGAGCTTGGTCCACCCTCCTAAAAGAAGCCCGTCTGGCCTCCACAAGGCTGTTCTTTCAGCAGCAGGTTCAGACTTTTTCATTCTCCCAGGCCTTTCAAGCTTGTACTATCATGCTTCCCATTTATATATATTGCCTCTGTCAAATGTCTTTGGGATACCTACAGTTCACCCCTGTATTATTGACGCCATCTTAGCAGTTGCGATTTTTGCTCCTGTGAGTTACTGCACTGGGTTGGCAACATGTCATTGTGCCAGATCTCAGGATATTTGTATGGCTTATACATTGGATTTTTATTGTCTTATGTTTTATTTGATTTTTCCATTTGAACAACGCCCAGAGAATCGGTTATAAGGATGGTTGGCTGAGGAATGCTGGAAGGTAGGTTTTTGTCTAAACACACATAGGATTATACCCTAATTCTGTGATTTTTGTTCAAGAACTGGGACATTGCTGAAAGAGGTGCATGGATGTGATGCTCCCCCCCCCTTTTTTTTTGTTCTAGAATTTGGTCCCAGTATGATAGGATGAGTGTAATCCAGGACAGGATGGTTTTCGGGTTTTGTTTTGATTTTTTTTAAAGAAGGTCTATTAACATTGTCTGTATTTAGGTCTGGCTAATGTAGCTTTTCTGCGATATGCTTGACAGATGCTGCTCTGAGCAAATTTAGTTTTGCATTAGCCCATCTCATCATTATTATTTGTTTTGCTGCTAAATTTAGTTCTGTTTATGCCTTCTGTTGTTAGGCTTTGTTAATAATATGGACTCAATGGACTATTTAATCTTTGTATTATATCGTATGAGATGTTTTTGGAACAGCCTATTTAAATGTTTCTTCTGTGTTTATCTGAACTTTGCTGTGTTTTAGAAATGAATCACTAATTAACTGTTTTGAAATTCTGTTATGTCCACGTTCTCATACTGCTGTGGTTATTTTATTCTGATGTTCTTCTAAGCTGCTTTGGGTAGGACTTATGGCATGATGGTGGCATCCAAATAAAAGATAACACTGCCGTCCTATAACCCAGGAGGAGATCAATTACACTGTGTCATGGTAGAGGTAAGGTTCATTATTACGGTGGCTTATACTCATATGCCTTCCAGTAAACTTGGTTATGCTGGTTATTACAAGAAGCAGAGCCTTCTTTGTGGTGGAACCCCCTTCTGTTTGATTTACATTTAACCCCTTTAGTACCAGCCTTATTTGGGCATTGCAAATGTATCTCTTCACTGCTTTTCCTAAAGACTGTAAATGATAGATATTACTTAAAATATTACTCAACCACACACATCATTCCTCTTTCTATGTTGTGCCCCAAGAAGTGCCTTCTACACATTTTGAACGAGTAAATAAATACCATCTTGTATGAATACCCAAAGTCCCAGTGCAAGAGATCTGTGTGTTCACTTACAGTGGGACGGATGCCATTCAATGCTACAAAACAAACTTATTTTTGTGTGTTATTTCTTCAGCCAAGGACCTCAAAATGTTTGTTAAATGGGCCTGAAATCACACGCTCCTGAACTCACACTGTCTCTCTTTCAGGAAAGCAAGGCTGGAGCCTAGAATGAGGTGCGGGGGGAGAGACGATTAAGCAGTGGCACAGAAGCAGATAAAGTTTATCCCACCCAGAGGCACACATAAGCCTCTCTTTGTTCTGAATTGCTGTGCTGTGCGTTGCCAGTGCGCATTCCCCACCTATGAGCAGAGCAAACATTCATGATTATATGAATATGGCTAAAGGCAGCAGTTTGTTATAAAGGACACCAGAAATCTCTAATTAGGGTTATCTCTTTATAAGCAGCAGATAGCCGTGCCCCCATGTCGCAATTAGCACGCACCGTCTTGCCCGAAAATGACGGGAGACTTTAATTCTTCTCCCACAGAAATGAAGTCAGGCACAATCTCTGGCACCCCCTTCAAAAAAAACCCAACAGCTGTGAAGTTTTACGCTCACAGCCAGCCACGATAATACGGCTGCTTCGTCATCACGGAAGCGGCCTTGGTGCTCAACTGTCCTTATGCGCAGCAAGTCATCAATCTGCCCAGCCATCCTGCAAGGTGGGAGTGACATAGCCCAGATTTCGAGGACCGAGCAAATCAGAGGGAGCGTTGCACTCTTGCTGTGCCTCCGCTTGAGCCAGGGTGGGATGCTCAGTCGGCCTCAGCGGCGCTCTCTCTGTGGTCATGGATGCAGAGCCTGCTCCCTCAGACCATGTGTGCAAAGGAACCTGCCTGGCAGGAGAGTCTTGCTTCAGGGGGGCAGGAGGAGCAGCCCTTCCACTCGCCCGAGGGCAGCAGGCTGAGGGAGTGCGGGCCCAGGGCCCTCCAGCACAGCTCGGCTCCCCAGCTCCTCACCACTGTCCCCAGCATCTGCCACCCAAGGCAGCCCTGCATGGTGCCTAACGACAAGGTTTTGGGTGGAGGACCGGGCATATTCGTGGCAGAGAAGGCGATCAAGGGCTACTAGTCCCAATGGCTCGGTGCTACCTGTTGTAGCTGAGGCGGCATGCCTAATGCACCTCAGTTGCTGGGGAACATGGCCGGGAGGTGCTCTTGCGCTCATGTCTTGCCGGTGAGCTTCCTATGGCTGACTGGCTGGCCACTCTGTGGACTGAATGCTGCACCAAATGGACATGATCCATCAGTCCTCTTAGACCAGCTCTGACAACACACCTGAGCTGGTAGTCAATGCTGAGCGCCTGAGACTGAACTAACCAACAGGATTCTGCAAGCTCAGGTGCAGGGCCCTCTTCAGACACGTGGTAGAATAGGGCTGAAGGCAAACGTGCACATGGAAAACAATTGCTAGAATTCAGCTAGAAATACCATGCATCTTCTCATAGCGGGGAAGACTGTGACCAAGCGAGCTGGCTGTCCAGTCTGGAACCAGGTGTACCAAGGCCCTTGCTGCTCTCCCTTCATTATGCCAAAGCAGTGTTAGACTGGACTATCCTTCAAATAGAGGGCACTGTTGAATAGACAACTGTGCTCTGAGAACCCTTCCAGCAGAAGGCTAACTTCTTTAAAATAGGAACACATGGCCACCTTGTTCTCCTCCAGTTATTGACTTCTGCTGCTCAGGACAGGAAAGAGAGGGAGGAGAGAAGATGATCATGGACAAAGCTCTATGTGGTGGTGGTAGCCGTTAGGAACTTACACTGGGCATAGGTGCGTGCTTTGCATGCAAAAGCCTCCCCAGCATTTGCAGGTAAGATCGCTGGGAATGGCCTGAAAGCCTGGAGAACGGCTCTCCATCAGTGTCAGCAGGACAGGAATAGATGGCCCCATGGTCTCGCTCCATGAAAATCAGCTTCCTGTGTTCCTACAAGACTTGTTGGCTTATTTAAATGGAATCCATTAACAATGCCTGCAATATCTATCAGTCACAGAGAAACATCACCCCTCTGGAAGAACGCAACCTGTGAGATATTTATTTTTAACAGATCCATACACTATTCTAAGTGCGCTGTAAATGATGCCATGTCTTAGAAGCAAACTTGCCCAAAAGAAATGGCAAGTCAGGTGTGTTTCTGTTCTCTCTGATGGCCAACAAATTTGAGAAGGAACTTTAATGGAGTTTCTATGAGCAAGCACATGTGTTTCACAGCACTCAAGAAATTTGGAGCAGGTGTGCAAATGTTTATAATCATTGCATAATTTCCAAAGTGTGTAGCCATCACTGAAAAGCTAATCATAAAAATAGGAAATAATTTTGTTTTGCTCTTTTGCATAACCTGCACCAAGCGTTCTATTAAAAAAATCAATGAGACTTTAAGATGGGATTGGAAAGCAATCTAAGCTAACTTTTTGCAAAGATGGCATGAATTTAAGTGCATGAATTTTCCTTATTTACATTTGCTTGAATTTGGACATTTAAAATAAAATAAAATAAAAATCCCCTTATTCTTAAAAAGTAAAGTAACAATATTGCAAAATAGCATTAGCTGACAAAAATATAAGGAAGATGTAATCTAATAAAATAATATCTAATCATAATAGTAGATTATAATAGTAATTCTCCCCTATGGCAACATAATGTATATGGTAAAGCTTGAAAGTAACCCTTGTATTGATTCCAAATAACGAATTTCTTCTTCTTCCACTCCTCCTCCTCCTCTTCCTCTTTCCTTTTCCTGCATCTAATTAATTACATAAATAACAGAAGGCGAGACTTTTAGGTGTCTTTCCAAGTTAAATTTCAAAAGTCAGATCTGACAATGTTTCATATTGGAAAATGGATTTGAATGTTTTCTGGTGTGGGGAATAATTTTCTACTTCATTTTTACTGTAATTGATCCATTTTAGTGTGGTAGCTTACTTCAAACCATAAAATGTGTACATCACAATTTTTCTAGCAAGGCAATATGCAGCTTTGTGAACTTTTGTACTGCATTTACAAACAGTACCAGGTGATCCAGCTCCAGAAGGATCCAGTCAGACTGTGGAAGTGGGCAGGGGACAGCAGGATGGCATTCAATGTGGATAAGTGCAAGGTCTTGCACTTAGGACGTAGGAATACATATCACGGGCACAGGATGGGGGACAAGCGGATGGAGAGCAGCATTGGATAAAGAGATCTTGGGGTACTTGTCCACAGCAGGCCGAACATGAGCCAGTAGTGCAACACATGATTAAGAAGGCAAACGCCACCCTTGGATGCATAGCCAGAAGCACTTCCAGATTGAGGAAGGTGCTGATACCACACTACATGCCTCTGGTGTACCCACAACTGGAGTACTGCATCCAGTTCTGGGCTCCACATTATAAGAGAGACATAGCTAGGTTAGAATCAGTCCAGCGTAGCGTCACAAGAATGGTAGCCAGGTTGGGAGGCATGACAGAAGAGGAGAGATTGGGGTAACTGGGTCTTTTCAGCCTGGAGAAGAAGAGACTCTGGGGGGATCTTTTAGCAACTTATAGGTATGTGAGGGGATGTCATGTGGAGGAGGACTGTGACCTGCTCTTCCCTGCAACGGAGGGCAGGATGTGTTCCAGTGGGGCAAAGCTCAAGGAACCAGGCTTCAGGTTGGATGTCCAGAAGTACTTCCTGATGGTTAGGACCCCTAGGATATGGAATGGGCTTCCAAGGGAGGTGGTTGAAGCCCCATCAGTGAGGCTGTTCAAGGAGAGGCTGGACGACCACATGTTGGGGATTACATGAGCGGAGCCAGCTGGAGCCAGGGCTCAGTCTAGATGGACCAGGAGGTCCCTTCTGAATTGCTTTGTTTCTAAGTGTTTTGTGAAGTACCTCCTTTGGTTGCCCTGAATCACCCACTGATCAGCTTCCTAGGATGACCCTGGACTCTAGTGCTATGAGAAAGGGAGAGAAATGCCTCCCTCTCCCCTTTCCCCACACTTCGCATAATCGTGTATGTGCCTCCACACCTTTTCTGTATGCTAAAGAGCCCCAGATGTTATTACCTTTCCATACAGGGGAGTTGCTGCAGGCCCTTGACCATTTTAGCTGCCTTTTTTCTGCCCATTTTCCAGCTCTACAATACCCTTTTTGAAATGTTAAGTAGAATTGTACACAGTAATTCAAGTATGACCTAACCATTGATTTGTATAAGGGGAATATGAACCCGGCAGCTTTATTTTCAATTCCTTTCCTAATTATGTCCAGCACAGAATTTCTCTTTTTCACAGTAGCTGCACACAGGGTCAATGTTTGCATCGAGCTATCCACATCTTTCTGGAACACTGAAGAAACTGGGATGAAACCCAGTGAATTTTAGGCTTGCCTTTGGATATGGTTTTGCAAGAGTATTTTATGTTCATGTTACTTATTTGCCTTTTTAATATAATATCAGCTGTACACATGGCATTTCAGAAAGAGGGGTTCTGATAGACTTATGTCCCTGGAGGCTTACAATCTAAAACAGAAATGGGAAACCACAGAAGTAGAACAATAGAACCATAGAACCAGGGAATCGTAGAGTTGGAAGGGGCCCTGAGGGCCATTGGGTCCAACCCCCTGCTGCTGCAGGACACCAAGTCACACCATCCCGCTCAGATGGCTGCCAGTTTCCTTCTGAATGTCTCTACTGTGGGAGAGCCCACTACCTCCCTAGGCAGCTGGTTCCACTGTCGTACTGCTCTGACAGTGAGGAAGCTTTTGCTGATGTCCAGCCTGAACCTGGGTTGTCACAATTTGACTTGATTATTCCGTGTCCTGCACTCTGGCATCAGCAAGAACAGATCTTGACCTTGGCAGAGGAGGACAAGGCAGAAGTGGAAATGGAGACATGGATAAAATATGCAATGATTTCAGTGATATGTTCTTGGTACTACAGTCCATTTAACGCCAAGGGATTCACCAGAACCCCCTTTTCAGGATGGATCTAGCCATGTAAACTTCTCTATTGAATTGCAGAAAAGTTTGCAGCCAACGCTGCTCCTCTAATGCCAAGTTTGGCAGGAATGGATATGGATCTGCAGGATCCAACCCCTTCCCATTCTCCTGACCTGTCCCTGGAGTTGGAATCCTGGAGTTGGAATCCTTATCTTCTTCCCACAGTGGCAGGGAACTCTTTGGACACACACCTACACAAATGCTTTCCATGGTGCCCACATGAACCCGCAAGGCATAGGAAAACAGAGGGTTTCCTCTTTCCCACTGCACAGAATCACTCTGCCAGGCTTGGTTACTGAAGGCCCTTCATTAGGAGCTAACCTGCCCCCCACCCCTTATGGGGCAGATGGAGAGGAAGGGAGCAGAAGGACAGGGAATGGTTTATCTATACAAAACAGGATGAAAACCACTTGGATAAAAAATCTCCCCAAGGTAGAAGAGAAGTTCCAAAGACATCCTAGGTAAGGTAAAAGCTATACTCCTTCCCATTCCGTGCCTTTATCCCAGGTGTGTTGGCTGCATGTGCTTCCCCACATCCGCTCCCTCTTTTGAAGCTGTGCCACAGCACAGTTAAAAAAGAAACAATAGCAACAATCTCTCCATCAGCCAAACCCCAAAAGCTCTTAGCATGCCTCGCAGTGAAAACCTGCAAAAAATGAAATTGTGAGGGAAGCTAAATTATTAATAAGATTTCATTTGCTAGGTGTTTTCTGTACAGCCGAGAGAGTCTTGGTAGAAACTCATCGCAGGAGACCATTAAGAGTTGTAATACTCTTTCGGCAGCCGGGAAAGGGGGAGGAGATGCAAGGATTAATCAAAGCGTACCAAACAGAGTCGGAGCTTAGTCAGGACGCTGACAGCTCGACACCAGGCACATTGAGACTGAAAAAAGGCCTACAACTCCCAGGATTCCCCAGCCAGCGTGCTGTGAGCTGTGGGCCTGTTTTTTCTGTCCAGACATGTACAGGATGGTCCCCGAAGGCATCCTAGTTCAAGGTCTCCAGCATTCCAGTACCTTTGAGCTGAAAGGGTGAGGATTTCTTCCCGGTGTGTTACTCATGCCTGCTGCATGGCAGAGCCGCCGGCCAACCCACGGCCATATGCCGAGAGGGATATGAAGCGTGCGGCTCTCCAAAATTGTCCCATGTAATCTGGACCTCTTTCCACTCCACTTCCTTCTCAGATAAATGCTTTTATTTGCTTTTCTCTTGCACGGCATTCATTCATAGCAGGAGCAAGAGAGTGCTTCTGTTTGTGGCAAGGGGCTCCTAGGGTATTTCTGGAATGGAGTGGGAGGTGCTCCTGGGGTGCTCATTCTCTGCACACCTAATCACCTGTGATCCATTTCCCACCAAGTGGTAGCACTGAAGCGCCTCTCAGCCTCACCTTCAGTTGATGCTGGACCTCTGGACAGTGAACGAGGTGGAACAGGCAACGTAGCCTATACAGTTGGAGTTGCACAGCTGATGTGCTGCTTCCTACATTTGCACATCTCCTTTTCCTACCACCAAGGACATCCTTTGCATTTTAAGTCACCTGTGATTACTTCTTAGGAGCATCTCCACTTTGCAAGAATTTACGGGGTTTGTCCACTGTGAGACAGATAGAAACACTTAAATAGGGTGGTCAATTATACCCTGCCAAATAAGAGGAAATGCGTTACTGAAAAGAAGATAGTAATGTGCATCACATTTCCATGTGCTAATTTATAAGTATACATTGGCTGCTAAATCGGACACATGGAGTGCTCACCAATGGGACCTTCTCAAATTGGATGGAGGTAATGAGTGGGGTGCCACCAGGTTCAGTCCTGGGCCCAGTGCTCTTCAACATCTTTATTAATGATTTAGATGAGAAAATGATGATTTAGATGAGGATAATCAAATTTGCAGATGATACAAAACTGGGTGGAATAGCAAACACCCTAGAATGAAGATCCAGGGCAATCCTGATAAACGTGAATACATGAGATTCAATAAGGACAAGTGCCAAATCCTCCACCTAGGAAAAATAAACCAAATGCATTGATACAGGATGGGGAATATGTGGCTCGACAGAACTGAAAAAGAAATAGATCTTGGAGTAATTGTGCACAGCAGGCTAAATATGAGCCAACAATGCAATGCAGCCACCAAAAGAGCAAATGCTATTTTGGGATGCATTAATAGAAGTATTACTTCCAAATCATGAGAAGTAGCAGTTCCCCTATACTTCTCACTAGTCAGACCTCATCTGGATTACTGTGTCCAGTTCTAGGCACCAAGATTTAAGAAAGATGCAGGAAAATGAGAAAGGGTCCAGAGGAGGACAACAAAAATGATTTCCAGGGTTTGGAAACACTGAGCTATGAGGAGAGACTAAGAACTGGGCATGTTCAGCCTTGAGAAGAGAAGACTGAGGGGGGACATGGTATCCTTCTATAAGGACCTCAAAGGCTGTCACAAGGAGGAAGGTCAAGATTTCTTCTTGCTGATGCCAGAGTGTAGGGCACCAAATAATCAATTTGAGTTGCAGCAACCCAGATTCAGGCTGGACATCAGGAAGAGCTTCCTCACTGTCAGAGCAATACGACAGTGGAACCAGCTGTCCAGAGAGGTGGTGGGCTCTCCCACAATAGAGACATTCAGAAGGAAACTGGGCAGCCATCTGAGTGGGAAGGTGTAACTTGGTGTCCTGCACAGCAGGGGATTGGACCCAGTGGCCTTCTGGCCCCTTCATATTTCGTATGAAAACTACGAAATAAAGGGATAATTTGAATAGAAATCAGTACTCTCCAGTGGGGAAGACTGAACAGGTGCCCTGTCTTTCCACTGACCAGGTACACAGTTGACCCCCATCTGCTGTACAGGTGTTAACTGCTAATGAAGAAGTTCAAGGCACCGACTCTCCCTTCTCGCAGTTCTCTGACTTTTCACCAGACTTGGACTCAATGTTCTTTAAAATAGAAAATGTCTTCAAACAGAGGACCATCCTCTGTAAAGTAGGACAAGTGTCTGCCTGTGAACATCAAAGGTATCCCTTTGCTTTAAAGAAAATATGTTTAGAGAAAAAAGTGCTTTCAAGAAAAATAAGTGATCTGTCCTTGTACTGGAGTGGAAACATTCTGAGAGCTTGTGACTTGAAACTGGGAAATTTCCTCTGTTCCATATGGGTGGAGCATACCTGTCCCTTATCGAGCGTGTAGAGAGTGAGCTAGACTGTTACTCTTGGCAGGTTTCCCAGAGTCATCACACCTGAGATTCCAAAGAAGACCTTGAAGGCTCAGCAAAGGGAATTTTGGAAGCTCAGGGAGATTATTATTATTATTTATTATTATTATAGCATTTCTATGCCGCCCCTTGCCGAAACCTCGGGGCGGCTTACAACATGATAAAATACATTGAAATACCTCAGGGTTGCTGCCAACAGGTTCCCAGGCTGACCAGAAGAGCAGGAATGTTTTAGAAGAGACAGAAGGGGTCCAAGAAGGAGAGGAGGAGAACTTTTGCCTTGCGCAGCCCCTGACCCCATGCCAGGGCATCAGGAGAGACAAGCTGCCCAGTTAGAGGGCTCGTGTAGGTCTCACCAGGTGGCCTTCCACCAGCAAGAGCCACCCTGAGCATGGGGACCATAGAGTTACTGAAAGGGAATGGTTTTGGAGAGAAGTTCCCAGTTTGGGTTCAGCACTCTTTGCCTTGCAGTTGCAATGCTCCAATAAAGATCTACACTGCAAAGAAACTGTCTGGTGGTTTGGAGCCCCAGAGCAAGAAGGGGAGGGTCGCGCTCATGCCAGCAGCCCCACTGCCAACTCCACAGTGGCAGCCTAGGTGCCCCCCTGAAAATCCACCGTCCGACTTCCCCTGTGCCCAGCAATCCCTACGTGATAGGAGGCTACATCTGGCTCTGATAGGAGGCTACAACATCTGAGGAATCTTCCGGGTGAAATGGTGTTCCCAGTGGGGACGGAAGAACACAAGAAAAGCCACGCTGGTCCACCCAAGATCCATTCTGCCCATCACTCTGTACACGTGGTGGCAAATTAGCTGCCCACAGGATCCCTGCAGCAGGACGGGTGCAGGACCTCCTCCTGCCCAGATCCTCAGCCACTGGGATATGCAGGCAGGCCTCCCCTGGTGAAGGAGGGAGCGCAGAGCCCAAAAGGCCAGTAGCCACTGGTAGCCTTCTGCCCCTGAAGCCGTCCAATCCCTTTTTACAGCCATCCAGAGTGGCAGCATCTCCCCTTCCCATGGCAGCAAATTCCATAGTTTAACTATACGCCGTGTGAAGAAGCTCTTCCTTTGATCTGTCCTAAACTTCCCACCAGCCAGCTTCGCTGGAGAGCCCTGGCTTCAAGTGTTAGAGGAGAGGGAAACGTCTCCATCTCCATTTTCTCCAGTCCATGCATAGTTTTAAACTCCTCTGTCATAATTCTATGCACCTTGCCCCTTACTTGCCTTTTTCTTTCAAGCTAAACATTCCCAGAAAAAATGTCCTCTTCTCTCAATATAAATATCAAGATTGGTGGGATGTGGCAGGTGGCACTTATCTCCCACGTGTTTCATAATTTTCTGGAGGAATCCCAAAATCCCCCCCCCCTTGATTTTGCCACTACTGACTGGGGTGGAAATCATGACAGGCACTCTAGCCCTGCTTTGGTCCTGCTAATAGGATGCTGCATTAAGCTAGCCTCTTACGAAGTGCCAAAGAAAAGGACAGGACAGGATCAAAAGGGTTGTTGTTTTGCATAATATTTGCATATAGTCATTCACATGGATCAGTGAAAATGTAGAAATTATTATTATTAAAACGTAAATAGAAATACTTTGGAGCTCATCAGGCTGCAAATGACTGTGAGCGGGGGACTTTTGCACGCCTCCCTTTGCAGTCCGCTCTTCAGGTGCTACCATTTTGTGGACAAGATCTCGGAGGGTTCTTTGTCTTTAAACTTGAAATGCACAAGGCAGCCCTTCAAAGAGGGGGTGCCTTTGAGCAGAAGACAATCCTGTGTCGACAAGAGTATTGGCCGTCTTATGCATTGGAAGCCTTTGCCTGCTTACGGGGTTGCAAATCTCACAGTGTTGAGACTGCAGGCGCAGGTTGCAAGCCTTGCTCTTTTGAGCTATAACAAAGGAAACAGCCGCAGCAAATAATCTTAAAATGTGTTCCCACTTGCTTGCTTGCTTGCTTTTTAAATTTCATTTTGAATATCTCTAAGATATGGTATTTGATTCTGGCATTTAGACCAAGTTGCAAATTTTGTCTCTGGACAAAAATGTCTCCACCCTCTCTTCCCCAAAACCTGTGGTGATATTTCTCATTTATATCTCATATTCTTGTGTCCTGTACTTATATTCTTCTTGGATTACACGAGTTGCAGCTTATCTGTTTTTGCTGTTCAGGGACATAGGATGGCAAGCATGCATTTGGGGTCTTTTCCAAGGCATTCCCCAACTTTGCAAATCATGCAATAGATTTCCCCAAACAGATGCCCTCCCGATTTTAGAGATTACAATGCCCATCACCCCAGCCATTGGCCAGGCTGCCTGAGACTGATAGGAGTTGTCAGAAAACCCACGGAGGGGCCTCATGTTGGGGAAAGCTTCTGAACGGGGGAGTCTCAGGGAAATGGTCTCCAACTGAACAAGTGGCATCTCAGTATCTCCAGCTGGCAGGCAGCCCTTCCTTGAGCACATCCTCCCATCCGAAAGTGCGAAGTCGCCAGCTGAGTGGCTTGCATAGCTCCCTTATGCTACAGATGGCACAGCGGAAAACGGGGATGCTGAAATGTTCTTGCACTTTAGCTCTTTGGTTATGGCATTTTTTGTTGCTGTTGTTTCGTACAGATACAGCAAACAGACTTAATGCGAAGCTTTTACTCATAATAAGCACAGTTGGTGGAATAATGGCATCAAAAGGTGGATTTGTGCTGGCCCTAATTCATGAATGCATGGCAGACAATGGCTCCGACGTCAGCTGAAGTGCCGCATGCCTCATATGATTGCATGAACTTGAGCACTTGCGGTCCATGTTGTAGCGAAGTCATTATGCTAGCCATTGATTTATGGGTTCCCCCTTGTGAAAAACGCTGCTGCCTCCACCAGGTAAGATTTCCTCCCCTTCCTTCCTTTCCCAATTGAGGTGAGACTGAGGGAACTGGGTCTTTGCAGCCTGGAGAAGAGGAGACTCTGAGGGGATCTGTTGGCGACATCCAGGTATGCGAGGGGGTGTCACACGGAGGTGGGTAGAGACCTGTTCTCCCCGGCAGAGGAGGGCAGGATGTGTTGCAATGGAGCAAAGCTCAGGGAACCAAGGTTCCATTTGGATGCCAGGAAGCACTTGCTGACAGTCAGGACCCCGAGGGTGTGGAATGGGCTTCTACGGGAGGTGGTTGAAGCCACATCCGGTGAGGGTGTTCCAGGATAGGCTGGACGTCCACATGGTGGGCATCTCATGAGAGGAGCTGGCTGGAGCCAGGGGTCAGACTAGATGGCCCAGGAGACCCCTTCTGACTCATTCTGTTTCTATGTTTCTATCTCTCTTCTTTTTTCTGAAGAACCTCAGCTGGACAGTGGTAGTTCAGGAGATTTAAAATATATGTCTGTTTCAGACTGTCACTTCTGTCAATAATGCACCTTTAGACACTGTACGCAAGAGGGCCGAGGCAGGGAGCCAATTTAGTCTCATGGTAACACATGCACCATTGGAACATCGTTAATAAGCTGAAATGTTGTTCCTCTTTTGTTTGTTTTTAAGGATTTTTAATTAAAATATACAAGGGTGACTTTGTAGGGACAAACTTAACTAGACATCTGGGAGATCGGTGTGAACAGATCTCCTGTGAGTTGGTTTCTTTTGTTCAAAGATGAGGATGCTGGAAAAGGCATGGGAAGCAAATTAGGCACTGGGAGGGCGGCCATGGGCCCTCGTTAGCAGAGTTGCACCCTCCTTCGGAAGGGCTGCTGCAGCTGGGCAGCAGTCTGAGCCGAGCACAACCACTGACTGGTGTCAGTCTCCCACACTTTGGAAAGACATGCTATAGGTCTACTTGGATGCAAACAGTAATTTCCATTCTATTCGCCATCCAGGATCAGACCAAAGGACCCTGTAGGGCAGCACTCTGCACACACGGTGGCAAACCAGCTGCCAAGGGGATCCCCAAGCAGGATGAGTGCAAGACCTCCTTCCGCCCAAGCTCCTCAGCCACTGGTCTGTGCAGCAGGAGCTAAAGGAGGTAGCACAAAGCCCCAGATTCAGGCGTTACGGAGAGGCAGAAAATGCCCATATGAATCAGTACAAAAACATCAACATGTGCAAATAGGTATCTTCCTTCTTGCCCTCTTTCTTGTCCTCTCTTTTGGTGATTCTCAGCAGGCTACCCTGTATTGGGGAATGAAATGGAGAGAGGTATAGAACCTCACCCTCTGCACAGGTTTCCTGATTCAGATTGCTGCTATTAGAAAGATTATTAATGGCATTGCTATCCCAATGGCCAGAGCTTTCTGAGCAGTTTAAAACAATCAATACAATAAATTGTTATTGTTTTAAAAATATTTACATTTAAAAACTAATTAAAAACAGCTACAACTATGTATGATGCAGGGGAGTTTAGAGACATGGGTAGTCTCCTCAGGTCCTTAAATATCCTTGGATGTCTTGGTATAGAGGGGTACCATAAGGTGGTGCTGGAGGGTTATGGTTGGTGCCAAGTGGCCCACAATGGTGAGATCATTCCACAGTTGGGGGCCACCACTGAAAAGACCCTCCCTTGGAGCTAGCACTCAGATATGTTAAGCATAGTGCTGCATGGAATTTGTGGGCCTCCTGTGAAAGGCTGATCCTTTATTTATTTCTATTTTCTTCCTAGGATTTGGTGCCTTTCAAGGCAACACACACACACACATGCAATCTTAAGACAGTTTTCATACAAAGTTAAAACAGATGCTATAGTGAAAATTCAGCTCACATAAGATTATGAAGCTCAACAGCAGCCTGAAACACCTAGAGGACCCCTCAAAAGTCCTCTAGCTTATAAAATAAGGTAAAATAGAAGCAGCACCAATGAAAGAGTTCAAAGCCAGTGTAGCATCTTTAACAACAAGCAGAATGAAGCAGAAGTTTTCAATGCCCATCTAAAAGCCAGTCAGGAAAGGACAATTGTATATACTTTGAGAGAGAATTTGGGTCCAGCTCCACAGAAGGGCCCATCTCTTATTCCTGCCAGCCAGACTGGCCTGCGATTTTGCTGCAGAAATAATACAGATTCCATAGACTGTGGCTTAAAGATCTTCAATATATTTGTATATTTTGCTAACTGTAGTGCTGAATGTTTGCTTTCCGGGCACAGGTCCAAACGGCATCACCCCGATCTGGTGCAGCCCCCTGATCATGCAATCGGTCCGTATTGGTGCTTTCAGCACGGGCTGGAGCCCCACTGCCTCTTCTGTGGTCACTGAGCAGGGGAATACCTGCTACCCCCATGCAGCCATATGCCATTTGCATCCAAATTTAGTAATCAGATAAACTGCCCCAGTCATAGAAGCTCCACTTTGATGCTTCAATTGCAGGGGAATACCTGCTACCCCCATGCAGCCATATGCCATTTGCATCCAAATTTAGTAATCAGATAAACTGCCCCAGTCATAGAAGCTCCACTTTGATGCTTCAATCTCAGGAATTTGAGCCACTGGACCTTCCCTGTTTATAGGGGCAGTGTGTGTGTGTGCTATTTTCTGCCTCGTTCTTCTTAAATCTTGAAAAGAACATTAAGTTTGCACACACACACTTGAAAATGTCCCTCAGGTATGCACATCCTGCACAGAAAACTTTTCTATCTCTTGTGCTTGCAAACCTAAATACATTTCTCAGGCACCAAGAATGTGTCAACTGATTCTTTACAAAGACACGAAGAGTGGGATTCCGTCCATGCACTCCTCATGAGCTGTCCCGGCTTCTGCATATTTTCCCTCCCCCCCCCCGCCCCCCCTTGCTCCAAAGCCCTCGGAAAGCATGACAAACTCTGCAAACAATTCGAATGCGTAATGCAGCAGGCAGCAGAGAGCACCATATAAGGGATTGCCTTCCAAAATGTGCGGCCAAATTCTTTTGGTCAAGGTTCTGTTCCAGTGAGGTAGCCCCCAAAAGTGCTGTTTTGCATTTTCCAGGCTGGAATGTGCAATCGCAGCTGGATGGATCACTCCTGTATGGCTTTACATTCCAAAGAATAAAAGTGTGTTCTTTCTGCCATGGGCAGTTCTGAAAAGCAAAGAGAGCTTGCTTTGGGAGGGCTTCCCCTTCCTTCCCTCCTTCCCTCCCTCTCTCTCTCTCTCTCTCTCTCTCTCTCTCTCTCTCTCTCTCTCTCTCCCCCAATCTCTCTCTCTCAATTCTGCCTCCACATATTTTTCAGGCTTTGCACAGATTCATCTCTGAATGCATTTCTCATGGAAACCCTGTTTGTGCAGCAAACAGAAGACTTGGATAAACACAGCCCTTGTTTTCTATGCACTTTTAGAGCAGTCCTACACATCTTGTTGCTGTTGTTTTCATTTCTATACCATCCCAGTGACTGGTTTAGGTAGGGGAAAATGTCCTGAAACTTCCAGCATTAGAAACATAGACATAGAAGCTGAGCGAGTCAGAAGGGTCCTCCTGGGCCATCTAGTCTGACCCCCGGCTCCAGCCGGCTCTGCTCATGACACGCCTACCATGTGCATGTCCAGCCTATCCTTGAACACCCTCACCAATGGGGCTTCACCCACTCCTGTATAACATTCCCCAGGTAGTATGGCTGACTGGGAAATGCTGGGAATCATAGGACTTTTTTCCTGTTTAGGTTTGGGTTCAGTCTCCCAGAAATAGGATGGCCTGAACTGCCAAAATAAATTTTAAAAAAACGGAAATGCTTCCCCAAGAAAGAGAGCAAAGAATATCAGATGTGTATTAAAAGTGCCTGCACTGAGATAGAGAAACAAATTGAGAAACGCTTATTATAATTTAAAGAGAAATATTGTTCCCTGGCATAGGAAGACTGCGACCTTTTCCACTGACTTGCACAGGTGATGAGCAACAATCCTGAAGGTTCTTCATCTTGCAGTGGAGCTGGGCTGGAAAACCTTCCAAACCGAGGATGGTTCTTTGGGAGCCTTTCTAACCAAGCGCCGTCTCCTCGCAAGACGACACATGACCAGCCTAATTCCAGGAAATGTTCCCAAAGTAGCCTCCGATGCTGCACAGGAACATGGCAAAAAGCAAAATATCCCATCTAGAACGTGGTTGTGCAGCTCCCGGGCAGGCAGAGTTGCAGCCGTATCCTCTCCCTGTGCATCACTCAGGACTCCGTTTTGGCTGGTGCAGCTCACTTGCACTCACCTCATGGCATTGCCGGATTGCAATGCATATTTGCCAAATGGATGCAGCGCACGATGCTGCACCGAATGAGAAGGGTTCTGCGTGGGCACTTCCTACCACCAGGTCCCTCAAAACAGCACCGTCGTAAAACTGCAGAGAGCTTCTCTATTAAGGCAAGCAGTACCTGAAACCTTTGCAGCAGAAGACAGTGACACAGACACAGTGGGCCTTTTAAACTGTTCTTCAGCTTGATGCAGAAAATGCGCCTGACCCAGAGTTAGTTGTAAGAAATCATTAGCGATCCTAGGCTGGGATGCACTCTTCCCAAGTTTATCGGGTGATGAATGCCACCAGTTCACTGGGCCAAAGATGAAGATTGTGATGGATTCAAAAGGCCAAATGCTGAAGAAAGGAACAATCTTTTTTTTTTTCTTCCTCCTGAGCTGGAAAAAGCAAAGCACAGCCAATAAATCTTGTTGCAATGTTTATGGGGACTTCATACTGCAAGCAAAATCAAAGCTGAGAAATAAAATTTGCTTGAGGGATTAAGTCTCTAATCGTTGCTTCTCATTCAACCAATAAAGTGGCTGATGGATACTGTGCCGCAGCTGTTAAATCCAGTGTCCCGGCATTGCCTCCAAGAGCAACAACAAGCTGTGCATTTAGCCCACGTTAAAGGAGTTTTACTGGAGAGTTCTCATTGGTGACAACATTACGATTTTCAAAAAAAAATCAAGTGCATTTTTAACATTTTGCTTACCTGGAGCTTGGTCAACTCTGTTGCTTTCGTTTCACAGTGTTGTCTTAACTCATATATGCATCTTTTTAAAACGGGTGGACAATCTTCTTGAGACTGGGGGCACATTGGCCCCTATGGGACCCATCAAGAGCAGCACAAGTGGGTAGGTACGAGGCTTATATACAAACTCCTTTGCCTCCGTCTCTCAGAAACACGCATACACACGCACACACGCACAGACACTCTCAGGATTACTGGGGGACTGGGATGCGTTCCCCTTTTTGCACCCCATGAACCTAATCAAGACTGGTTTCTCCATGGCTATTAGCAGCAAGGTAAAGACAAACTCTGCAAAGGACTGCTGTGAGCAAGAGAAATGAGTGCCTTCTCCCCACCAGCAAACCTGCTGCTATTAGCAGGGAGGTAACAGAGATCTTGATGAAGATTGTGGGGGGGGGGGGCAGAATTTTAGCACCCCCCATTCTGCCTCAATTGGATCATTCCTGGAAATGAGTGTTTCCATTACTGCTCTTCCAGAAGTAGATCTTGATTGGGATCAGTGGGGAAAACCTTTGATGTTTTGTGAACTGGAATAGAGCCCGGACTCCATTGCTCTACACAAACAGGTTAGACTTCTCCCACCTACCCTTCGTTTGTGTCCAAGCTGCTGTTGCCTAGCAAATGCCTCCCGTCCTAAACACATAATACTGCAGAATGTCTGCTAAAATTTTGCATTTTGCCGGCATACCTGTGTCTCCACCTTGCTGTGCTATGTCAACAGTGAGAGGCTGCCACCTTGCCGGGCCTCTCTAAGTCCTCCGTAAGGCTGTAAGCAAGCCAATCTCTCTCTTTTCTATCTACCATATGGGAAAACCTCGTAAACCTCGCAGAGTGACTCTTGGATTGGAGTGCCTGGTCCTGAGCCAGCAGGTCTTTGAGATCTCAGGCCTGTCATTTTCCCAGCCTTGCTACCTGAGAATGCCCCAGCTCGCTGTCCTGCTGAACATGTGTGCTCCCTCTCTCGGGATAGTCCATGCTGCAAGGGAAGTGCTATACCATTTAGCCCCCTTGCAACGAATTCCGGCACACACTACGGATTGGGTCCATGTTTTGTTCAGGGTGCCAGACCCTCTTGCCCCATCCTCATAGGCAACCCATCTCCCCATGCATCCGTGGACTGCTTGCATGAGGTGTGTTGCAGGGCCACGCAGACTAGCCGTGCATCTAGCCGCAGGAACACAGCTAGTGCAAGGGGCACTGTGCATCCTCGCACACCCACAGGCTGGGCTGGGCTGGGCTGGTGTGTTTTGGCCCCAGGGACAGGTGATGCCACCTCCCATGCATGAATGGACTGGCAGGTCGATCCTTCTTCAAGTGGCAATGGGACCACTGTTGGGTCTTCAGCTGAGCCCGTATGCCACAGACCAGCTTACGGGATGCAGGGCATGGCGCAGAGAAGCAGCTTCCTCCCCCGGGACCTTGCTGCCCCTTTCCCAGCACCTTCCTCCCAAGGAATCGGCCTCCCTCCGTGTGGTGGTAGGGCTTGCCCCAGTACACACGCACGGGGCTGCAGTGGCCAAGTGCCCTCTCTTAAAGAGGACTGTCCTCTGTTTGAAGGAACACTAAGGGCACACCTATCTAATTCTAATTCAAAGAGGAGAACCTCTAAGGACCATTGCACATTAATTGTTAGATGATGAAAAGGAGATGGATCAGAGGTCACCTGATCACCGTAGCATACCTTATACACTCTGCTGGGATGTACTGTATTTCTATTTTATTTATTTATTTTATTGGTTTATATCCTGCCTTTTTCCTCAAAGGGCTCAAGGCAGCTTACATCATTCTCCTCCTCCATCTTATCCCCACAACAACAACCCTGTGAGGTAGGTTAGGCTGAGAGTCTGTGACTGGCCCAAAGTCACCCAGTTGGCTCCATGGCTGAGCGGGGACTGGAACCCAGATTGCCTGAGTCCCAGTCCCACGCTCTTAACCACTACACCACACTGGCTCTCTGGCTTTCTATTATAAAGTTATAATAGTTCACTTTAAATTTGCATCACACCAGGTAAATGAGCATATGCCAATTTGGTGCAAATCGCCACCCTCTTCCATCCTCATGTGGATAATGCATTTCATGTGACTTAAACTGAACAGTCGGACCCTTCGCACGCCAGGTGAATGTGTGCACACTGTGGACGGGGCTGCTGGGCACCCTGGCGTCCTTCTGCTTATGTGGGGCACTCACCTGGATCCACCTCACACGAACCCCTTACAACCCCCTTCAGGCTGGCTGGGGATGGCTGTTTTCCTGCTGGAGTCCAAGGGGGTAGATCAGTCAATATTTCCCTTTGCATCTCTGGCAGCACTTGACACACAGAAACCTTCCAGAGCCTGGAGACCTGTGCATTTCTCCCTGCTGCCTGTTGGTATCTCCTCTCATTGCTGACAGCGTTTCTTAGTGCTCATTAAGCTGGTGAGGAAGTCCTCCCGAGAAGAAGAGCGCATTCTAATGGATGTCCTCATTTACAGTAACTGAGCCAAAGGACATAATGCATAATGTAAGCACTGCGAACCTCCAGGGATGTTGTTGCACGGCTCTGGTTTGCTGCTTCCCACCTTCCCATCTCTACGTGATGGAAGGGGGGATGACGCTCTTGCCCTTCTTTCTAAAAGCCCATGCCTCTTCGCTGCGGGCTTCACACATATCCTATGTTTCTATAACAGGTGGTTGGCTTTGCCCCCCTTTCCGCTCTGCTGAAAATGAGCTGCTGTTTCATTTCTTTTCCACTGGGGCTGTGACTCCTGGAGTCAGTTTCGCTTTGATCACAGCCAAGGCCTGCCCCTGGTCAGAGGAAAGAAACATCCCGCACGCATTGTCCTTTCCGTTCTGGGGGCTGGGCACTGGGAGCCAGCTATGCATAAAATCCTGTTGACACGAATATGAAAAATGCCTGCGATGTGAAAGAGCATCCTCTGCAGCTCTTGGTGATGTTTATGTTACGAGCAGCACTTTATTTACTGCTGCTGAAGTTCAGAAACAGACGGATCCTTTTCCCAGGGTCACACTTAAGAAACCCTGCTTGATTTGGCCGTACATCCTGTGCTTTTCCTTCTTGTTGCATCCTTTAAAAACAAAAGTCGCTGTAATAAGTTCCCATCGCTTGTTTCTGCTAGGGATGATGCAAAGAATGGAAACGTGTGTGAACACAAGCATCACGGGTGAGGATGCCCCGTGGAGGTGGCATGGGGGCCTCCGTAGCAAAGCTCCTTCCTGCTTTGCAGAGCGGAAGCCTGATTCTGCATCGGTTCAGAGGCAGCCATGCCCACCACCCTCTTAAGGTGCCCTCCAGTGATGTTGGCTTGCAGTTGCTCATCATGTCCTCAGAGCTATGGCCTCAGGAATGCTCCAAAACATCAGCCTATTTGTTGATCCATATCAACTATTCAGTTCTAGATACTTCCACTAGCAGTTAGTTTTTTGGGGGGGCTTGGTTTGGTTTGGGGATTTTTTTGCAGGGGGGTCTTTTCGCATTTGCATTTGGTTCAAGTTCTGTTTTATTGTGTGTGTCTGTTTTGCAAAATGAATGAGTCTTCATTGCCCATCCAAGGCCTATCCAGCCCAAAATCCTTTGTGTTACCCTTAAGAGCAATATATTGTTGCTGGGAGAATTTATTTGCTATCCAGCTACCATGTGTGTAGCTCAGAGTGAACAAGGAATGCGTGTGTGTGTGTGTGGTGTGGGGGTGATGTCAGCATCCCTGCTGATTTAAAAAGTGTCAGTGTTATATCCCCATTAGCCCTGGCTTTGTGACACACATGGTAGTCGCTTCTTGGTTGATGGTACAGTTTCTCTCACTGTGCTACTGCCTCTGAGATCATTCAGCTTAGGAAAAAAGACATGTCAGGGCAGACTTGATAGAAGAGATCAGAATTTGGCACAGTATGGAAGAAGTGGAGAGGGAGCCTCTTTTGTTTTGTTGTGTTTTATCATGTTTTGTTTTCCCATTATACTACAACCAAAGTGGCCAGGCCAAGAGATCCAGATCTATGGAACTCTTTTGCATGGCTATCATGATGGCCACCACTTGCGAGGGCTTCAAAAGGGGATTGGACATATTCATGGAGAAGGGGGCTATCCGTGGCTACTAGTTTTGGTAGTTGTGTGCTGCCTCCGGGATCAGAGGCTGTGTACACCAGCTTCTGCAGAACTTGGGCAGATGTCAGGATCTGGGCTGCTCCGGTGCTGAGAACCAGCCTTTCCATGAAACCGGCATCATACTTGCAGGGTCATTCCCAGGCCCTGCTGCTGCTCTCAGTCTCCTGATGAGAACGGGCTTTAGCCAGGCAGGTCGTCCTGTTGGCTGAGCGCCCGCACTTTGCCCGCTCCTTTCGGCACCTGGTTCCTACATCTTGCTGCCTTCCGCCTTGCCTGGTTGCCTCAGCATCAGGGGTCCCTTGGTCTGTTGTCACACCTGCCTCTTGCCTGACCTTGCTACGTGTCCTGCCTTGCTCAGTTATCCTGCCCAGTTTGTCCTGCCTCAGAGGACCTGCACCTCTGTCTGTTCGCCTGGTTCTCGATCCAATGCTTGTCCATGACCATGTCCGTGTTCTGGATTTCAGCCTGTTCTTTGGCTATGGCTTGGGTTTGCCATTAAACTTTGCTTTAGGACTTCGGTGCATCAGCTCAAGTTCGGTTGCCTTGGTCCCAGTCCCAGTCTTGTCTCCGGCCCCCCGCATCCTGGCCCTAGATCCTGAGAGCAGGATCAGACTCATAAGCTCCTTGCGGGAAGCTTGTCCGGCCACTGCATGGACAGCAGCTGGACTGGAAGGACCGATATTGGTCTAATCCAGCAGGGCTTTTCTGTTCATTTTCACACCGGGAAAAGCTTCGTCCGAGCAACGTCCACTTGTCATGCCAACATGGTATGTGCAGAGTGTCCACTCTCCTAGAAATGCTACACGGAATCAGGAGACCTTGCCGAAGGAGACGAGCGATGGTGCTGAGGAGGGGGAGCCCCCCAAAACTGCGCAAGGGCACCTTCAGTGTGTGGAGCCCCTTTGTCTGTGGCAGGCAGATTCTGGCGCCAGCCCAGCAGCTGTGATTGCCTCGTTTGCAAATTCTATTTGCTTAGAAGAGGGTGAAGACAAGGACAGCTGAAATTTGCTCACATGGATGGGGAAAAAATGTATTGCATGAATCAGCCCTGTAGTTCACGTTTGGGACAAGGATTGCCATGCTAGGATGAGATAAATATTAGGTTTTATCGCTTAATCTGATCCTGTTCTTCTTCTTGTGAGATTAGAAAATAAATCAATGAGAATTTACCTGAGTTGGAATCCTGAGGAAGGATTTGACAAGAAAATGTGCTCCATTCCTCCAGTTTAAATCACTGCAGTGTATTACAGCAGTATTTTAAACAGTGTCTTTGGCTGACCTAGCTGAGTTTTTAGCTCAATTCCCTTGTCAAATTCTGCTGTAATGAGCTTTTATAGAATCATTTTTTCACCATCACTTCTTTTCTTTCTTTCTTTCTTTCTTTCTTTCTTTCTTTCTTTCTTTCTTTCTTTCCCCCTTCTGCAGCCCCCTGCCAAAAGAAGATTCTCTCCCTGAATGGTGGGGATGTTGCTAAGCAACTGTGATACCTTTCTTGTCATTTCCCCTAGCTCCCTATACCTTTCTGTTGATTTGGGTCAATTTTACTTCCCACTAGGCAGAACCTGGTTGAATTATTTATCAGGGGTTATCCACTCAACTTCGTCCAATTGTGGAACGTCAGCTAATGGCTTGATGCTATGGGGGTGTCACCACAATGGGCTGATAAAGCTGGTTGGAAGGGACCGGAAAATGGGAATCAAGTTGTGGGGCTGGAGAAGGTGAAAGGGAGTGATGGCATGCATTGGGAATCCCAATGGCATGGTCTTAACTGGGTCCCAGAGAAACAAGCGTTTTTTGTTTGTTTTGTTTCTCCTTCTTTTTCTCCTCCTTTTAACACAATAGCAACCATTGTGGCTAAACATCACTGATCAAACAACACGTCAACATCAGTGCGACCTCCACCAGGACCAACAACTCTAATTACTAAATGTAACATCATTTATTCATTCAGGTTGCCCCACTTCCCTTCCAGAACTGCATCAACTCTTACGGTTCACACCCCTTTCCTTTCTTAAAATGTATTCCATAAAAGGGTTCCAAATATTTTCAAATTTATTTTCACTTGTCAAGTCTTTTTTCCATTTAATATCACAAGTTAACTTTTCATTAATAGCCATATTCCAGACTTCTTTATATCAGCCAGCTATATGATAGGCACCTTTTGTTTTCCAATTCCTTGCTATTATTATTCTTACTGCTGTTAATAAATTTATCATCAATTCTTTCATATTTTGCCCCATCTGTTCTCTAAATATTAACAATAATGCAAATCCAGGGCAAACTTCAATATTTAAATTCAATATTTTACCAATTTCTTTAAAAAATCCTTTTCTAAAACTCATTTAGCTGCAAGAATTTTTAACCAGCTGCCATAGATTTGGGGAGATATTAATTGAGGGTGAGGAGGAAACACACGACGCTGAAAGTAGCTACCTTGGATTGTGTGGAGGTAGAGACTGCGAAGCTTTTGAGGACGTGGGTGTGATGTTCCCACCAGAACTGATGGTTCCACCCTTGGGATGAAGGACAAATTTGACTCGTTCACGTTTCACTGTAATTTCACACTTCTCTAGCAATATGCAAGGTGAAACACAGTTATCTTTTAAATGTCACACTTCCTTGGATTTTCGGATGGCATTCTCCCATCAAACAATGAATTTATTAGGGGCAAATGTGCACAAACATGCATGTATTAATGAAAAATGACATTCAGAAATGCATTATATCTGGAAAATGGCTTGCAACACAATGCGGATATTAATTGATATTGCATTAAGAATTAATGTGGTAGGAGAGATCGATGTAAAAATATGCATGGATTTTTTGAGAAGTTGTTTCTTGAAGTCTGGGGCTAACTGAATTCAAGATTAGGAAATAAGGGACTGAGAGATTTTAACATTCACAGATTCACCCATTCCTAACTGCATGAACAAGTCCAAGGTAGGAGGTATAGCCTGGGAGAAAAAAAACTAGCTACTGCAGAGAGTGGGCCCATCTCTCACACCCACGTCTGCTCAGGTAGATTCGTTCAGTTCAGAAGAGGAGGTGGAAGGGGGTGACTTGTTCCAAGGTTACCTAGTGAAGTTTCTTGGGCAGAGCGTGAGAATCTGACTACCTTGGCAAGGGTGGACATTTTTTCAGGATAGGAGGGGAAGCGGATGCCGGAAGAACTCCTTGTCCCACTCGGGCAGTCCAATGATGACATATCCAGAATTCCCAACATCTTGCCTACAAGCAGCAAGATCCAGGGTGGAGTCAGAAGCATTACTGAAGGGGAGAGAAGGAGGGGATGTTCCCATGTGGGGACATCTCCTGGGAGGATGCGTCTCCCTCTGCTCTAGTGGAAGTTTCTTGTATTTACACTGTTCTATAACTGAACAAGTTTCAATACGTGAATCCCACTTGTAATGTTTTGTTCTGTGCTTGATAAGAAGAGGGAAAGAGCACATTCACCTGCTCTCCACAGTGATAGGAAATTGGTCCACAAGCAAAACTAAGCCCCAAACAGAAGTCAGAAGCCAGATTGGGGTTCTTTGGTTTGTTTTCTGTTTCTTCTTTTTTCTTGGGAATTTGCAGTGCTAATTCTTGGCAGACTCTGCAAGAGGAATGCTGAAATCTTTGGCAAGGAGTTCTTGAGCAGCACTCTGCTCATGGGTGTTGAGACTTGCCTGATCCTGGGCCACTGTCCAGCTGGAGCGCACTGTCTGAACAAAGTGGTCCGTGAAATCTGGCATCAGGCTTGGTGAAGAGCAAGCCACCATGGCCCGTAAGCCTTCCTACCAGAAGGAAAAAGCTCATCTCAACATCAGGCGCATGACAGTTCCTATGGGGGGAATGAATGTTTAGATCGGGGACCTATGCATGTTCAGGCATAAAGCCCTACAAATCTGGGCTGGGTGATGCTGGAAGCTGTAGGACATGTTTCCATCTAAACACACACAGGACTGCATGCTAAAAAAAACAAGTATGAGCACTCTAGAATACTTGAACTATGGCATTAGTCCTGAAAAAATCTCTCTCTCTCTCTCCTCTCCCTCCCTCCTTCCCTCCCTCTCTCTCTCCCCGCCCCCTCTCCTCTCTCTCTCTCTCTCTCTCTCTCTCTCTCTCTCTCTCTCTCTCTCTCACACACACACACACACACACACACACACACACACACACAATACAACACAACGTAACTCTGCCTTCATCAGAGCTTTGATGGTAAAAATCCATGACTCTTAAACTAAGATTCTGAGGCATACAGTATTCCAGATATATTGCAACAGAGCAAGACAGACTTTTATCTTCCTTTGGCATGGATGTTTGGATGGTTGATTTCACCTAGCAACAATAAAATACCAGCAAAGGCAGACTTGGTACATCAAGCACAGACTCAGATTCCTGCCTGCTTTTGGATGTTTCTCACAGACACATCCCTGAGCAAGACCAGAAGCTCCCTGCAGGTGTGCCTTTCATGAAGGGGTGAGCATGTCTTACTCTGGGGGTTTTCTATTAATGATTGTGCCTTAGGGCTTGTGTGCATGTGCCAAATGTGTACCACATGCCTGTTTGCATGTGTGTATATGCCACTTGCACTTATATATGCCTTCTTGTGCCTTAAGATAATCTTTCAAGGTCCTTCTCCAGGAGCCACCCTTAAAGGATGTGAGGAGGGTGGCTACTTAGGGAAGGGTCTTTTCAGCAGTGGCACCTTGTCTATGGAACTCACTCCCCAGAGAAGTAAATCTGGTGCTGATGCTGTATATGCTCCAGTGCCAGGAAAAAACTTTCCATTTTCTCAGCATTTTAATGGTTAGATGGCAATTAACACCTATTGCTTCTTTGCTTTAGTTTTTGTTTTATTTTTGCTTTCTACTGGGACTTTTGTTAATTTGCTTAATGACATTTCAAATTGTTCTGGTTAGTTTTAGTTATTGTTTAACTGGAATGTTTTATTGACTGTTATTCTGTTTTTAGTGTGTCACATTATGTTTTGGTATTTTATTGAATGTAACTGTTCAAAGAGCTGACATGGCTGAGTGAACAGTGTACAATTTTTTAAATAAATACATAAATGAGGAACCATGAGAATACAGTGCTAGTAATCTGCGGAAGTCAAAGTTCAAGGCATTGTCCAAAACTGAATTGAAGCCAAGGTTTGTGTCTGATTCCCGCACTCAGCCAGAAGCTTCTTACTTTGGTCTCCGTCCCACAGGAAAAAGGTTTTATCTCTGATCAGTGACAAATAGCCTTTGGGCCAATATAGCAGAATTTGTCCTTCTTGCCCAATTGTTATGCTGCTCTTGACTGGGTAGTAAGCATGTAGGATAGGCCATAATAGGACCTAAAGACATCGTTCAAAGATTCCAAATGCTTCCAGGGCAGCATAGACCAAAGCCACATGGAAATAGCTCCTTCATTTTGTCCATCAAAGGTGAGATGGAAATAGATCTTCAAACATGTATCTCCAGCTTTCCTCATCATCGGCCATACTGCCTCAGGTGCCTGGGAGCTGAAGTTCAAAATATCACAGGATTTACCTTCTGCCCATCCTTGCCTTCCCTAAAATACTCTGCATAACCTTTGAGTAGACTCCCCAATTTAACCCTGCTTTTTTGTAGTCTTCAAGCATCCTCGATAGCAGAAGTAGAGGGGCCACAATGAGCTAGAACTGGTCAGTACTGAAGAAACCTTCATGGAAAAGGTCCTTCTGTAGTTACAAGCCCAAGAATGTTTGCACCATGAGACAGAACTCTTGACTTTCAAGATAACACAAAAGAACCACTGAAATGTAACATAATCCTGCAAAGGGTAAAAATAACAGATTAAGTATGCCATTTGTTTTAGGAAGAAATCTTCTAGAATTAGGCACCTGGAAGGGATCCAAAAGATGACGTTCTTCTGATTCAGAGATCTGATAGCACTGTGTCCTTAAAAGTTCTCCGTCAGCTTCACTGGCTCCCCATTGAAGTCCGGGCCCAATTCAAGGTGTTGGTAATGACCTATAAAGCCCTAAACGGCTTGGGTCCTGGTTACCTGAAGGAGCGCTTACATCCATATTTGCCCAGTCGCCCCCTGAGATCGGCGGGAGAGGCCCTTCTCCGGGAGCCCTCCGTGAGAGAAATTAGGAGGGTGGTTACTCGGAGAAGGGCTTTCTCAGCGGTGGCGCCTAAGTTATGGAATGCGCTCCCCAGAGAGGTCCGCCTGGCGCCGTCGTTATTTGTTTTTCGGCGCCAGGCTAAGACCTTTTTATTTAAGCAACATTTTAAATGCTAAATACAATTGAATTTTATCTGGCCAGGGCGGCTTATTTTATAATGTGAGTTTTAATCAAGATTATTTTATATGGATTTTAACTTGTTTTATCTATGTTGTAAGCCGCCCCGAGGCTTCGGCGAATGGGGCGGCATAAAAATGTTTTAATAAATAAATAAATAAATAAATAAATAAATAATAGGTGGCCATCCAGTCTCTGATTCAAGATCTTCAACAAAGGAAGGTCGACCACCTTCTGAAGCAGTCTATTTTACTGTCAAATAGATTTTTTGTTGTTTCCTTTTTGGAACCTGAATCCATTGATTTGGGTGGTACCCAGAAAAGTAACGAAACACTAATTTTCTGTATGATCCGTGTGACAGCCTTCCAAAGTTGGAAGATGATCAGAAGCTATTTTACATGAAGATTTTATTGTGTGCTGGCCATTTCCTACTCACAACTTGTGACTTCTTGAGGCAACATTATGACCCTCCAGTCTTGCTTCTGCTTTTAAGCAGTCTTTTTGGTGAAAAATGGTGACATTATTATAAAAAGACGGATGATGAAGGTTGATGAATGGAGGCCCTAACAGAGATACTTTAAAATTGTTTTGCATTCATAACCACTCCCTTTTTTTGTTTCACTTTGATTACATCTCAATGTTTCAATGAGATGATGATGTCCAAACCTTAGAGCATGGCAGAGGAACCAGGATTTGAACACCACAACTGTACCACCAGCCCTTTTCATTCTCTGCCGTCCTTTCTCTGGTTATTCTCAGACAAATGGAACATGAGACATTCAAGCCACAAAATGTGTCATTATGAATCACATCCTGCCTCTTAGCCACCTTCCTCCCTTGAAAGTCAGAAGCAAAAGGGACCACAAATCTTTGTGAATGGTGTTAATTGTAGACTTGCAGCGAGCCTATGGAAACATCAGAGGTAGAGATTTAAATCTAATTCAAAGCCGGTTAAATTGGAATGCTTCCATGTGAGATGAATTGTTCCTATTGCAGCTGGAGGTACATTCTTCAACAAAGTTCAGATGAAATGATGGGATATCCAGATAGACTAGGACTAAAAGTGGTATTCATGGGAAAAGTTCCATAGGCATCATCCAAAGGTGGTGATGAGATTAGCTTTTCCCATTGCTGTTATTTCATTTCTATACTGTCCTATAGCAGAAATGATCCAGATGGTTCACATCCAAGATAATAAACTATTATAAAATATCATAGAAACAAGGAAGCATTAAAAAGTTCAAAACCACTAAAAACAAACAACAAAAAGATGGCTCTGTGAAAACACCTGGGATGGGTACTTCCCACAAGCCTCTGGGTGCTCAGGTGAGTCTTTAAGGACTGGGCACAACAGGTCACCTTGGCCTGGTGCCAAAGGATAACACGTGTGGCTCCAGGTGGTCCTCAGTAGGGAGATTGTTCCATAGATGGGCACCAGTGCAGAGGAGCCCCCTCCCCCTTGTGGCCACCCTCTGTACCTCCCCCTGTGTTGGCGCTCGGACGAAGGCCCCAGGGATAATGCTCAGTATCCAAGTCTGCCCCGATTCTCTACCAGTCCCGCAATGCCCCACTGCGCGTTGCTTTGGAGGACACGAGACCCACAGAGTTTAAACCACCGACGTGATGTAGTGCTCAAAAGTGCAGGACTGAGACTCAGGTGACCTGGGCTTGAGTCCCCATGCGGCCACCCAGCCAACTGGGTGCGTTTGGGCCAGTCACGGACTCTCAGTTGAGCCTTCCTCACGGGGCTGGTGTTGCGGGGATAAGACTGAGAGCAGGAGGAGGAGAATGAGGTAAGCTGCTTTGAGGTCATGGTAAGGGAAAAAAGCAGGATATAAATCTAATAAATAAATAAAACCCTCTATAGTTCTGAGTGCATAAAGGCTGCACTGCTCAACACCTATTCATGGCAGCAAGGCCTAATGAGCATAGAAGTGCTTTAGCAAGCTGCTATGCACCTTAATAAAATCAGGAACAATCCTGAGCTAGGATCAGTTCAACCAGTTTTCTGACTGACTGGGTTGGACCATGACCAAAGGTCTCTAGTGTAACAAACATGAGAATCACGCCATGGTGATAGGTTGGTTTACTAGCCGTGTAGCAAAGGTTGTGTCAAATTTGGAATGGGTTGCAAGAAACAATACGTGCATATGGTATAAATTAAATACACCTACAATTGCATTAAAATGTGCCAGTTTTGTGGTTGGGGTTGAAACCGGTGATTTTGCAAGTTTGGGCAGTTATCCTGAGCAAAAGGCTGATTATAAACGTCTGCCCCCTTTCCAATCTTATTCAACACAACTATTTCCTCAGGCTGCTGCTGCTTCAGCACCATTTTATTTTACTACAGTTTGATTTTAAGGGAGTCTGTTTCTCTCTCTCTCTTTCTCTCTCTGTTTGGTTGTTGTTTTGTCTTGTTCTTTGTCCCAATTACAGCTTCTTTCTTCTCCTGAATCAGTGCCAAGTTGCCACTACTGGCTACTGTAGAAGAGGATGATGGCCACCCCAAAGGACAAGGCTTAAGTTCCAGGAGATTCTACCAGGAGACTCAGTTATGGTTGAACACTAAGAGAAATGTGTTGATGGTAAGGGAAGTTCGAAGATGGAAGAAATTACTCAGAAGGTGATGGGTTCTCCAGTGCTAGAGCTCTTCAAAGGAACAGAGACCTCTTGATGGTGCTTCAGGAACATCATAAGGGTGTCCTATCGGCCCCCTCTGGCTGGATGATCCTGTGAGCATAAGGCCCATAGACAGTAATCACAGCAAATGTTGTGATCTTTTGGTGCCAGGTTAAAACTTTCTTTTCTCTTTGGCAGGATATGATGCAGCGTTAATCAGTAACAAATATTTCCTTTTTGTTTGCGTAAGATTGTTTTAGATTTATTTGTGCCTCTCTGCATGGTATCCATTTGTTTTCTTGTATGTCCATGGCATTGGTAATGTATTTCTTAAAGTTTTGATCTTTGTAATCCACCCAGAGAGCTTCAGCTGTTGGGCGGTACAGAAATGAAAGAAAACAAAACAAACTGCCGTTAACTGCATTTTCACAACTGAATGCATCAAAAGTGGAGTTCTGGGCCTTCCTGAATCTTCCTGTGCTCAGCTGTTTCTTTCCCATCTCCATCCCACAGAGATCTAAAAGAGTGCTTCTGCTGCTCAGGAGAGCTAACAACTGGAATATTCCATACCATACCACAAGCTTGGCACACAGCTTGGCTTGACTTAGGGCCAGGTGATCCAGGTGTGCCAGGGTTTGGAGGTGAGGATCGAAGGGCATCTGCTGTGTGCTCCCAACTCAGTATCCATCCGACAGCTGGAACAATTAGAATACACAACATACATTTATTTGTAAAGGTGGGAACGCTGACCTATGTGTACGTGCTAATAAATAGTAAAAGTCTGGGAAATGTACCACTTCAGTGTCCATTCAATGGTGTGAATGTGCATGACTTTGATCAGATAAGAACTGCATGCAAATATAACACCATCTAGGATGAGGATAAATTGTTGTGAAATGGGCTACAAATGCTATAAAAATAAGATATTGAAAGGCAGGGGGTTTTGATGGCTGGCCAAAGAGACTCCCTGTCTGTGCATTCATTTGGTCAAGGGCTAGTCCTGCAAATGATTAGAATGAATGTGCAGCTTTATTGGCCACAGTTCCTTAGTTCTGAGAACTAAGGCAATGGTTTCTTAGTTCAGATGCTCAGACAGCCAAATAACAAATCACAATAAAATATTGTTTTTCATGCAAAGGTAGCCATGCTGATTGTAAGAAAATCTCCAAAGCCATATTGTCTGCAATACCTTTATTGGGCCAACCAAAAGATCACAAACTCTGCAAGTTTTTGCAATTCTTGAGTTCTTTGTTCTGGCAATATGTGGGATGGGAATTTTTAAAAGTGACTAAACAATGAAGCCACATTATCTGAAAGCTAATGTGTAAGAACATTAAAAAGGTGTTAGAATATAAGAAGCCAGTGTGTGGTAGTGGTTGAGAGAATGAGACTGAGAATCTGGTGATCTGGGTTCTAGTTGAGAGCCAGTGTGGTGTAGTGGTTAAGACCGTGGGACTGGGACTCAGGCAATCCGGGTTCTAGTCCCCGCTTAGCCATGGAGCCAACTGGGTGACTTTGGGCCAGTCACAGCATCTCAGCCCAACCTTCTCACAGGGTTGTTGTTGTGGGGATAAGATGGAGGAGGAGATGTAAGCTGCCTTGAGCCCTTTGCAGGAAAAAGGCAGGCTATAAATTGAAAAATAAATAAATAAATAGTCCCTGCTCAGCCATGGAGTCAACCGGGAGACTTTGGGCCAGTCACAGACTCTCAGTCCAACCTACCTCACAGGGTTGTTGCTCTGCGGATAAGACTGAGAGCAGCAAGAGAAGAATTATGTAAGCTACTTTGAGTTCTTTAAAAAAGAAAAAGGCAGGATATAAATCTAATATGAGAGAGAGAGGAGAGGAGAGGAGAGGAGAGGAGAGGAGAGGAGGGGGAGGGGAACCACATACCATCCATTAGTCCAACATTCTGTTCACACACTGCCCAAACCAGCTGCCCACAGGATCCCACAAGCAGGACATGAAGCAACCCGTCCCCACTCCATCCAGCGTAGTGCCTTGGATGGTGGAGCTTGCATGGAGCCATCGGGACTAGTAGTCTCCTCCTCCATGAATTTGTCCGATCCCCTTTTAAGGCCATCCAAATTGGTGGCCACCACTGCATCTCGTGGAAGTGAATTCCATGATTAAACCCTGCACTGTGTGAAGGACCACATTTGACCTGTCCTGATTCTACCACCCATCAGCTTCATGGGATGACCTCGGCTTCTAGTATTATGGGAAAGGAAGAAAAATGTCTCCTCCTGCATTTTCAGCACAGGGTGCACAATTCTGCACTCCTTGAATTCTGCAACAGAAAAGGAGGAATCTGCAGATCATGTGATAGTAAGAAGAAGGCTCTGCTTCCTGTGGTTACGGTGAGGCAAACTATGAATGGGAAATGGTTTGATCACCCATTTTAGGGAATAAGTTTTCCATCCTGGTCAAAGCACCTGAATCAATGCTGGGCTTTAAGGAGGGACTGGATGAAAGCAGGGGAGTGGCGGCCTGAGACAGGCGCTCTGGGAGGCAGCGCCAAGCATCCGGGACAGGAGAGGAGGAAAGGTGCTTTGTGTGGACGGTGGATGCACGCACGGGCCATCAGCCAGATAGAGGTGTCTATCCGAAGTTTTAAAGTGTGCTGCATGCAACACTTGCCATCTATTGCTACGTGACATCTGCTAATTATTTTTTATATATAACACAGATCCTATTATGAGACATGTTGGCCAGCTGTAGGTGTTCAGATAAATTGATTCACCAGCTGGCAATCTCTGAATACTGTAATTCTTGGAAACTGTCCAAGCTCAGAATTGTGTCTGTTTGGATGTACATATATATACTGAAGTATTCCTGAAGAAATTGAGGAGCCCTGGCTTTTGGAAAGAAAGGATGTGGGGGTGTAGAGGGAGTGACTAGCATGGGGAACACACAACTCTGAGTTCCCATGTTGTACTGTGAGTCCTGGTGTGACAAGGATACAAGTGTCTCACCAAATTATCCATCCTGCTATTTAAACCCTGTTTGTATTGGTTGCAAAATCACTGTCTCTGCATGCCAATCAATATGGAGCTGAAACAGTACCATCCATGCACAAGAGGAAAGTACAGCAGGCTCGGGAGAACTGGAGCACGGGATCCTTCAAAAAAATCCCAAGGAGATAAAAGCAAAAGGGACCAGCAATGAAGGCTGTGATGTTTGGTGGCTACGGGAAAGCGTCTGTTGGGAGGGGTGGTTGATGGGGGCAGGGGGAAATAAAATGGAAACAAGTGAAATGGAGTATCCTGGAAAAGGGTATGGCTGGCTGAGGTCCTGAAAGGGATCACTCCATACTGCAACATCTTCCTACAGTGCCAGCTATTCTCTATTCTTGTTGTGTGCCACATTTACAGAGATTAATATTGCTTTGGTTCTGTGAAGAATGAGAATGTTGTGAGGAGGAAAACATTAATTTGAGGCTAAATTCCACTGCAGACAGCAGGACTTGCCTCTGTTAGAAGTATTTAGGGTTTCCATTGGTGGCTACAGGCAAATCATAATGTGTTTTTGTGTGGTGTGCGTAGGTGAACATGTCTGAATGTGTAGCAGGATGGTGTTCTGGAAAGCAAGGATCATTTTGGATGTACAGTCTAGGCAGCCATTTTGCTGTTCCTTTCTATCTCTTGGGGATGGGGAGGGGGGGGAGAGAGAGAGAGCATGCTAATGGAGGCAGCCCGGCTGCTGTCTTTTGGCTAAAGTGCTGCAGAATAATTGCATTAGCTATGAGAAATGGAAGAGCTGAAGAGATGCGTGTTGCAGAGTTAAATGCACCAGGCACTTTGAAGGTTGGTGCTGCAAAGACTATGGAGGTGCAGTAATGAAAACAACTAATTCAGGCACAATGCACAACACCATGGGTCCAGTCCACATCCCACTGAAGCCTAGGAATATGAAAGCTCTTCCTCCAGTTCTATGGATCCCTCTCTCTCTCTCTCTCTCTCTCTCTCTCTCTCTCTCTCTCTCTCTCTCACACACACACACACACACACACACACACACACACACACACGACTGGCATTGCATCTTCAAAACTTCTATTGCACGTGATGATGTGGTGTTCATGAGATAGATCCAATACAATGCTGTGCATGATCTGTTGAGCATATCGTACTCTTATGCGCAATGGGCTTAAATGCACAGAACTATCCTCAGTCAGAAGGACCATAGACAACCAAACTGACTCATACGGACTTGGTCTTACTCTGCATTAGATTACTGCACTGCAAGCTACAGGGAGCGGCCCTTGACAACTGTATAGGCAGCCAGACTACTAAGTGGGACCAGACGTTTGGAACAGATCGGGCCAATTTTGCCTGGATGCTCTGGCTGCCGATGAGCTTCCCAGCCTGATACAAGGTGCTGGTTTTCACCAGTGAAGCCATGCATGGCTTGAAACTGCGACTCTCGGTGGGATGCCACTCCCGGCTGCAACCTACCCAGATGCTGCAACCCACATCTGGAGGCTTCCTCCAGGGCCCAGGTCCAAGGGAGGCTTGGGGAGCAGTTGCAAGAGGGGCAGCCTTCCCAGGGGCAGCAGTTCCATGACTGTGACATTCTCTCCCCATCACAGCCCGCCTGGCCCCAGCTTGGCCATCCTTCCAGCAGCAGATTAAGACCCTTTGGGCAGTGGCATTTAACATATTTAAGGGTTAGCTACTGCAAAGAAATCAAACCAGTCAATCAGAAAGGAAATCAACCCTGACTGTTCTTTAAAAGGTCAGATAGTGAAGATGAAACTCAGCTTTTTGGCCACCTAACGAGAAGGAAGGACTCGCTGGGAAGACCCTGATGCTGGGAACGATTGACAGTAAAAGGTGAAGGGGATGGCGGAAGCTGATGTGGCTGGATGTGGCCACAGGAGAGGTGGGTGTGGGCTCAGAAGGACTCTGGGAGATGGTGGAGGACAGGAGAGCCTGGAGGAATGTTGTCCATGGTGTCATGATGGGTCAGGCACGCCTTTATGACTAGACAAGACACAATGGCTTGGTGAGGTAGCCACATCTAATCAGCTTTGTATTAAAGGCTGTTTTCACTGCTAAATCACTTTCAAATGCTTAAAAAGTTATTGTTTGAAAATGCTAGTTTTACATTTTGGAGGGGGAATCATTTTTATTGGATTGGGGTCTTGTTTGGAACTGTTGTCAACCATTCAAAGGGCTTCAGCTATCGAGCAGTAGAGAAGTTAAACAAATAGACATGATTGTCCATCACAAGCAGAGAGTGATCAGCTCGATAGGAGGCCAGCTTGCATGTCCAGCCACTGCTTTTGGCCTTCATGAATCCGATAACAGCACCTCCTGTCGCAGCTCGTATGAACCCCCTCTCCTGCGATGGTCAGCAGGAAGCAGGGCACTCGTGCTGCAGATAGTCTCATCATCCCTTGTGAGGCTGGTGGTGAACATGCAAGGAAGAAAAGGAGTCGCTCTGGACCTTACTCTGCTAGCTGAAGCGGCTTTGGGGTGGCGCTCATCTCCATCTCGATCCCATTGATTTTAATTGAACTTGCTTTCACAGAGCACGCCAGTCCAATTGGTGGCCATAAGCACGTGAAAACAGAGTGGTGTGGCATAAATCCTGGCCAGTCTGTGAGATCGTGTAGGCAAACCAGTGCTCGACGTGTGACTCCCCAGCCTAACAAAATAAGCTTCAGGGGCACAAAGCATCGGCTAGAGAGGGAAGGCTGTGTGGGCACTGAACTCCTCTCCTTCCTGATAAAGAGTGGCTCCCGCTCTTCTGTACATGGCTACTCACAAACGGGCTGGAAGGCCCCTTAACTTGACGCCACCGGCCCAGCAGTCAAGCGACCCAGAGCTATCAGGGCTGGAAGCACCGTGCCTGCCACACTCTGAGCTCTTGCTACAGCGCACCGCTTAGCCCGCTGGTGGAAGGAGAGTCAGTGCAGCGTAGTGGTTAAGAGCACAGGGCAGGGTCTCAGGCAGTCTGCGTTCGAGTCCCCGCTCAGCCATGGGGCCAACTGGGTGACTTTGGGCCAGTCACAGACTCTCAGCCCAACCTACCTCCCAGGGTTGTGGTTGTGAGGTTAGGAATAAGAGCAGCAAGAGGAGAATGCTGTAAGCTGGTCTGAGATCTTTAAAAAGAAAAATAGTGGGATATAAATCTAATAAATAAATATATTCCATCTCTCTGAGGAGGAAACTGCCTCACAGCTGCAGAACGGTCCAGCAAGAATTCCACCCCTCAGTCCCTGAATCTCCCCTGGGCTACAAAGAGATGTACTGTTTAGGAACATCTGCCTCTTGTGGCTGCAGATGGTACTGCAAACTCCAACCACATGGACAGATTTAAATAAATTAAAATAAATGAATGGCTTGGAAAAGTAAAATAACCCAGAGGGACATAGTCCTAGGGTCCCCTTAATCCGCATTTCAAGCATGATGAATCTAGGTTTTACCCTCTTGGCACTGTGGACAGGCAGAAAAACACACATTGTCTCATTTTCATTATTAGAGATACCTGCAGCTCCATTGCTGCATTGTTGGATTGTGACCAACACAATTCCTGATTGGATATTACAATGTAAAACTGCATGGGATTGCTGAAAGAGGCTAGATACGGCTTGCTAAACAGAGAATGTCTTTTCAGTCTGTAAAACTTTCTTTCTTTCTTTCTTTCTTTCTTTCTTTCTTTCTTTCTTTCTTTCTTTTTCTAAATGCCTCAAGGAAAGAGGCTATGCATCTAATGTTCTCTCTTTGTAAATCAGCCAACTGTTGGTGCAGAAAGGAGGGTGTTTTCATATTAGATTGACTCCATCTCTGTTTTTTGGCCTCCAAACCCTTGAGGTTAACGGCTGAGGTTGGAGAACTTGGAAATACCATGCATTCAAAAAAAAAGGGGGGGTGTACATGATGTGTGCTTTTTTTGTCTTTTGCAGCTCATTAATTATCTCTTCCCCTCTGAAAGCTTAACCCTTTGAGGTGAGAATTGCCATTGCGACAGAAGTGTGGAAAATGCATTGAATCATCGCATCATCCACAACCCACCAGAACGGTGCCATCTAATCTTAGAAACTGCTTAGGTCTCACCAGTAAATTAGGCACTTGCCAAGCCCCCAGTGCTCTAAATCACACTGAGGACAGGCTAACATGACATAATTTGGTTGCCGTGGAAACAGGGAAGTTCACCAGCAGCATTGCAACTGTGGATCTATCAATTCAGCCCTTGGTGAAAAACACCACAGCATCCCTCTCCCTTGCCATGCCGCCGCTCCGATTTGTGGGAAAGTGGAGCCACCTTTCGTTGGAGGCGAGCGGTGCGGCAGCCCAGGGAGAGAGCCGCTGGCCCTTCCTCATGCCATTTGCAGCGCACTGGAAAGCAGAGCCGAACAAGCCCCAGTCACTCCGGGTTCTCCAGGCAGCACAACTGACTGGCCTCGCGCCACCTGGCATCGCCCTCCTCTGCAGCCTTCCCGGGGCTTTGCAGCATCGGATGCTTCCAAAAACACTTGGCGGATCCGATTGGTCTGGAGGTGCATCCGGGGCTTGCTGACACAGGCGCAATGTCAGCAGCTCTTCCAAGTGGAACATGCTCATGCATGCGCATGCAGCCACATGGCTGGGAGCATCCCCCCCCCGAGTTTTCACACTCCCGCTTGCATCGTGCAACAATGCTCACCTAGCAAAGCATCACCTGGGTGGGGGGGGGGTCTGATCATTGACTCCCCAAGGTCCATTACTGGCTGCCTCATCAGAGTCAACATCCGGCCTTATAGTGTCACAATGCAGTGTAGGGTGTTGCTATTTGGCAAGAGATAGAAGGAGGCAAGAGACAAAGCGGTCTTACTACAGCAGGACAACTATTATTATTACTACTACTACTGCTACTATTATTACTACTACTATACACTATTACTATTGTTATTTTCTTTTTCCTCCTCCTCCACTGCCTTCTAATTTGTTCTTTGGCATACAGAGTCATAGAGGCAAAGGGGCTTCTGTGAGCCCCCTAGTCCAAAGCCCTGCTCAAGACAGAAAATCCTGAGTTAGAACATCCCCAAGAGGTGCTTTCCAGCCTCTTGGAAGGCCCACACGCACCCCTTCCCAAGGAATCCTCCCTCTGCAGAACTGTGCTTTCCAGCAAAAGGGTGGCACTCATGAATTAGCAGGGAAGAGGAAAAGCATCAGCCAGAAAGAAGACACACGAGATGGAATCATCCCCCTTTGAATAGAAATAGGATAGAGCTCATCCTAGTGTGGAAGTCTGTTTCCAGATGACCTCTGCTCCTGCTGGTTCACACTCCTCTTCCAGTGCTAACTGTTGATGGGCAAACTGGAAAAGACAGAGCTTCAAACAGCAGCTATCTTGGAACAGAGGGTTGTCTCTGTAAGGAAGGACCCATGGCTATCCTGCCTCGATATGCTTCTCTTCATGTTCACCCCAAATCTACTCCCTTGACAGGTAAGCCCATTGGATCCAGCCCTGCCTTTTGAGGCAGCAGAGAACAAGTCTTGGTCCTCTTCTGTGTGATCTACATTTTGGGATCAGAAGAGCACTTTCACATCTTCCTAGTCTCATCTTCAGGCTCAGCATACCCAATTCCTTCAACTCCTCCTTGCCTGCCTTGTTTTCTCTTGCACTCACCACTGGGATTGTCCTCTGCTGAACCCACTGCACTGGGTCTACACATGGTGAAAAATTTTCAGAGGAGTGCACATGATTGTCTCAACACCAAAGAGTCTTGTGGGACTTGTCCATCCAACACATGCATCCTGACAGTGGTGTTTGTGGACCGCAATCCACTTTGCCAGATGTGTGCACTTTTATCTCGTGCGAACACTTCACTGGAGGGGGAGAGCTGCAAACAGTGAGGTCTGAGAGAAATGAGATGCAGGAAGTCCAGGCAGCATTTCTGGGGGTTCCTTGGGCAAGATCCCCTCCATGGGCTCCCTCCCTCAGTAGGTCTTCCTTCTCACTTCCATGGCCTCCAACCATGGGCTCCATGCAGCAAGAAGGACATGGGATTCACCACTTCTCCTTCTCATCAGCACCATTCTCCAGGCCAGAAGCAGGAGAACATGCAAGTCACAGTGGGGAAGAAGAGGAGTAATACCAGGCGTATCCTGTTGGTAAGACCCCCTGGGGTGTGGGTCCTTGGCCTGGACACAACCATGCCTACCCTTCACACCTGGAAAGTGATAACTACATCAGCAGCAGCTGACCTTCCTTGCTGGTGCCTAGGTGAAAACCCAGGTCTCCTGCTGCATCCTATAGGCTCATTTTCAAGTAACAGAATATTAAATATGCCGTTTTCCCCTGGAAAGGCAATGCAGTTTGTATCCATTTAAAAATGCAGCTTTGATGCATTTACTCGAAGGGACATTATTTCTCTGAAAGGTTATCACCTGAAGTTCTCCTATCAAGGTTTGGAGACAGAACTGTTGTTACTTTATCTGGCATAGCCTGGATACTGAAGAACACAGTGGCACCTAGTGGACAATGGTGGTATGAAGACATCACTGCCTTGCTGTGATCTTTAATTAAAAGGCTGCAGAACTGTTTACTTAAAATGCTATCTCCTGACATTAGAGCTGGCCCAAGAGATGCTGCTGCTCAAAGTGAACAATCTAAGCATCCCCTCCCACAATTAACATAAGGGATGTCCTACATAGGGAATTCAACGCAGGCGTGTAAGCAGACAAGGGCTAAGGAACAACATTCAAACAATACAAGGATAGAGGTACCGTGCAAATACTTTCTCATTTACACAGAACTAAGTGGAAAGGGAAAGCCAGACATTTGCACAGCTCCGGTACCATGATCCAAGATAGTCGAGCAACAGGTCCTTGAGATCCACTGCTGATCAGACTGGGGAGAGGAGCCCATGGCTTGATCCAGAGCAACCTGTTCCCATGGGTTGGGCCAGAATTTGTCTAAAGCATGGCAGATTTCAGACTGGCCTCCAAACCGCTCAGATTGCAGGCAGTGCTCGGAGCTTCCATTTTTCTTGCGGAGCCTCTCAGCAGCAAGCCGAGGAGCATGGAACAGTGGCCGTGGCAACTCCGTCTCGTGCCCTCGTTTTGCATGCTGACTTTGCATAAATGCTCCCTCCGTCATGTGTCGGAGGCAGCCTGTGGGAAAGCGCTGCATCATGCCTCACTTAATTTCATTTCACGTTTGATTACTCTGGCTCTGACCATGCTTACATGTAGCAGGTAGCTGATTTATCATGTTCCATGGAGAGGCACGTCCCGCCCCCTTTCAGCTGTAAGTAGCACTCACTCTTACAAGCCCCTCTGCTTCATACAGATGGCGGCACCCTGTCAGATCTAAGATTACGTGATGGATTTGCCTTGAGTAACCTTTGCTTTAATAAATCCTTCGCAGCCATAAGCTACGTGCTGTGCTCCAGGCCAGAAACTCCGAAGCTCAGTGACACAATTTCTTTGGAGGCACTGGAGAAAAAGCCTGAAGATTCGGCTGTGCGTTGCAGCAACAGGATCACCTGAGACCTTCATCATTTCATCTGGAAGGTGGGAACACCTGGAAAAAGTGCAGCAGGAAACATGTAGGCTCTTCAGCCAATGGGTGGGCAACTTGTGGCCCCCCAGATGTTCTGACCTACAACTCCCATCAGCCCTAAGCCACACAGGGCTTAGGGAATTGCATGCCAAAGCATCTGAAGTGCCACACGTTACCCACCTTTTCTCTCATGCCAGCTAATTATTTAAATTGGATTCATTGTGGCCTTAAATTGCTCAATTGGTCCATGCAGATGTTGCTGAATTTAAGACGCACTAACCACAACCACTGGAATTGTATAGTACGGAAGTCCTTACCTAGCATTCACTTCCTATGTGCCATGTATCAGTGCAATCCCAGCATAATTTGCTTGTAGTTGTCATTCTCTGGCAGCAGTTCAAACTCTGTACCAAAACCACAGAACCCAAATGCAATCGGGTGGGCGGGGGGGTGGGGGGGAGCATGTTTGCTTTTAGGTTCTATAGCATCGCTGAAAGGTCAATCTTGTTATGAAACAAATTCAGTCTAATCTGCGATCTGTAATGTGATAATAATCCATATACAAATACACAATTAAATTCAGGTAAACCCTATCAGGCCATTGATTTCAAATGGATGAAATGGTTCACGTCAGCTCAGAGCAATGCAAACTGTCAAGCACTTTTGGAACAGGGCTACCTCCAGCGTACCCAAAGCAGACAAGGTTTGTGTAGAAATCGCAAAGCTCCCCGAATCAATGTGCAGAAAGAGGCCTAGAAAGAGGCTGACCATGTGTTGCCTCGTGGGCAGCCATGTATTCAGGTCTATCTGTGTACACCAAAGGACACGAGGCTCTCAGGACACCTACTTGTGGACTAGAAATGGGGGACTTCTTTCAGCCTGCAAGGCAAATGGCAAATTTCAGAGACATTCAGAGGGTACATGTCAGGGTGATGGGGAACAAAGGGGAACTGGGCAAAACCACAGGCAAATGGAACTGGGTAAAAATGCAAAAGTTGCCAACCTGTGGTGATTAAGAGAATGGACAGTGTGAATTCTGAGCTTCCAGTGAAAGGCAGAGTGGAGGCAGTGGCCGTTCTTACGGTGGCACCTCGCACTTGGCATGTTATCAAGGAGGCTGTTTTCATTTGTCTCAATGTAGAACCACCAACAGGCAGGAAAAAAGCTGAGAAAATGGCACAACTGTGTGACCCCAGCCACTTCCCCACACCTGCCATCGGATCGGGGCAGGGGGTGCCGGTTCAGTTCTCTCCATGTAGGCCCCAAGGGGATGGGGCAGCGGCTCAGCCTTCAGGGTTGGAACATTGAGGTCCTTGCTCAAAATCCAGAAAATCTATGGTTTCCAAGGCAATTCGGCTCTTATTCATCGCATCTTAAAGCATTTACTGCCAGCAGCTAAGGCTTTGCAGAGCCATTCACTTCCTGCATAGCTATACATGGAGCTAGCATGCTGAATCACCTTTGCTAAGCTGGGAAGGCATGGGCCTGCCACTGGGTGGGTGACCACATGGGAAAGCAGAGCAGGGGCTTGGACTCAGCCTTATAGGCCCCCTCCAAATCTACCTCTGTTCTGTTTTGTTCTGTTCGTTCCAACCTTATATAATGGAGGGAAAGTGTCATAAAATCCAGAAATCCCCCAAATGATCAAGGGAGAGGGCACATGGCCATTTGGGAAAGCTTGGAAGGCCAGATTAGGATGCCAGGAGAGCTGTATTTAGCTCCGGCTTAGCTTAAAGTTTCTCACTCCTGTCCTGGAACGTCCTTTGTGTCAGGAACTAGTGGCCACTGCTAGAGGCTGAAGTGCATAACTGCACTCATTCCACCAAGGATCTTCCAGATGTGGACTGACTATCTACCAGGCTGGCCTTTGAACCTGTCCATTGTTTGCAGTGGAGCCCTCCTTGAGCAATAAGGTTGACCTGCTCTCCCATGTGCTTATCATTCCTTGTCTTGAAGTTCAGACATGACTTCTGGTTTTCCCACCAATCCAGATTGCTGTTCAGTCCCCTGCCCCAGGTGTTGACATGCCTGCAGAGGAGTAGTGGCAAATTCTGAGGTGCAGTGTCTCATTGCAATGGTCTGCACTGCCTCACCTGCAAAGAGAGTCCCAAAATTCAGACAACGGTGTTGATCCATACCAAGAAACCAGTTCTACTTGTGGTCTCCCCAGCAGAAAGCTAATGGGGCATAATTCCACATTCAGGACCAACCCATCCAGAAATGCCTGGCTTTCCCTATAACAGACAGCAGCACATTACTGCTGAGAAAGTTCATTTCCACTGCATCATTTCTCACTCCAGTCTGCCACCATGGCCCAGCTCTGACACTTCCAAAGTAGCAGCGAATATCACTTTCTATAAGAGGCTTTTGAATATTAGAAAGAGGAGCATTGATAAGGCAGACTTTGATGCGCAAACCAAAAGGGACACATTGCAATTCATCACTGTCAACCTCTCTTCATGTCTCTCCTGTATCTTCTTCCCACACAGGAACCAGAGCTCCTCCAGTGAGCCGTGAAATATTAGGAGATCCAGGCTAGAGCCTTAGGGATCTTTTGAATGTATTAGAAAGAAGTCAGATCCAGGTTTTGTGTTCTCAAAAGGAGAGATTTTCTCCCAGCGAGACGGATGGCTTGCAGAATATCAGTGTTCCTCTCGTGTCAAAGTAGAAGGGCCACCATGTTCATGATGGGCCAGTGGACTTCAGCGTGGTCCCTGGGGGTGACTGGCACTGCCTGTCTCTGTTGAGAGTTTGCCCCTCCACTTCCTTGCCTGCACCATCCAACCTATTCGGTGGCATGAAGGTGGGATTGGAGTGGTCCTTTTGCCTGACTCCAGCAGCTGCCATGCTTGGCAAGGGCTTCAGATGGAGGGATCTTGTTGATATTTTATTTGTGTGGGATGTGCATCCACCTAAGATTGTATCCACATTAGAGACTGTGCCAAGTTAATTACTGTGGCTTGTTTCAAAGAACCCTGGGAACTGTAGTTTAGTAAAGGATTATACTTATTTCATTTCTATACCACCCCATAGCCAAAGCTCTCTGGGTGACTTACAACAATGCATAAAAACAAGACAATAAAATACCATTGAATCTAAGAAATAGTAAATTTTTAAAATGGGTAAAACTTACAGTAAAGAATGACCCTGAGAAAGAAACACTTGAGATGGATAGTTCCCTCAAGCCCTGGGTTAGCCAATATTTAAAGCCTTGACGTAAAGGGATGTCTTAACCGGGAACCTAAAAGATGAAAGGTTAGCACCAAACAGGCTACGGTGGAGAGGATGTTTCCACCTCTCCCCCTTGTTGCTGCTCTTCAAGCGTCCCTTGGAGTTGGCGGTTGAGTGTCATGTCCATGCAGACTGCAGCTAGAATGCCATTTTTAGATGGAGTTCCATCCCTAGATATGGAATTTTACTCAGAGCAAGATGGCATTCCACTCCTGGGGGAACCTGCCCAGGGCCTTCTCTGTTGACTTTCCAGGGCCAGGTAAAACCCTTTTGATTCTTCTGGACTCTGAAAAAGAATATTTCAGCTATTGCTTCTTTTCTTTTTAATGAGATGTTTAATGCTGCATTTTAAAACCATCTTTCCCCTCATGCTTTAGTTGCTTAGATATTTATCTCTTTTCAAATAATCTGTAAATGATTGTTGCTGCTTTAAATTGTTTATAAACTGCTTTAATCTACCTGATACCTTGGGTTTTATTGTGCTATTTATAGTGATGTATTCCACCATGAGAGCTTCTGCTACTGGTTGACTGATGATCAGAACACGCAACTATACAAACCCCTTGCATCTCAGAAAAAGCTTGTTCTCCAAGGTTCCCTGCAGAGTGGGAATCATGTGGTCACCCCATGAAGTTGGATGAATGGGGAAGGAACCAGGACAGAGAAATGGGAGGACTTCTTCACACCATGAAGAACTGATGAGATTCTCTTCCCCAAGCCGTCATAATGGCTACTAATGGGGATGGCTTTAAAAGGACACATTCATGGAAGCTGAAGTTATTGATAGTTATGGATCCTGATGGCTCTGGGATCAGATGGTCTGTAGGATCGTGCCCATGTGTGACAGTGGCTGGGCAACCCAAATATGCCCTCTGTGCCCTCCCACCCCTTGAGACCTGAGGTGGAGGTTATCCTCCGGGAGCCATCCCTGAAAGAGATTAGGAGGGTGGCTACCTGGAAGCAGGCCTTCTCTGTGGTGGCACCCTGACTGTGGAACACACTCCCCAGAGAGGTTTACCTTTCCTTTCAGCATCAGGCAAAAACCTTTTTATTTGCCCAATATTTTAAATGTTAACCTGTTTTATTTAGTGGTTTTATATTTTAACAGTGGGTGCATTTATTTATTTATTTATTTATTTATTTATTTAGTAAGCTTCTATGCCACCCCATTCGCCGAAGCCTCGGGGCGGCTTACAACAATAAATAAATACATATTAAACATATAAAAATAATATAATTGGAGACATCCTGGCCGAAGATATAAAATCAATTTAAAAAGCTAATAATTAAAATGGCGTTTAAATAAAAAGGTCTTGGCTTGGCACTGAAAAACAAATAACGATAGCACCAGGCGGACCTCTCTGAGGAGCGCATTCCATAGATTGGGCGCCACCGCAGAGAAAGCCCTCCTCCGAGTACTTACCCTCCTAATGTCCTTCACGCAGGGTTCCCGGAGAAGGGCCTCTCCCGCTGATCTCAAGGAGCGGGAGGGCATGTATGGAATGCAACTGCTACTCTTTATTTCTATTTTTATTGTATTTTATTAATCTGTTGTAAAGATGAGATGTCTGTGAAGGGACAGTATAGAAAAGTTATAGACAGACAGACAGACAGACAGACGCGTGCGGGGCACTCAGGTCCTGCTTGTGGATTTCCTAGGGGTAGCCAGATGGCTGCCTTGTGAACAGAAGGCTTGGCCCAATTCACAATAAGTTTGCAGCATGACACACAACCTAGGCTGTTGTTCCCAAGGGAAGAAAACCTAAACTACAAGCACTGAACGATATTATTCTGCATCTATACTCCGAGTGGGATATAAACATCTGAGTTAATTAACTAATTAAGCTACCTGTTCAACATGTGGCCCCAGCCAAGCTCCAGTGCGTCCAGGGTTGAAGCTCTGGGATATTTTGATTTGCAAGGGTGCTGATATCACACCCACACACATGGTTAAGCCTTCCCTCTTCTCCCTGTTCTCTTTGAAGGTAGCTGAAATTCTCACAGTAACTGCAGGTGCATAGAGGAGGGGTCCTGTTGTGAGCTATCCCTGTTTTGGTGCAAGGTATTTTGGAGTGGCTTAGTTCTAATAAACAACTGAAGGAACAGTGTTATGCATCTTTAGAGAAAAGCCCTACAATTTCGAACGTTTGTTTTCAAATCAGTTGAAATTCTAGTTCCCCTCTACTCAGCACTGGTTAGTACTGGAGTGCTCTGCCTGGGCATGACAGTGTAAGAAAATGCAGACAAACTGGAAAGGATCCCGAGTGGGGCGACAGGATGGCCTGGGGACTGGAAACAAAGACCTGAGAGGAGAGATTGAAAGAGCTGGGCATATTTGGCCTTGAGAAGAGAAGATTAAGGGCTGATATGATCGCATTCTTCAAGTACTAGAAAGGTTGCCGCTCAGAGGAAGGCCAGGATCCCTTCTCAATCATCCCAGAGTGCAGGATACAGAATGATGGGCTCAGGCTACCGGGAGCCAGGATCCAGGTGACCATCAGGAAGAACTTCCCAACTGTTGGAGTTGTGTGGCAATGGAACTGATGGCCGAGGGAGGTTGTGTCCTCTCCCAGACTGGAGGCATTCAGGAGGCAGCCGGGCAGCCCGGAGGGACGGTTTAACTGGGAATCCAGCACTTGGCAGGGGGTTGGACCTGTTCCAGCTCTGTGATTCCTGGCTGCCTGGAGAATGCTGGTGGCTGTGTATGGGGTGTCCTGCCTAAGCATGCATAGACTTGCACCCCAAGATCCATTGACCTTGCAAAGCACTGCTTTCCAAGGAGAATTATGCTGAAATAACTGGTTTGGTTTGCTGACATGGACCAGTGCAGGGAGAAGGGGAGCACTGGGAGACTTTCCCAATGAGCACCTCCACGGCAGCTGTGGCCACGACACCCAGGCACACAGGAAGCCAACGGCAGCTCACCAGAAACTTACTGAGGCCTGCCAGGTTCTTGGCAAACCCAGAACCACCTGGCTGCCTGCTTCCAGCACTACCCCAATGCCCCCAGCTGAGCTGCTCTGTGGAAAGGGCAGGATGGTCCTGGAGGAAGAGAGGCTGCAGCTTCATCTCCCAGTATTGCCTCACCTTGGACTGAAAACTGAAGTCGCCATGAGGAGGTGGCTGCAGCCATCAGCTTCCTTCCGAAGCCTCAGACCCCCTTCTCCTCTGTGTATATAGAGAGATCCAGAGGCATTTAGGGGGCCTCAAGCCAGCAGGGACTGCATATCTCCCACCTGAAATTCCCCTTTTCAGTGCCAAACACTAAGAACAACCATAAAACATGCTTTTTAAAATCAAGGGATGCTGAAGTCTAATACAAGATGGCCCTCCATTTTCCTAACTAGTTCGTCTCCTGGTATTTAGCCTGCACAAGCCCTCCGTTTTGCTTTGCTTTTTTTGTTTCCCTTCCAGCTCTGGACAGTCACAGCCCAGGAGATTTATTAAAGATCTGAGAAGCCACCAGAGTTGTTCTGCGTTTGTCTTCATGATGGTTATGGATTATGCAGGCTTGAACTACAGTGTTTGGATTTCGGAAGGTTTCATTTCCTTGAATGACTGGTTTCTTTATTTTAATGCACATGTCTCTTACTTTTTTCCTCAGCCTTCGTGGGTAACGGTAATCAATTGAACCCTTTCAGCCATGGTTCCTACAGCCCAGATCACAAAAACAGCCCAGCCACAATACTTGAACTAAAGATGAATGAGCCATTGATGTCAACGGGCTACATTTGTCTCCATTCAGGACATTCCACCTTCACCGGCTAATGGATCACGGCCCAGGGCTCTTCTGAAAATGCTATCTTCAAGAGAAACAATAATTCACCATAATTCCAATGACCTCCACTAAGGAAGAAAATGCTGGTCATTTCGTAACTTTTCCGTCAGGGGCTGCCTTGCCATTAGCCTATCTCCAAACTCTGATGGTGCATCTTTCAAATGACACGAGGTTTGTTTCCAAGTTGTTTCTCCCCTCCCATTCAGGACCTCACTTTGTTTTTAAGAGTCCTGCAGGGAAACCGCCTGTTCGCAGCAGGAAGAGAATTATGTCAACCTGCACACATATTTTGCAGGTCCTGAGGTGAACTCATCCAAGAATGCCAAGCTCGTCCTGTTTGGCTGAGATTTAACTGAAATAACCCCTCTCTTCATCTTCATTGCTGGTCAGGAAGAAGGAAAGGGCAGCCTCAGTCTGGAGGATGGAATGTCCTTAGGCCTGGGGGCTCTGCACTGGCAGCCGGAGAGCTACTAAGCCACTTCTGCTGGTTTCTGTGGTGCTAAACAACTCAAGACTAGATTATCTGAGGCCTTCCACCAAACAACTCCTCCATAGGATAGCTAATCCCAAGTAGGTCCCCCTGCTTCAAGGGATCCGAGGAATCAAGTTTCACCTAGATAACATACAGTCTTGGTTTCTGTTTTCCAAGGGGGCCTCACCTACCATGCTGGACCTGCTGAGGGTTGCCATGGTGTAAAGGAGGGACTTGTCTGCTGGTCTCCACCGTGCGATCAGGCAGCTCTGAGTCCAGAGCTTACTATGCTTAATGCAACCCTTAAGGCGCAGAGGTTTCCCAGACTGCAAGCACTGAACCTGTGGGGCTTCAGTGTGACAGAGAGGGGGACCACACTTGCCATACACTCGCTCCCACTGGGGACGGCATGGCTCAGGTTAAACTGGCCCAGGACCGATGGCCAGCTGGAGAACCAGCTCCTGCTTTATGTTGGGTACTGATGACATCATGGGGACATGGCTGAACCCTGGGATCTTTACATCTCCTGGCCCGTGGACTGCTGGGTGGAGAGCATTTGTCGGCCAACACATTCTCAAATTGTCTCCCCTGCTATAGAGAACAGCCTCTAACTGTGGAGCTGTCCATGGTTGGGACAATTCTGCTTGCAATCCAAACTCTGTCTTTGCTATCTCCCTTCCCGGCAAGTGGCCTTCAGTTCCTACAATGCAGGCACAGTTCCTTGGTTGCACAGACACACCGCCTCCTGCATGTCTCCTGCTTCCATCCCCCACGAGTCAGACTTGGGGCTCCACACCTGCTATTCCAGCGGAGCAAGGAGGAAGGAGAAGGTCAAAGATGAGCTGCTGAGAGCAGGGAAGGAAAACTGGGAGGGGGAAAGGGCAATACCATAGTCGGGAGCTGCAAAGGTAAAGAACTGGATATTGATTGGAATTAACAGCAGGTTCCTTCCCTCTGGGCCTGCAATCAAATGTGGAAAAGGGAGGCAGAACTATTGCAGAGTTGGAGCCCTGGTAACCACCCTTCGCGTTCTGTTCGTTTCTCTCACCCCACACACCCACACGTCCCTTTTGACTTGTCTTTTTACATTAGAAATGACAGTACAGCAAAATTGATTGACTGGAGGAAGCTGCACCATGGGCCTCTGCTTCTGCTGCCGAGAGGGTGGGGAGGGGGGGCTACAATATACTCTCCAGTAGTAGGACAGCCAAATCCTTGAGTGAATTACTCTGTCTTCAATCCAATCATGAGCGAGTCTCACTTTATATATAAGCTCTCTGTGTAAACAGCGAGCGGCAACCAGGATATTAGAGGTGACTACTTTTTAATAACCTGTCCTTTCTACTCTTTCTCTCCCACTGCATAAACAGATGGAAGCAAAGCCAGGAAAAGTGAGAGCGATAATCCTGTAAACACTAATCTCAGATTCAATTACTATCCAGCAATACATTGCGTGTCAGAGAAATCTACTGAAGCCTCTCAAATTCTTGTTTCCTGGAGTAACAAATATACCTATGAAAAGTCATTAAGGGAGAAGTGGCGCTTGGGTGATCCTTTGCCTCAGTGGTGCCACGTCCCTAGCTGGTGACGTAGGCAAGTGCCACACCGGGGGGCCTGCAGGCCCAAGGAAGAAGCGTTAACAAGGCGTGCTTCCACCTCTACGGATTGTTTGGCGCATTATCATACTTGACAGAGAGGCAATAGAGTGGGGGAACATGTAATAATGCACATTTATGGAACTCTGTGTAATGCAGCACAAGTGCTGGATCATTTGAGGAGCAGACTGGTCAGGAGGCCAGTGCATCCAGAGTTTATGTACTCATCACAGACGCTGCATTCACACAACTCGACAAGCAACTCTAAGTGGTTGCCATGGTTCACTTTTTTAACCATAATCTACCCAAAAGATGAAGAAGTGCTTTTTATGTAATCGCGGTTTCCATTCTCTCGTCTCTGTCTGCACCAGCACCAGTTTTGAAACCAAAGCTTGGTTATTCATGTAACATCCAGCAAAGTTTGTTTTTAAATCCAGGAACGATTCGTAGCACTTAGGATGGACATATCTCCAAAATAAACTTTGAGATGCAAGTGGCCAGATGTTTCCTTTACTCCTTTAGCCCAGTTTCTAGAAAAGGCCCCTGTATGAAAAAGCCTTTGACCCACTTCTGTACTGGGTCAGTTGTTCCAAGGTGCAATTTGCCATGTTTTTGTATCTCAGTCCTGGACTGTAAACCTGTCGCATTCGTTTACCTCTTCTTTGCCTACTTCTAGTAGCAATAGCTTTTAGCAGCAACTGCTACTAAATAAAGGTGATTAAATTCATGTCACAGAACAGGACTCCAAACTGTTATCCTCAAAGGAACCCAGCACCTTGCCCTCAGAACTGGAGGCTGCAAATTTGAAGGGGAAGAATTTGACCCTGGAAAGACCTCACAAGGCTTCCATCTGCTCTGCCTCAGTTCTCCAGAAGGACTCTGGAAGCAGAGCATACATTACTGTCCACAGACTCTGAAGACTCTATCCATAAGAGCACTGGTATGATGCAAGCACGCCCGCATTGTCACAGACTAAGATTGCTAGAATAAGCTGGTGGACTTGAAGACACAAAGTACACATGGATACAGCACCAACCAGCCCAAGAGCTGCTAAACTCTTGCTTAAGGCTTCCTCTTGCTCTGCAGCTTGTTGAACCATCAGATAAACAAGCCTGTCTGGCTTCTAGCCCCAGCATCACTCAAAGCCTTCCATGCAGCTGGTCTATCCCCATTCTTGCAATGTGACTTTTCTGGCCATTTCTGACACCTGCCCTTCCTGCAAATTCCAGTGTACAGGAACGCTAGCAAGCTGGGCTTCAGCAGCACTCAAATGATGCTAAGTCCTCATGGCAGTAGATGCAGAACAGAGTAGCTCCTTATGCGGAATCAGCCATGAGATCCACTTTCCTCTGCTTTCTGTCGGTGTGCACAGTTATGTTGACCTTCAGGCCTGGCCCTTTGAACCAGATGTCATCAACCACATCCTGTTCCCATGAGGTCAGCAGTTTGACACATTTGCATATTGATCATCGGATTTCCACTGATCTCAAAAAGTGGTCATGTAAAGCATAAACTTTAGTATTCAGTCTCAGCTCCCTCCAAAGGACACTTTTCAATGGCAGATATTCAATAATTATCCAGGCTGCAAAAGTTCAATTAAGAGCATCACTTCTGAACGACATTCTGTTCCCAGAATGTTCTGGTTCTGACCAAGCAGACTGATAACCATGCAAGTCTGAATCTGCATGATCATTTTAGTCCTCGGCCTCAGTGTCTGTTCATGCAGCCACAAAGTGGCTTTCGGGCTTAGAGGCAGAAGTAGACCACAAATGCGTAAACACGTCAAAAACTAGGCTGCATTAATCCCAATTTTATTGCATTGGCACTTGAAGCAGTGACTGGGGAAGGCAAGTACGCCTGGGGCTTGGGTTACAGAATGGCCAGACTGAATGCACATTGATATACACACCCAGCCTGTACACCATGGCCGTTTGCAGAGGATGCTGTTAACTTCATGTCAGCCTGACCCTGACCGACCTTCATCGGGTGCCCCGTCTCCTGAATTGGTTGACATCATTCTTTGCAAGACAGGTTTTATTATCAGAGTCTGGTTTGGGTGGGTGTGGAGACAGCGTGGTGCAATTTTGGCTCAGAAATGAAAGAGCAAATGCAGAAGGGAGGGGGGCAAGAATCAGCAAGGAATTTGTGCTTCCGAATATAAAGCATCAACAGAAGGATTGATCTTTAATATGCCCATGCCTTGTCTGCCATAGCCGATTGCAGAGGATTAGGCACTGCATAATAATCATTAATAGTCTGATTGATAGAGGGCTGATATGGAGTGGATTTAATAGAGGAAGTGGCATGGTGACCACTTCCTGCCATGTTCCATTTGCATGACAGAGGACCTGCAGGACAGCATAATGGATTTAAACAAGCCTTGCGAAGCCTGAGGTTAGAAGACCTGTACCTGTACTGCACCAGCCCTTCCCCTTCGTGGGCTAATGAAAGCTTGTGGGTGGAGGGTAAGGCTGATCAGAAAAAGAGCGCAGAGGGGAAAGGAACCAATTCCCCCCTCCCTCTGTCTCCCTTGAGCTGTTCCAAGCAAAGACAGCAAGACATGGCACTGCGTGCAGAGTGCTCCTAAGTAGGCCTGCTCTGCTCTGCTCTGTTGAGCTGTGCCTCTCAAAATGACGGCCATCATCCCCTTGGGAAGGTCCACTGGGATCTATCCCAGGTCCCACACAGCCACCGCAACCAGCAACTTCCGTGCTACTTGTTTTTCCCTGCTGGACACAAGCCCTGAGAAATTGTCCTTGCTCAGCATCCTGTAGGTCCACAGCCTGGGTTGGTTGGGACTCAATATGGAACATGTTGCATGGATCTGTTGTATTGAAATCCAGGCTACTACAAGAGATGTTAGCAGTGGAAGGTAGTTCTCGTGTGGAAGAGTTGGTGCGATCCTGAAGATCGTGGGGCAACTCACAGCTGTTGCACTTGACAGGAAGGAGAAACCAAGTGACACACATATCTGAGTGAGAGCGGATCTGTGTATGCAGACCCGCGAGGGTGGGGGGAGTAGGAATCGGTCATTTTTGAGAGTGCCACGTGACCAGTCTGTCTAGCAAGCCGGCTGCCCTTGCAGTTTAGTATAAGAGTTTCACACTGTGGTGAAGATGGCTGTGAAACACAAATTGCGCCAAAGAGGGACAGCGTTCTGCCTCCAAGGCAGAAGGTATGCCTGGTGAATGAATTCATCTCTGCATGTGTGCTCAGTATGGGGACAAAATTCTCTCCCACAGAGTCATCTGTGAGTGGATTGAAATGTTCAAAAATGGCCATATTAGTGTGGCGAATGAGGAAGATTAAGGAGAGGATTTTCACGTGAGGATGACGTGAAAGCAGCAGTGCATCAGTGGCTACATGTTCAACCAAAAACATTTTTGGCTGATGGCATTAAAAAATTGGTATGACACTGGGGAAAATGAATTGCAAGGAAAGGTGACTATGTAGAGAAGTGATGTGATTTGTTTTTGAAATTATTAATAAGAGTTTTAAAAAGTGCGAAAACCTTTTGATGAACTCTTGTAGCTGAAAAGTTTCTCCAGGTTTGGGGAGATGGGCTGAAAATTGCTCTCAGAAGGCCAGCTGAAACCATTCTGTTTATTCAGCAGGAGTCCTGCTACAGCCTTGAAGGTCTGGAAGCCGGAACAGCTCGAGATAGAGCATGTAGATGGTTTAACATGGACATGAAATCAAATTTTTATAGGCAACTGGAACCTAAACAGAAATAAAAAATGGACTTCTAGAAAATCTCTGACCACTGGCCATGCTGGGTTAGAGCTGATGGGAGGTGTAGTCCAAGATGCCTGGAGGGCACCAGGCAGGGGAAGTCTTACAATTCCTCAGTGAGGTAGCCAATATTATCATTACCATCTCCAAATGATGCAGGATGCACAGGCTGACTGATATAAGCCCATAGATTACTGCTCATGAAAGAAGTAAGGGGGGGCGGGTAGAAGAATTTTATGGATCTTTGTGTGACCCCTATGAAATATTGGTACGGCCCGAAGGGGTGGAGCTATGAAAGAGCAGGGCTGTAAGAAATCCGAAGTGAAAAGAGTGGAAAAGCTGAAGAGGCGGGCGCTGCTGTTGCCACCAAGGCCCTTGCCAAGGTGGTTTAGGTACCATTCCTACATGTTTGTGTTGGGGGGCGAATCCACATAATGAATTCATGTATATACAATTGAATGGGCATTTTATTTCAGGGTTTTGAGGTTTCTGCACCTGCAGCCGACTCTTCTGTGTTCAGACCGTCAAAGAGGACATTTTGGATTCCTTCATTTGTGTTGGATTCCGAAAGACGTTTGAACTTCGCTGCTCTACAGCCAGCTTTATTTGTATTTATTTGTTGCCAGGGACTTAGGTGCATGGGTAATAGGATTGATGATGATGATGATGGTTATAATTGTATGTGCTGTTTTGTTATAAAATTGTTGATAAAAGCAGGTTCATTTTGTATGTTAGGTTGTGTTGCAATGTTCACTAGGTAACAAATAGCCCCATAGAATCTACCAGTGGTACATTTGCAAATCATCTGAAAGCATCATGTTCACAATCCCAGATGTGAGTGCAAGCAGCAGATCTTTTGAGACATCTTTGCAAACTCATGGTTCAAAAGAAGACGTGTTTTTTTCCTGCTCAAAATCCATACTTTTCCTTTTGCAAAAGACAGAAGAGGAGCAGCAGGAGAAGGAAACCAGAGTGAGGCAAAATGAACTTGAATCTGCATTTTGGAGAATTTCAGTGAGCTCAAAACTAGCTGGTTCTTCATTCTTCCTGAAGATTCAGACCAGTGGGTTCGTGAATTGTACCTCAGTTGGGTGTGGTACAGTACCATGTGCACATACTCTGAAGTAAGCTGGCCGTTTTCACTGGGGCTTACTCAGTGCTTCTTTTGTAAAAAAAAAAAAAGTGCCGAAACTCACGTCTTGGGGTCACACTTTTGCACAATGGTCACCACCGGCAGTAAGCACTCAGTGTGCGACCACATGACCGATCCCAAGCCGAGCAGCACCCTCACAATCAGCACCAACACACAAGCAGCCCGCAGGCACTATGTTAATGATTTTTGCCACTGATCTGCCACGCCCAACAGGGCGATTCACAATCACTTGGGAAAATCCGTCAAAAAACGGATGTCGGACAGCCATTCCGGTGCATTCTATTACAAAAGAAGCCCTGGGCTTACTCACAGGTAAGTGTGCAAAGATCATTAGCCTTAGCCACAACGCATAGTACATACGTACATGGCATAAATTCTTACAAAACCATTTGAGCATCTCGACTCAGAGATGTTTTTTTCTTTTCCTACCACTTGTTCAGGATCACTGTGGAAGCAAACATACTCGGTCTGATCACAGAAGATCTTCCTTACCCCTTAAAGAAAGAGCGCCACAATATTTTTAAAACTTGTAATTAACCCCGCTGCCAGCAGAACTCAGCAGTTTTTTGAACCCCGTTTGAAATACAACTGCCTCATCCTTTTATTTTGTTTTGCTGCACTGTTAGAGCGACAAGCAATTGCTTTCCACATGCAAGTGCGGCTTCTCAACTATGCACGCAGAGCAAACAACAAGAAAGAACGGTTGGTTATGGGGTTCTTTTATTGTACTCTGTTCCCTTCCCTTAAATGCAAGTTACTTTTTCAACAAAATTAAACAGCTCGGGAGATTTTCAGTCCTAACTATGGTGAGTTCAAAGGACTTTTCCATGCAATAAGAACACCAGACAATTCAGGCCTGGCACATATGTTTGGCATTAGCATCTGATGCGCCGTTCCAGACTGACTCTTGCCAGTGGAGACTCATTGAAGTTGGTGATGAAGTTGGTATGACAAAATTGCTGAGCTGGCAGTTTCTGACTCCCTAAAGCAGCTGTTGTCTCTGAAAAGCCTCCTTCTGTAGATTGGAATACACCAGCCTTGCTCCAAAGAAGCTGCTTCCAAGAGATGCATTTTATGAGGTGGCTGCTATCCAGGTGACATTGCTAGTGCTGTTGACTCAGTACTTTTTTCTTTAGTTGGATAAGTATGATAGGTTATTCCATGCAGGCTGTAAATCACTTGATGAATTGGGTCCACCCACACGTGGCTTTCGGTGTCTTGTTTTCTTTGCAGCCCTGACAAACTCATACAAATGATCGACCTTCCTAGGGAGTGGTTTTGGGGGCCTGGACATGCAAGTTCCCAGCCTAGCCACTGAACTCTTATGCAGCTTCCTATAAAGATTTTCTCCTCAAGTCATAGGCCACAGGAAGGGAAATGCTTTCAGCCCTGGGCCAAATTCTATTTCACTCCAATCATAGACATAAGAATAGTAGAGTTGGAAGGGGCCAGAAGGCCACTGGGTCCAATCCCCTGCTGTTGCAGGACACCACGTTACACCATCCCACTCAGATGGCTGCCCAGTTTCCTTCTAAACGTCTCTACAGTGGGAGAGCCCACCACCTCTCTGGGCAGCTGGTTCCACTGTCGTACTGCTCTGACAGTGAGGAAGCTTTTCCTGATGTCCAGCCTGAATATGGGTTGCCGCAACTTGAATTGATTATTCCATGTCCAGCACTCTGGCATCAACAAGAAGAGATCTTGACCTTCCTCTTTCTGACAGCCTTTGATACACTTATAGAGGGATGTCATGTCCCCCCTCAGTCTTCTCTTCTCAAGGCTGAACATGCCCAGTTCTCTCAGTCTCTCCTCATAGGGCAGTGTTTCCCAACCCTGCATCATTTTTGTTACCCTCCTCTGCACCCTTTCTAATTTTCCTGCATCTTTCTTAAATCTCGGTGCCCAGAACTGGACACAGTATTCCAGATGAGGTCTGACTTAGGAGTCTAGGGGAACTACTACTTTACATGATTTGGAAGTAATACTTCTATTAATGCATTTGTCCTTTTGGCAGCTGATGGGTAGAGCTGAAGTCAAAGAAAGGAGTCATGAAGATACAAGGGTTGGGACCAAAAGTGTGCACAGAAAAACCAGGTTACGGTGGGTTAAAGCTGTTCCTGTTACTAACTAAGCATCAGGAAAGATGTTTCAACCTTTTTTATTATGAAGAGAACAGAGCAACATCCCAAAAACCCACCCAGTGAGAGCCAGTGTGGTTTGGTGGTCTTGAACTGGGGGCCCTGGGAGAACCAGGTTCTAGTGCCCACTCGCCCATGCTGCTCCCCAGGTGTTTTGGGACCAGTATTCACTCTCACCCAGCCCACCTCCCAGAGTTGTTGAGTTGAGGATAAAATGGAGCAGAGGAGAACTGTGTCAGGCACCTTGGCTTCCTTGCTGGAGGAGAAAAGGAGGTATATAAATGTGATTTACTATGGGAGAGGCTGTTGGAGGAAAGGGGTGGAACTAGGGGAGTGGGTGTGGCCTTCTGGAGAATCCTAGAGGACAAGAGGAGAATCCCAGGCCTGCTTTAGACCTTGAGTTTCTCAGATGCCTGAGACCCGAGAGGTTTGGTGGAGGCAGCTGTTCCAACAGAGGGCTGCAGAAAACGGCACAGGAAGGAAGAGCTAATAGGCATCTCATTTCCCTTTGACTCATGAAACTGGACATGGCCCCTCTGGTACCCTGTTCCTCTAAAACTGGACCTATTCAGTGGGGGCTTGCGACGCTGCACTTCCTGCGACCAAACCAGCAAGGACAGCAAACTCCACTGTTCCACCACCACCTCCAGGTGGTCCTCCACATCATTATGAGTGGAGCATGGGGTGTGGCCGGGCTTTCCAACCCCATATGTCTTGCTGCTCCTGCACTCCCCCCCCCCCACATAGCATTTAGCAGGACCTCCCCAAAGGGAATCTAGGCACACAGTGTCCTTGCAGTTTAACTTAACAGAGTTGGGAATCCCAATACCACAGAGTTTCCAGTAGTGTAAAGGAGGGGTGCACAAGCTTTCAGGCCCCCTACAGTTGGGGTGTCTGCTGGGCAGGTGGGGGACCACACATGCATGCACGCACGCACACCTACTCACAAATCAGTCACATGTGTACACACAGACTTCCTATGCTCTGCTCACACCAGCAGCAGTGCACCTTGAGCTTAGAGCACAGCATGTGTTCTGTGTTTGCAGAATCTAGGGGCTGGCGCTCCCTCCCTGCCCAAGCCACCCCACCCTGACCTGCTTCCAAAAAAGTGGGGATATTCTATGGGTTTATCAAAGAAATGCTGCTCCTAGGATGTTCCCCAGGCATCTGAGGAAGCAAGGAGAACCCTTGAGCTTGGCTTCCTAGGATGCTGTAGGAATGAGGCAAGAACCATACAGCTGAGTTTATATTTTGATTAGCACCCAATAGCCAAAGCCACCTGGGCAGTTTTATAAGAGCAAGCACATTTTCCCTGCCTGTTTGTGGCTTATACTTTTGTGCTTCCCTGAACGTGTCCACCTGATGCCGCTGGTGGCAGGACCCACAGCATCAAGGCCGCGTCAGCGGTAGAGCAAAGTATGTGGTGGACCATCAGAAAATGGCTTCTCTCTGGTCCGCTTCTCTCTGATGCACCCACCATTGCACTGCAGACTTTCCATGTTGTAGGGAAGGGAGAAAAAAACAGCACGTGAGAGTTGCCTAGCAACTGCTTGATTCATTTCCACTTTGAGATGGCTTCCAATGCTTAGAGGGTCATTCCCCTGACCCCTTGGTCCCCGCTGGGTGGCCAACACTATGCTTTAGGGAAACAACAAAAAAGCTCATTCCAACAAACAGGTCCGTGCGCACATCCAGGGTCCAATGCATGTCGGCACACACGTTCCATAAAATCCCTCTGTGGATTTGCATTTTTGAAAAGGCTCTTCTCCCATAAAGCATCATGTATTGCACTGTCATTACCTCTGCAAACACCACTGCAAGTTTCATTGCTGTCTGGAGGCTGTCATGCATTCACTCTTACAATATCCCATAACACACAATTTTATGACTTGAAGGCAATCATGTGTTTGTTTTTATAGTAACCTTTTCGGGCACAGCATAGTTGTCCCCCAGCTAAAAGGCACCAAGTATCTTCACCCATTACAAATTATTGTCATCCGTTCTGCCATGGCCTAAAGAGAAAGGAAGGCTTTAGGGGAACGGCAGGGAGGGAGAAAGTGGGTGAGTGTGAAAAAACAGCAGGGAACAGTCATTCTTTGCCGGCTGCTGTGAATTCAGCTGTGTTGTTTCTCCAAGGGCAAAACCATCAGTATGGGTCTGAAAGCATGGAAGGCACTTCAGGAGAGGCAGTGATGCTCCTGCGTTTTGGGTTGCGCTCGTGAGCATCTCCCTGGATCGGAGAGGCACGTCCTTCAATCCTAAAATGACAGGCATGCCTCTCGAACTGCTTGCATTGTTTGCTTAGGAGCTTGAGGGTGGTGCCGCTTTCCGTTCTGGTTCTCCGATGCCTTTGTACCAGGAAGAATGAGAAAGTAGGTCACTGTCACACTGCAGATGAATGGATCGAATGGTAAAAGAAACCTATACGTTTCACGCAAGAGGAAGTCAGAGAGAGGGTGAACTGGGGAGAGGGAGAGGGGGGAATGGGATGTGGGGGGAGAGGGAGGGAGGGAGGGAGAGAGATTTCATTAATTCTGCTTCTGTGCCATGCATGGCCATTATTCTCTTAAGTGGATCAATAGTGTGGAGTCAGGGAGCATGGTTGCCACTCTCTAGGAGACAAGGAGCTATTTGGGTGGTACCCATCGGTTCCAAGATAACAGCACCTGTCTCCAGGTGTTCCTCACCACACCCCCAAGAAGAACTCTCTTTACAGAGCAGCAAGCCGTGAAGCCCAAAAGCACGAGCGGGGTTAGTGGATGGCACTCACAAGATGGAGCACCAGGTGCTTCACCAGAAGCCCTGGAGGCCAGCGGTGTGTCGTCCGCCCCCGGCCCTGCTGCTCATGGGTCCTTGCTGCAATCAAGGGCCAGGGACCCTGGTGGTCTCTGCCACATCTGGATTAGCTGGCTTTTTTCCACTTAGGCATCACCTCCTGCTGCCTTCCTTGAATCTTTCTGAGGCATTTTCTGAAATCCAAGTCCTCATCTTTTTACACAGAGAACTTTCCTTAAGAGACAGGTTCCTTGAAAGACACGTGCAGACAAAGTTTAGACAAATGTGTGCATTTTTCGGTCTTTGGGCCTGAGATGCAGATCTTTTCCATACCTACCCCTAATCCCTTCCCCAGAGACTGCATTTTATTCATTCATTCATTCAATTTGTATGCAGCCCCATTAGCCATAAGGCACTCCAGGCAACAACATATGCACAATAATTAAAACAAATATAACAGCTCAAGTATAACCAACAATAACAATAAAATCAGTAATAAAATAAGCTGCAAGATAAGTAATAAGCTAAAATAAAATAAAAATAATAAAAATTAAGTAAAGTAAACCAAGATGAGGCTTGATATTGGTGGAGTTGGAATGGTTCCTCCACAACTTGTTTCTTTATATAACCTTCCCATTTTTAATCGTCTTAAAATGGGAAGGTTATCATTGATCTTATATTTCATGGTACTTGTTTCACTGCTTCTTCACAGGTTCAGGTAACTGACATTTCTGGCAAGGAATCCAGGCACTGATATGTTGGTGCTTGCTGAACTCTACCACCCTGGGTGCACTGCTTTCTCCCAGCGAGTGTGATGAGCTGCATGTGAGGAGCAATATTTCTTTCTCTATTTATGATATTTCTAGGTGGCTCATTAGCTGAAGCTGCCTTCATGGTTCACAGGAGTTCCGTGGGAGGTTGTGGCCCCCAGTGCTTCACTTGGCATACCTATGAGACCCCACCTCCCACCCACAAGCAAAGACCCGGACTGGGTGCCTTGGTCCATGTTCTGTCATTGCCTGTCAAATGGACTTCCGCATGAGCAGGGCCTTTCCACTGGTAACCCCAGGGGCAGAGAAATCACTCCCCAGTGAAGATCTGTAGAAGCACATGTCTGAAGACTGTAAGAAAACCATGGGAGGATATTTTAGAATTATGATTTAGGGTTTAGGGTTTAGGAAGCCATTTGAGCTGTTTTGAGATGCACAACAGTTTTTAGGTTGGGTTTTTTTAAAATTTTACTCATCAGTAGTTTATTGTTTTCACTAACAGGGCATGATATGATTGCAGTTTAATGATGCTTGCAAACCTCCTTGAATATAAGTTCAGCTAAAATAAAAATATTTCAAATATTTTGCTCTGAATATCTGCAGGTTTATTCTTGGAGTATGAATGTTTATAACATTGTTTGTATCTCTGTATAAGATCTAGACTAACTGCTTTTTAACCCCTTGATTATAGAACCCTCTTCAAATAGACATTAAAATATCTTAAAATGTTTCCAAAATGTTCTAGTCTTGAGAGAAGAGGTGATAAAGATTAAGGACTTCTGCCTACAATGTGGGATGTGATATTTTTGTTATGTGCTATTATTATTATTATTATTATTATTATTATTATTATTATTATTAGAACATTTCTATGCCGACCCTTACCGAAGCCTCGGTGCGGCTTACAACACAATAAAATACAATACAAAAATAACAATATAAAATTAAAATTAATAATATAAAATAAATAAAAAATATAAATGATATAAAAGAAATTATAAAAGAAAAGTTATAAAAGAAAAGAAAAGAAAAGAAAAGAAAAAAGAAAAGAAGGAAAGGAAAGGAAAGGAAAGGAAAGGAAAGGAAAGGAAAGGAAAGGAAAGGAAAGGAAAGGAAAGAAGTCGCCCTGGCCAGATGAATAAGTGAATATTGTTAACAATTAATTAATTGTTAATTAATTAATTAATGTGCTATCAAGCCATCTCTTACTTACGGCGATCCTGTGGATGAATGTCTTGGACTTCCTTTATGGGGTCCATTCATTTCACCTCGTAGTTGATCTTCCTCTTCTTCTTCTGCCTTCAGCCTTTCCTGACATGACTGCCTTCTGCAGTGCCTCTCGCTTTCTCATGATGCAACCAAAGTACGACAACTTCACTTTTGTCATTTTGACTCCCAGGGAAAGTTCTGGCATGATGTGAACAAGGAGCCCCTTGCTCAACTTTCCCTCAGTCCAGAGTATCCACAAAGCTCGCTTCCAGCACCATGTTTCAAATGCATCCATTTTCTTCCTGCCCAGCATTCACACCTATATGCAGTGATTGGGAATGCAATAGTGCGGATCATCCTGGATCATCCTTATACTTGATGATCTTTTCTAGTCCCATCACGGCTGACTTTCCAAGTCTCAGTTGTCTTCTAACATCTTGGCTGCACTCTTCATCTGAACTGATGACTGACCCAAGGTGTGTGACATCTTGCACCATTTCTTTCTTCGTTGCTGACAGTAATTTTTTGGAATTTTTCCATGGTCATTTTTTAAAAAACTTGATACTCTTTTGCAAGAACCACTATTGCAATATGTGCAGGGACTGTAACATAGTGGCAAAACACATACTTCAGATGCATAAGATCACTATTCCAATTCCTGGAATCTTCAGGCAAGGCTGAGAAAGACACAAGGAAAAAAACCTCCAAGACAGCTGATGTAAATCAACATTTTTTCTTGCATTTTATTTTATTATTTATGCTGCTTGTTAGGTGAAGCTCTACCAGCGTTCCCCAACCAAGCATTCTCCAGATATGTTGAATGACAGCTTCCATCCTCTCCAGCATCCCAGCATCCACTGGCTGGGGAGAATGGGCATTGAAATACTTCTGGGTGGCACCAGGTTTGGGAATGCTGGAATAAATGATTCTGACCTAGATAGATCAATATTCTGGCTTAATACAGGAGAGCATTCTATGTCTCTGCCTCCAGTGTTAAGTGTTGTACGTGACTGCAGGAATCATTGGTAGTATAATATGTATATGAATAGTGAACAGTTCTCCATTTGCACAGAAACCAACAGAAAAGGTTGCTCCTAGTGTGGTCCCGAAGAGATTACGAATTAACCTTCCATTCATTGGAAGCCTTCTCAAGCGAGCTGGATGGACTGCAGAAAATAGGCCATCATGTAGAAGTCCTCTGATATTCCACATCCACCAGGGCTGGAACGTGGTTTCCGCCTCTTTCCTCCATCCTAAACGAAAGGCCTTGCTTTCTTCCCTCTCGCTGCGCTCTGCTGCCACCAAGTGTCCTTCTGCCTGTGGAGCCACTTGACACGAATGATTTAAACTACACTGCTAAATAGCTGGAGCGATTAACCGGCAGGAACAGGGACAACACTGCAAAGAGGGACTGGAAGATTGGTCTTTGCAGATTGTCAATATCAGGTATATTCAGTCCCAGGATGTAGAATCACCTTGGAGACTGCAGATTCCAAATGTAACGGCCACATAACATGGAGGGTTTCTATGTCATTTTCGGAAATCTCTGCTCTGTGTGATTCCCTTTCACTGACTCCTGTCCTGTTTCCATATTATGGCAAAATGCTGCTTGTGGCTTGCGACCTTATACAGCTTGGGACCAAGGGGCCTGAAAGACCCCCCACCACCACCACCACCAACTGAGCCTAACCAGGTTTTATGATCTTTAGGGGAGACCTTTTTCTCTACTTCCATCAGAGGCGTGCTTGGAAGAAGGGAAATGCTTTCAGCCCCGGGCCAAACTCTGTTTCAGGGGGTTCACTCCAGTGGTCATAGAATCAAAGAATAGAAGAGTTGGAAGGGGCCACAAAGGCCATTGGGTCCAACCCGCTGCTGTTGCAGGACACCAAGTTACACCATCCCACTCAGATGGCTGCTCAGTTCCTTTTTGAATGTTTCTAGTGTAGGAATTATATGCCTGGAATTCCCTGCTGAGGGAAGACACGTTGGCCACCTCTCTGGTGCTTTTCCACCACCTGGCAGATGTTTTTATGAAGACAAACAAGCCGTTCTGTTCCTGGAGGGGGTTGAAGTTGGCTTGGACTACCTTTTCCTTTATGACCGGATCTTTCTTGCTTTGGATGGTGTGTTTTAATTCAGATGTTCTTTTTAATCTGGATTTTATTATTAGGCAAGGGAGGATAGTAAATGAATCACACAGATCATAAGAAAATGAATTCCCTTGCAGTTTTTGTAGATTTTGAGGTTTGGGACATTAAGGTACATTCTGAACAAAACAGTGGGACAGATATGTAAATTTCTTTCCTGTCCTTAGAAGTGGGATTATGTGGCTAGTCACAGAATGGCTGCCATGGTGGGCTGGTGAGTCCAATGGGGTGGATGGGGCAGAACTGGAAAGGCTACAAGATGGGAGGGAGAGGAAATGGGAAAGAATTGCTTCCTAGATTGGCCCATCTTCTTCCAACACCATAGAGCTTTCCCTATGACTTTTCTGGCCCCACTATTTTTCTCCCCCAGCCTGTACCCTTGCTCTCTCTCTCTCTACAACCCCATGACTTGTCCCCTCTCCTCATTCCTGGCCTTCTTTCTGTCCCTCCCTAGCGTCCAACCTTGTTCTTTCTCTCCCTCTTATCCTTTTATCTTACTGTTTCTCTCTACTCAGCCTTGGGCCTCATATTTCTCTCCCTACCACTCCTGTGCCTCCCTTGCCCAGTCTTATCCCATCCACACAGACCTTTTTCCTACACATGTGCGCTCTCTCTCTCTCTCTCTCTGCCTCTCCATTCCTCACCTCCAGCCCCACCGTGTACCTTCTAGCCTCTAGCTTTGCTCTTTCTCTCCCCATCACCTCTTCGTGTGTCTTTGCTCCCAGCTTCTAGCAAAGTCCATTCTCTCTCCTCTACCCCTTTTCCTTGCTTTGCATTCATGCCCACTGAACAGCTGATCCTTGGCAGGGTCAGGGAAAGGAAGGAGAACCTGGTCCCCCAATGCGTGTGTGTGCATGTGTGCACACGCATATGTGTTAAGATATTTTTAAAGGAGACAGAGAGTAAGGAGCTTTTTGAGTGGCATCGGAGATGTCCAAGGGTGTCCTGGCAGGTCTGAGTGGCTGTCCAAGCCACATGTTCAGCCAAGGGGCTTAGGGGCCCCTGGAAATGTACTTGCAGAGCATGATGCTCTGCAAATGTGCTTTCTGCATTGTGAGTGCTTTTTACCACACATGGATTGATTTTTTCTTCGTTCGTGTTTCAGGATCATCCATGGAAAGAGTGAAAAAGAACTTTTGCTCCACCTGGAGGTATCTACATTCTGTGTGCCTTGACTGTAGCACTCCAACAAGGCCAACATGAGGCATTTTGCTCCCGAAGGCAATGAATAAAATGGCATCCCCTCCGTATGCCACGTGAAAGCACTGACTGTGTTAGCCATTGGTGCTTGCTTCGCCACATCGAAAGGCAGCTAAAGGCAACTGAGGCATTCAATACACGGTGCTGGAGGAGAGCTTTGCAAATACCCTGGACTGACAGGATGACAAACAAGGCGGTCCTGGATCAAATCAAGCCAGAGCTTTCCCTAGAAGCAAAGATGAGAAAAACTGTGGCTGTCATACCTCGACACATCATGAGAAGGCAAGCTTCCCTGGAGAAGACAGTAATGCTAGGAGAAACTGCAGGCTGAAGAAGAAAAGGAAGATGAAATAAGAGATGGATGGGCCCCATCAAGGAAACCACGGCTCTGAATCAGAAGAGCTGAGCAGGGATGTCATTCTCAGGGCATTTTGGAGGCCGCTCACTTGTAGGGTTGCCGTAGATGCCTTGATGGCACATAACAATGAAGGCATCCGGCTAAGACAGTGGAGTGCAGGTCAGGCGGTGTGGCCCACAGTTCTCTCCTGCCAGTACCTTTCTGCTACCTCCTCAGGTGTGCTTCCTCTGGTGATGGCCTCATCCTGTCTCATGGAAGGGCTGATCCTGCTCCATGGTTTGCACATTGGTTCTACTCCCCACATTCATATGCACAGAACTGGGAATGGGAAGGGACGGTTGTTGTTTTTTTCCATTCTCAGGGGAAGCACAAGAAAAAAGAAAGGAAGAAATTGTGTGAGGGCGCCTTCACTTCATTCTTTTCAGCACCAGGCAAAACCATATTTATTTTCTCAATGTTTTAAGACCTGATAATTTTAATTGGGGTTTTGTTGTTAGTTGAATTTTTAGGACGCTGTGTTTTATTTTACATTTTGTATTGTTAAACCATCCTGAGACTTCGGTAATAGGACGCTCTAGAAAAGATTGAATAAATAAATAAAAATGCTGTGGCCCAATGTTGTTTCTTGTCTTAAGTTGACCAAACCAAATTCTTCAGTCAATTTAGCACATATTGGTTTCACTCACTGCTATGATCCATAATGCAACTGGGCAATGTCAGATCCGGCATTCAGGCTGGGACATGCTTGGAAGTGTAGGCCATACTTCTGTGTAAACATGCATAGGATCTCACCTTTAATTGTCTCCCAGGGCCAGTTTTTGACAGTCATGTGAAGCACATAACATACATTTCTCTTCTTTCCCATACACTGCCATTCCCCCAAACACACTTAGAATTCATTTTTGATGTGCTGGTGAACCTATGGCATGTGTGCCACGACGGGCACGCAGAGGCCTCTCTTTCGGCATGCGAGCCAAATGACCCAGCATTGCCCGAGCGGCCGAGCATCGGATGACAGCACACATATGGGCCATGGGAATGCTCAGATGGGAGTAGTGGTGCCAGGTGATGACATCACAAGCTGCGACACATTAGCCATGACTCATACGAGCTTTCGCATGGCTGGTCAGTGTGCTGCCAAGGATAAATATTTTTTGCTTGGACCAGCTGATTTCAGGTTTTATTGCAGGGTTGGCAACTTGCAATCAATAACTGGGTTTTGGGCTGCAGTTTGGGCACTCATTCACTAAAAGGTTCACCATCACTGGGTTGAGGTTAGAAAAACGAGGTGCCCTGGCAAGATTTTGATGGTTGGAATGTGCTTAGAATTCGCAGAAATGATGAGCTGTGCAGAAAAAGCTACTCAATGAAGGCTTTTAAAAAAATCTCCCTCTTTTCAGTGGAACTTTAGCCCTATATTAGGGTTAGGGTGTGCACCAGGGTAGGGTTAGGATTAGAAAAACAAGGTGTCCTCGCATGGTTTTGATGGTTGGAATATGTTTAGAATGGGCAGAAATGTTGAGATATGCAGAAAAGGCTACTCAAGCAAGGCTTTTTCAACATTGCCCTCTTTTCAATGGAACTTTCACCCTCTATTAGGGTAAGGGGAGTGCACCAGGGTAGAGTTAGGGTTAGGAAAATGAGGTGTCCCAGCATGATTTTGATGGTTGCAATGCGTTTAGAATTCACAGAAATGATGAGTTGTTAAGAAAAAGCACCTCAAAGAAGGCTTTTTAAAATTCACATTACTTTCAATGGTATTATACACCTATATTAGGTTTGGGAGTGTGCACCAGTGTAGGGTTAGGGTTAGAAAAAAGTGGTGTCATGGCATGGTTTTGATGGTTGGAATGTGCTTAGAATGGGCAGAAATAATGCGCTATGCAGAAAAGGCTACTCATGGAAGGCTTTTTCAAAATCCCTCTCTCTTCACTGGAACTTTAGCCCTATATTCAGGTCAGGGGTGTGCCCCATGGTGGGGTTAGGGTTAGAGAAATGAGGTGTCCGGGCATGATTTTGATGGTTGGAATGTGTTTCGAATGAGCAGAAATGATGAGTTGTGCAGAAAAAGCTACTCAAGGAAGGCTTTTTCAAAATCGCCCTCTTTTCAATGGAACTTTCGCCCTATATTAGGGTTAGTGGTGTGCACCAGGGTACGGTTAGGGTTAGAAAAACGAGGTGTCCTGGCATGATTTTGATGGTGGGACTACATTTAGAATGGGCAGAAATGATGGGTTGTGCAGGAAGAAGTACTCAAGGAAGTCTTTTTCAAAATTGCATTTTTTTTCAGTGGTGTTATCCCCTAAATTGGGGTTAGTGGAATGCACCAGAGCAGGGTCAGGGCAGTGGTGGTGAACCTATGGAAAGGTGTAATGGCCCCATGTGATGACATCATGAGCAGTGACTCATTAGCTTCCACTCATCTGAGCTTTCACATGGCCCATCAGTGCTCTGTCAAGGATATATATATATTTGCTTGGACTGGGTGTGAATTGTTTTTTTGAAACTGAAACCTCAGTTTTCAGGTTGTATTGTAGTGTTGTCACTTTGTGATAAATACATGGATTTTTGCTTGCAGTTTGGCATTTGGTCTTTAAAAGGTTCGCCATCACTGTGTTAGACCAAGAACAAGACTATTTTCCAACCTTGATTTAATTCATTTCAGTCACAGCACCATCAAGGATACAGTGTTGGTTTCTATGTCTCCATCACCTTTCCTGGCACTCTTTGCCCCAAAATCGCAGCCTTAGTTGCACCACTGGCTGCACTGCAAGGGCAAACTCTCTTATTTCATTCTTCGCCATGGAGTTACAAGTGGGATATGCAGCAAAATGTTGCCAGTTGAAATGCCACTGTTCAGAATTGCACCCATCCTTTGGGAAGCATGGATGCCATGCCCAGTCCTGGCTACCCACCCTATGCCTTACCTGCCACCACCTCCCCAGAAGGAAAACACCACTAGAGAGAAGGATGTACCTGGTCGTAATTTGCTTGCCATGGACAAACTGTGAATGGTAATTTACGATCATAATCTTATATTAATTCAGATGAACAAAGACCATCCAAGGCAACTGCACCGACATTTGATACAGCTGGGAAACACAGTAATAAAGAAAAGCAAATATTAATGCTATTCGCTCAGGGAGGGGGAGCTAAAAGCTATTTATTTTGCACATCTAGCCTCTCGATGGCTGCAAGAAAATATGCTTTTAATATAAAGTTGGCAAACGGAGTGACGGGTTAATATAGTTGTGCATACAATCTACTTATTTAAAGCCATTTTATTCATATTTACAACTTAATACACATGATTCTTTTTAATGGAAATTCATTGTGTGGGCCAGATTGAAATGAGCAAAAGCTACACAAGAGGAGCATTAGGCGCTTGGTAATCGCAAACTGTTCTCTTGGGCAAGGGAAGATGTTTTGGAAAAAAATATGACAGCCCAGCAAAACCCCACTTCCTGATATCAAAGTCTGAGGCTTAGCATCTTGACTAAAACATCCAAGAAGAGGCTTGTAGGTATGAATGAAACCCCCACCCCATCCCACCCCCGTGCCCATGAATCATTTCTGGAGACTGCAGTGTTGTAGTACACACACTCCACAATCCTGTGGCTGTTTTGAAAAACTGGCATGAAAGGCTTTGTCTGGTTTGAAGAGCTGAATGGTGCCGTTTTGGCTACAAAAAGGATTCATGCAGAAAGCCAAACCAGACATTATTTCGAAGATGTAGCTAGCAGCTGCCATTTATATTTCATTTTCCTCTAGAGTAGTTCCAGGAGCTTCATCTTATGGTAGGGGTCACAAGTAAGGGCTCTGATGCAATCCCCCACACAGACTGCAAAGTAGGTGTGTTGATCCCATTTTGGCCCAAGAGCCAAATTCCATTCTAGAGAATCTCTCCAGGGCAGACTTTAGCTTAAAAAACTTACTGCCAGTGAGTAAGGCTTAGAAGAGGCATTTTAACTCTCTAGTATGGGAGGGCTTGCTGCATAAAAGCCATGAAGCCAAATTGTTGGTAGTAGCAGAAAACGGGGTACAGCCAGTGGCGAGGAGCAGAGGCACTGGAGAAACCCCAGACAGCTGGACTGGGACCTCTGGCAGGCTGGCTTTGGCCCCTGAACCTGAGGTTTGCATGCCTGCTGCAAGAATAAAAGCGATGTAGCTCACAGTGGTGTCTTTCAAGCAAGCCCTGGTTTGGCTGTGAGAAATGAGCTTGCTGTATAGAATGGAGAGTCTTTGGACAGCAGAAATGATGCCGTAGAATGTGACCCCCCGACCCCAAGAGCTTCTCCAGAACAGAATTTGGCCCTCGGGCTGAAATAGGTAAAACATTCCTGCTTTAGAGTTAGTGCAGGGGATCCCAACTAAAGAAACCCAAATGTTGAGCTACGTATGTCTTTTCCCTCCGATACAGGGAAAAAACCCAGTGCAGATTGAGCTCCACCATGTACTTTAGAGGAAAAGAAATCTTGCTGTTGACTATATCTTTGAAATTTTACATTTGTGCCTGGCCCAACCCCGCAAGCATGCATTAAATTGCAGCAATTTTATCTTGTGTGTTTCTCAAGGCGAGCATCATAGTCTGAAGCATTGAGATGCACATGCTATATAACCAACATTTTCCACATCTTTTGGTACTGTTTGAGGAAAGGCTACCTGCACGTATATTTTTCAGAACAGCCAAGAGAAGAGTGAATGTTTCCATTTTTCTTTAAAGGAAAGCAATGCTACATCCCACATAATGGCCCTCCATTCTAATCGGTCTTAAAGCAAGGTTTTAATTGAAGGAGTCAGCAAGGAAAATCCAAGAGCTTCTTGGAATCAAAAGGAGATGTTGACAGAACACAGTGTAACTAGAGCAAAGCCCGTGACAATCCCATCTAACCAATGTGAATCCCGCAGTTGTTCTTTCCTGCTTAAACAAGATTAAGTTGGTTTACACTGTCATGGCATTTTGCCTTCCAGGACTCAGGAGGTAATTTCTCCAGGATCGCAGGCATATTCAGAGGTGGACACCATGTTCTTGCTGTAGGCTTACTTCAGTGCACATCAGGTTCATGTCCTAATTTATATTTGCTCACCTTTCAAAAGCAAATAAAGGTCACAATCCTATGCGGAGCCACTGTGGGGTAGTGGACAGAGCATCGAACTGGGTCTTGGGCATCTGGGTTCTGGACCCCACTCAGTCACGATGCTCATTGAGTGACTTTGGGTCCCTCACAGACTCCCCGCCATGTGAATGCCCAGGCTAACATGAGGATACAGTGGAGAGGCAGCGGGCTGTGCCTGCCACCTTGGATTCACCACAAGAGGAAGGAAAAGATGGACTATACAATATCTTCTTCCAGACGCACACACATTTGAAAGAGTTGTGCACTTGGCCCAAGCGCCTGACTTGAATTCCTTTCAATGTTTCAGAAAACAGCCCAATTTGGCTTTGATTTGGATTTTCAGCCTGATTTGCATGCCTCAACATGGTTACCAAATTAGAGTCAAGATATCCAAGGCACGGTGTTTCCCACTGATTACCATACTCAGTAGTGGCACCTTTCTGGAGGGATTCATCACATGTCAAGGCAAGGGGAAAACCAATGAAGGATATTTGGTGCTACATGCCTCTCGCTCCCTATATTTTATTTATTTATTATTTATTTTGCTTTGGTTTTTTATATACCACCCCATTCCTATACACTCTGGGCAGTTTACAAGAAATTAAAACCAATTGTCATTAAAACTGGCTAAAAACAACATATTAAATAAAACTGAAATGAGAACTAATCTGGGAAGCCTATCAGAAGAGACGGATCTTTAATTCCCTCTTAAAGGTAGACATCTCGGCTACTAGACACATCTCTGCCAGCAGACCATTCCACAGTGTAGGAGCAACCACTGAGAAACTTCCGGGAAGCTGGCATTAATCTTGCAGAAGCAGACTTCAGAAGATAATCCCCAAAGGACCTTAGTTGGTCAGGCAGACCATATGGGCAAAGGCACTCCTAAAGGTATTCTGGACCCAAGCCATGAAGGGCTTTAAAGGTAATTACCAAGACCTTGTGCTGTATCCAGAAATGGATTGGCCGCTGGTGCAAAGACTTTAAAATGGGTGATAGATGGGCAATCCATGATGTCCTAGCGACCAGCCTGGCTGCCATATTTTGTACTAGTTGCAGTCTGGAGCAGGCATGAGGATACCCTAGTTGCAGAAATTGAGCCTAGAAATGATCATGGATACACTGCTGTTTAAGAGTCATTATCTTCCAGGAAGGGACACAGTTGGTGTATCACCCAAAGCTGAAAGCAGACACTCTTGGTCACAACTTCCATCTGAGTTGACATCTGAAGGGGCAGGTTCAGAGGCACCCCTGGGCTGTGACCACAGTCTTTCAGGAGGAGTGTGACCCCATCTAGAACCGACTGGCACATCTCTTATCCTGGATTCAGGCCCTTAACAGCATGTCCCTCCATTTTGTCTGAATTCATCTTCAATTTGTGTTTTCTCATCTGGTCTGTTACCAGTTTCAGGCAGCCGTCTGGAGAAGGGACGCTGTCTGTAGAAGCAGCCGCAGATGATGCCAACGTGAAGCAGATCTGGGTGTCATCGGGATACTGATAATATTCAGCACCATTCCTTTGGATGATCTCTTCCAGCAGCTTCATGCAGGATGTTAAATAGCACTGGAGACTGAAGGTATAAGTGGGGGGCACTGATATCATGCTTATTTCTTGGCAGAATTAGACAGAAGTTGTACAGACAGTTGTCTCTCCTGAAAAGATCAAGCCTGCCAAATCTCAGAATGACAGTGGCAGGTGTTCTTGTGCAGGAACAGCCTTAACATTTTGAGGGAATGCTATGAAAATGCCTAGAGGTGGCCCTTAGCAAGAAACCTGCAAAATTTCAGAAGAATCAATCTGGCATTTCATGTGGGGAAAGGGAAGTGATTGATCACTGTGGATTTTGGGCAAATATAATGAAATGCACATGACATAGAGGTATACATTGGCAAGAATCCTGCAACATGTTGGAAGAATAGATTGAGGGAAAGAACAGAAGCAGCTACACTTACTAGGAGGGAAAGGTAAAGTCTGTCTATGTAGGATAGCAAGGAAGGCCTTTCAGGACCCTGGACAGAGCTATGCTGGCTTGCAACTCAAGAGCTGGTGTCTCAGCAACATGCAGAAGCCTTGTGGACGCTGACAGGTGTGTACTTGATATTTGACTTCTTAGAGGATCTTTCCATTTCTTAAAGGGCCATTGACAGATTTAGCAGCCACTAGCTCTTACAATGTAATTGAGAGGAGGGCTATATTGGAGGGGTGTCCTCTGTGTCCGAGCTAAAGCCTGAAATGTCCTGAAGTGACATATAATGGATTCTCAGATGAAACCCTCCACTACTCTGAGTCTTCCTTTGTCTCAGTGGGGGATTGATGCTGAAGAATAAAATATGCAAGCACACCACTGCAACAAGACAGGAATAAACACAGATTTGCTGTACTTCAAAGAGCAATGAGTTGAAATTAATTAAATTGGAATTAGGAATGAATTCCATGAAAAAGCTGGATGTTAGTTTGTTACATAATAACTAATATTAAACAATAATAATATTAAAAACAATAAACAATAAAAATGGAGTCAAGCAGAGCTGGCTGAGTCCCATTTGGCAGAGGAAAATGAGGAGAAGAGGCAGGGTGGGTGAAGTTCAGGCAAAATTGGCCACTTTGGTCCTTTGTTGGAGGAAAGAGAGGGATGCAGATAAGGCTTTGCCCACCTTGCCTCCTTCCCAAGCCTAGCCATTGCTGTCCCTGCATTGGAGAACAAAGGCAGGGACAGAGGTGGCTCATAGTTAGCTTCTCTGACAGAGAAATCTGGTGTGCAGCAAAGTAGCAGTGCAGGAGAATCCTTGCTGTTATCTCTTATCCCTCTTTCTGCTTCCCAGCTGGGGATTCACCTCCTCTTCTAGGATGAACTCCTATAGGGTGGGGCTTATGGGGGTTGAGCATGCAGACTCACAGAATGGTATAAGTCTCCACAGGTCAAATCAGACCCCCAAGCTGAAGGGTCTGTGCTCTTGATTTAGAAAAACCAAAAGATGGTATTTGGAGAAAAGATGGAATGCCTTCATATCTGCAGGCCAAATTGGTAACAAAGCTCTGTCTGGGTTCAGGTTTAGTTCTGCTCACTGCTGTTAAAGAAGCCCATTGGCATTAGAAAACAGCTGATGCCACCCAAAGGGACCTGATTCAGCTTGGCCTTCATCCAATTGGGATGCATATTTTTCAGACTTGGAAGAAAGCTTTTCTGAAGTCAAGGAAGACACTTCCCAGAAACTGTGCCTAAGGATCAGCCCACAAAAAATATATACTACAGACACGTAGTACTACTGAAGTCAATGAGACTTACTTCTGAGTAAATACGCTTCAAGTTAAGCCGCACAGTGGAAATCCTATGCCAGCTTTCTAGGAAATAAGCCGCATTTAACAAAACAGGGTTCATTTCCAGGTAAGTATGCTTAGGATTGCATTCCATGCTCCTTTATTAGGAAGCCAGCCCCATTTCCTCCCAAGTCCACATGCTCAGAATTGGTTCACTTGGTAAAACAGAGGGTTGTGGATGGATCCAGTGCACCCTTCTCTGGAAGTGAGTTCCATCCAATGTTCCTGCACTGTGCTAGGCAGGCACACTGACCGTTTTTCTCCAGTGCCTCAGTATCTACTGCCATCTTTCTGACATTCAGGGTACTACAACACAACTAAATATTTGAATGTTTGGAACAGTTCCTATGTACCCTTCTGTTGCTCTGTCTGCTCCTCTAAAATACTAATTGCAACCTTCTTGTTCCTAATGTCTTGTGCATTTTCTTTCAAGGCATCCTGGACTTGAACTCTGCACTCCCCCGTAGCTTTAGTGATCAATGTAGCACCAGGTACAAGACTTACTATGTTGGGATTAGGACCAGAGACACTGTTGTGCCAGTACCACCTTCCTGCCTTGGTTTGATGCCCTGAGCCTATTCCAGGAGAAGAGCCACAGTGAACCCTTTTCAGCCTTTTAGAAGAGGCATTTTAGAATGGGGAGAGGAACTATGTGAACCCAGGAAACCACCAAATAATTGTCAGTTGGGAACTGGCCTTTGGCAGTCCCAGAACTGGGACTCCAGGTTGGCCACGTTTGCCCCACAGAAGGGTCTGGGGTTCAATGCCCCCATTATTCCGCATGTACATAACACCCCCTGCTGTGCCTGGCCATCTGTCTGGCACAGAAATTTACCTGTAGAATGCAGGTAAACTCGGAGGGGGGATTTTTACTTATTTGATGTATATCCCACTTTTTTTCTTATGAACTCAAAGTAGCTTGCATCATTCGCCTCCTGCTGCTCTCAATCCTATCGCCACAGCAACAGCCCTGTGAGGTAGGTTGGGCTGAGAGTCTGGGAGTGGCCCAAAGTCACCCAATTGTCTCCATGGCCAAGCGGGGACTCGAACCCAGATCACCAGAGTCCCAGTCCACACGCCTAACCACTACGCCATGCTGGGTGAGCATGTCATGCAAGCATGCCCACCATGCAGGGCGGCAGCAGGAACCACCTTGCCCTGTAGGTGCTGCTGCTGCTGGTGGTGCTGGTGGTGATGATGCGGCTTTACTTTGTATGTCACCCAGAGAACATTCCTTACTGGGGAGTGGATAAAGCAGCATAAATATGGGGGGGGGGATCCTATGAGGCAGACCAGGGGTCTCTGGTGTTTTGGGGCCTGCAGGCCCCATTTTGAAAAATGTCCTGGGCATTGACGCAGGTGGAGGGCCAATCACAAAAACACTGGGAGAACCCTCTCTCTCTCTCTCTCTCTCTCTCTCTCTCTCTCTCTCCCTCTCGGTCCACATCCTTCCTTCTTCCAGAGGGGCAGAAGGAGCAGTGGATGTTTTTTAAACCTCTCTATTTTCCAAAAATCCATTTTACAACAGAAAGGGCTCACTCACCTTGCTGCAGCTAGTGAGAAGACTGAGAAGGCTATGGAGCCAGGTTTCTACAGCCTCTCCCCATGCAGTGGCCCTCCCTTTTCCTCTCCTCCAGAAATTCCAGTTGTGGCCTTAGGGGACAAGGCTGCCACAGAACTTTCCGTAATGGCTAGGGGAAAGATCAACAGATGGATTTCCTCCTGCAATGTCAGAATTCTTGCCTCTGGTCTCAGAATAAGAGATCTGCACATCCTGTGCCCCCTTTGACACTGTCTGTGGCACAAAGGATTGTTCTCTAAATGAAATAAACCAAACACCTGGATTTTTAAAAAATATATTGCTAATAGGCCTCAGAGCCCTCTTAACATGTACTCCTCCAGTTTTATTTCCAGATGGATCCAGGATAATAATTAGAATTTTTATATCTGCTCCTGATTCAGCCTACAATCTAACAGAATCTCTCTTTAATAGTCAGTGCCTTTAATAATTAAGCAGCAAAAGCTAACAGGTCTTCATTAGGGAGCAGGATGAAAGAAAATTCTCTACCTTAACAGATGACAGAAAAGACATGGTGCCAAATATAACAAAGCACGTTCTCTGTGTGGAGTACCTCCTATCCCTCCCTTCATTTGAGTATTCTGTGCAAGATGAAACAAGACTGTTCATGCATTCTGAATGTGTCCATTCAGAGCTGCAGCATATTCCTTGTGGTTAGGATTGGGAGGAGGGGGTGTTCCGATTTTGGCAGGTGGCCTTCCTGGCAGCAGTAGCCATGCCTGTCAATATACATGCTTTTCTGCACATTTCTAATGCAAAGAAGACAGAAGGCTGTGCCAACAAAAGTGCTCATAACATGCACTATGCTTACAGGAGAATCTTACACAAGGGACTAGGACTGGATCTTAAACATTGCAGAGTTTTCTTGGGGGCCATTCTGGCAATCAAAAATTTGCTGGGTGCCTTTAGATGCATGTTTTCTATACCATTCACCACAGAACAGGAACAGATGCAAGGCCAAGGTTCTGGGTGTTGGCTGGATAAATACATTTTGAGAAATTCGACTGCCTGTTGAATTGAGGATGACACATTTCATTATTTTATGACCAGTCTCTGCAGAAATATAGTAAGGCATTCAAAGAAGGCATTAGAAAACTGAGAAGTGATCTGTGCAGGCACAGAAGCAGGTAGTGGTTTAGTTGTCTTTGAAAATAAAGCTGCAAAGGGTTTTCTGGTTTGGTGCGTTCTGTATTTCTGCTCCTGAAAGGTTCTGGGGAGCTCAGAATCGTTAGGATCATTGTCACTCAGCTAATTGCTTCCAGTGGCTTCATCATAACCACCATGGAATCCTTTGGAAACATATTAAGATGTCAAGAACCATGTGAGACAAACGCACATCAAAGCAAGTGTTGGCTCTGGATTAGGTGGGAGGGGAGCGGGCAATGTGTTGTCAGGTGACCACCCCACTGGCATCACTGAGTTTCCCAGAAATGCCACCTGTTACTCCATTCTGATTACCAGCAGGCAGCAGCCCGCCATTTTGATTACCCACAATGCCCCAACCTAGCTTTGTCCTGGGGCATTGTGGGTAGACAACATAAAATGGCAGCTGCACACAGCTGTCACCAGAGGTAACCCTAAAACAAAAGCAAGTCCAGCTCCAGAAGAGGGGCTAACTGGAATTTTGACAAATAACTGAGATGGTGAAAAGAGGTTGCATGAACTGCAGTTCTTAATCTCTGTGCCCACTTTGGACAATTTCTATTTGGAGTCAATGTTTCACTTTATCTTTTCAAAGAGTTATCATGTTCCACAGACAGTTGGGTAGGGTGTGGACGGTGAAATATGAACCAAAATGAAATTAAAATAATGATGGAAAATATTTTTATATCAACTACATTCTGTCTAAACGTGTTTACTTGGTAAACACCAAGGCTAGTCCTTCCATGTGTCATTTTCCAGAAAACAACTTTACTGTGCAATTCTAGATGACCTACATGTTGCTTTGTTTATAAGGTCTTACTCCCATGGAAGGAGGCATAGAACATGGAGGCATATTTCTATTTTTATTCTATTTTATTAATCTGTTGTAAACTGTCCAAGACATCTGTGATGGGACAGTATGGAATAGTTTTAAACAAACAAACAAACAAACAAACAAACAAACTGAAGCATTAAGGTTGCTTTTTGTCTTAAGGATGTTTTACTGGGAAAAACGTTATTAGCCCCTTAGATGGAAAAACACATGCTTTAAAAATGCTTTCTTTTTACTTTTAGTAATAGTATTTTACTTTAGCACAGTATGGTCTGAAGGCACATAAGCACCCACCATGTCAAAGCTAAACAGACTGGGGGTGGCCTGAGCTTGGAGGGGAGACCACCTGAGAACCAACTGCATGTGGCCACCTTGAGTTCCACAATGGGAGAAAGGTAGTATATAATACATAAATAAAAGTATCCATGAGAGAGACAGAGAGGAGTGCAGCCAGCTATACAATGTAGCTGGTGAAAAAAGATAAGAAGCAAATGATCAGGCTGAACTTTGACTTTAAAGTATCTCTATTCTGCCCATCACCAAAGTTTTCTGGGCAGTATACACTGGAAAAAAAAGGCTAAAATTCAAGATAATAACTGCTCAAGATAAACGGTTGCAATAGAGTGCAGTACTGCGTTTACATTAATTCTATGACTATGAGCTTACAACAGAAAGAATATTAATACTAAAGGATGCTCAAGCCTGCAAAGAGGCATTTGGCAGCTGTGCCAAACCCAAAGCTTGCCCCAGGTTTTAAGGCGTCTCAAGCTGGTCCTAAAAAAGTTGGGGAACCTTTCGAGAACCTCACCGAACCCTTCTGGGCCTCTTCGGATTCAACCTGGGGGCTCAGAAAGAACACTGCAGAATGCGAGCCCCGCCCCTTCTGGAGGCTACCGCGGTTTCACGCTTTCGTGGGAAACCGCAAGCGCCATGCAAAGGGCAGAGCGGATTCCTGAGCCACGGAAAGCGCACAGGACAGCTCCGTTAGGTCTGCGCCTACGCCGCTAGTCCTCGTGAAGGCTGCGCGGTATAACCCGCCCGCGATGTCCTCCACGGAAACAAGCGAGGCCTGGCTTCCACGAAGGAGGCTGGCGAGCCGCAGCCCCTCCAGCGCACGGCTGGCTCCGGACTACCTTAAGTCGGCTCCAGCCGGCGGGAAGAGGCGGAGCTCCGCAGCCGGGCCAGCTCGGGCGACTAGTCCGCGGCCGCCTGCGCGTGCGCACTTCGGCGGCGCCCGCCTGCCCCATTCGCTCCTGCCGCGCCGCCGGGAAGGTCGCCCTGCGCCATGTGGGGCCGGTACAGCGCCGCGGCCCGGCGGCTGGCGCTCCTGAGCCTCGGCCGGTGAGGAAGGGCGGCAGCCGCTGGCGGGGCGGGAGGGCAAGGCCGGGGCTGTTCGTGCTCTCGCTTCCACCGCAGGCTGGAAACACTCAGCACATGTTCAGAGATCCCCTTCTCCTTCTCCAAGCCTTCTTACTCTCTCCCTTAGCCTCACGTTGTTAGGAATCCCCCATCTTTTGTTCGTACGGGAGCAGAGCTTCTGTCTTCTGTGCGCGCGGGAAAGGAAGGGTATCTCTGAGCATACGTAGAATGGCTCCTACCGCGTACTGATCCGCTCTGAAGCTTGCGTTTGTGCTGGGAAGAGGGGCAAGGCGTTGGTAGGCCGAGGGGGCGTCTTCGAAACGGGCACGAGCAATGGCGCTTCTCCTCTTCAGCAGCTTCGCTCGCGCCTGTCTATTTTCAATCTGCCTTTTCTGCCAAAGTTATGAGAAAGAGAGAGAGAGAGAGAGAAGAAAAGAACGACGAGGGTTCCTTGGAGTGTAAGATTCGTGGCGGCTGCCTTGTGGCGTGTCGCTCAGCTTGCAGTATCAGTCGGAGCAGAGGGCTGCCTTTGTTTCTCCAGCTCCTCTCTCTGCCCCCTTAGTATCCCAGATGATGCAAAAGAGAAGGTGAGGGGAGTGTTTCCACTGTCTCCCCCCACCAAGGTTATTGATGGATGGCTTTAGGGAACATGAATATCACATCTAAGGATGAGAAGCACTCATGGGCCCTTCCAGCCCTTGAATTGACTGGGTTTGGACCACACGATTCCCCACACGCGGGTTGAGTGCATTCTGCTGGTGCAGTTTGTACTCTTGATTTTGCAAATAGCCCTTTGATCTGATGTGTGGTGTAAAAATATAATTAATAAATAAATAAATAAATAAATAAATGTTGCGCGACCTGAACTCAGCTGTGCTAAGAAGCCATGTGACCTACCAAGCAGAAACACCCCGTGAAGAACACCCATGGCTTGTTGCTGGATTGCAAAGTGTGGGTTGTTCACCATAGTCTCTTACCAAGAACAATTTGTACTCAGCCCTTGGAGCTGTCCGAAGCCAGACACTGAGGAAGCTCCTCGCTCCGTCTCACCACTGCAGTACTTAAGGTTTAAACCTCGGGCCTTCTTCATGCAAGGCACGTGTGGCACCGGTGGACCATGGCTCTTCCGCTTTGCCATGGCGATGGGTTGCTTTAATCATGATGACTGTGCATCTCTCTCTCTGTCTCTCTGTGGCAACACCTGCTTTTTCTGACTCTTGATTGTCATGCTTAATTGCTCTGTGGGAACCTCCATGTTCTGGGGCAGTGCATCTCAGCATACCAGAGGTCTGTGGCCTTTGCTGTCCCCTTAGAGAGTGCAACCTGACTCTTGAAGGAAAAGTGCCGGGTGTTCTCCCCAGGATGGAACAACTCTCTGAGACAGTTTGCTCGCCTGAAGATGGCAGTGCTCTCGTTAGGGGGAGAACCTGTCCAAGCTGAGCCGTGGGAACCTGTGGCTGAGCAGGGCTTTCTGCCCTCCCTACCCCTAGCCACAGCCTGCTGCGGGCCATTCGTCTGGTCCTCAGTTGACTCTTACCTGCACAGGGCTCGTTTGTGGAAAATTCTGGGAAAGATCAGAGCCTTTGTTTGTACATCATAGAAGTGGAGCTACAGAGACTTTTGCCTTTGATTCCTCTCCTCTTTGTTTTGTCAGTCATATTGTTTCTGTATTGTTGGAAAGGCAGCCTGCTTTAACAAGCCCTGTGCTTGCATAGCTGTAATAAGGGTGTTATTATTTCCCAGCTTCTGTCTGCTTCCTTTTCTCTGCTGTTTCTCTTGTGCCAAATTTTAGAGCAAGCTGCATGGGGCAGGGACCTCTTTGTTCTTTTTCTGTTGTTCTAAAACAAGACTTCTTTTTTGCTTATTTCTACCCCCCCCTTTTTTTTTTGAAGTATTCATAATTCCAGATCATTCAGTCCAAGATTGTGGAGGTGGAAGGGCAGTTCTGCCAATGAAAGAGTGCTGCAGTACAAGACTGGAGAGCATATTCATGGGTTCACAGTGAGTCAGGTACTAGAGCATCTTCATTACAGTCTCCAGTTCTGATTTCTGTCTTCTTTCCTGGCAACGCAGAATGTTCTGGTGCTGGCGCTAGGTCACATCTCAAGGGTAAAAGCTCCAGTGGCCCTTTCCACAGCAGCTGGTCTGTTAGGAGCCACTTCGTCTTGCCAGTTGCATTCCTTCAATAGCAACAGACAGGTTTTCCTTCCAGGAACTTAGTTGTCCTTTCCTGATTTTCTCATTTCGGGAAGCATTGATAAGTTTCCAACCTAACCATTCCCTGGAACACTATTTGAAAAGCCCTGCCTTAGACCTGCTGGGTGATACCAGTTTGACGGAGTTGGTCAGAAGGTTACTGCGGCTCAGCAGAATTTACTACAGGGCCTAGCTATGTTTCCAGGGGCTGAAGCTTCCAAGAAACCAGTCTGATGCCACTTTTCTTTACAGCTAGCTGTGAGAAAGTTTTTTCATGGTTGATTTTATCCCAGAATCTTCTGGAATCCTGCAGAAGGGTCTGAGCCAAAGATCCAAAAGTCCCTGTCTGGCTAGCCAGTGGTCTTCCAGCTTATGTGTGGGATTCCCTCTTTCTAAAATTAAGAAATGTCTCTTCCTAGGCTGAATTGTTAGGGTTAGAGCTGGAAGTGACACTATGCTACCATTTTCTTTTTGTATTTTTCTCTCTATTCACCATTGGAACACAGTCCCCAACAGCTACTCTGGATGTGACCCTCTTTCAATTGGGCTGAAAGAGGTCCACCACCTCTGGAATAGAGAGTGCAGGCTGTGAAAGATTGTGACACCCTTGAGGAGCAGGGTGTGTCGGTTGTTCATCCTGTTGTCATAGTTAAAGTGCTGGGTGGTGGGTGGACAGACTTGGTCGCCGATCCCGCTTGGCTCCAAAGGTCACTGGTCCAGGCTTAACTTCCATCACTCAAAACAAATAGCTAACATAGACATAATAAACCACTGTGGCCTAGGAATGTGTATTAACAAGAAGGTGTGTGTTTTCCCTACTCAGGTGACGGCGGTACCTGAGTTATTCTTAACTGCTGTTACCCTCAGCCATGATCAGACCGGAGCCAAATATTTGCATGTGGCACGAGAAGATTCCAATAATTTGTTCAGGTATGTGATGATAATGAAGATGGTGATGATGAAGAAGGTGAATATGATGACGGTAGTATCAGTAGGATGCTTTTAAGTATCTCATGTCTAAGTCTTTGGGGCAGCAATAGAAAATTTACTTTGAAAATCCCTTGTTGATTCTCATTAGTTCTTTTCCACCACACTTTTCTTGGAAAGCGCTGTAGCTTTTCATACCATCTCTCCTCCTCTGCCAAGAGCAGCCAGCTGATAAGCACTATAACATCCAGAATCCCTGACCATTGGCTCTGCTGGTTGGGGATGTTGGGACTTGTAATCCCAAGGATCCAGAAGGCACCAAGGTGCCCTGCCTCTGCCCTAAACTAATTGAGTGCCTGTGGGTTTCATGAGTTTTTGGCTTGTAACAGGGAGATTGGGATCTCAACGGGCATGTAGTCATGTTGCACCCTGGGTTTCCTTGGGCTGTCTCGTTCCTGTTGTTGTTTGATACCATTTTACCCTACTGGTCCTTCAAAGGAGCGTCAGGAAGTTCCTTCACATGGTCCTCTCCTCACCCATTTTATCTCTGCAACAAGCCTTTTTGTAGGCATGTGGACTGTAGTTGATAATGGCGAGTTACAGCAGAGTGCGTTAGCCCTTGAAGAACATATCACGTGATTGATTGAAGATGCAGTGCTATGCATGTTTAGATGGAAAAAAATCCTGCAACTCCAGGCACTCCCCAGCTGCCATGCCCGAAGTCTTTCTTCGTTTGCTACAGAACTAAAGCTCCAGCTCTTGCGAAGCATAGAAAATAAATAAGTAATCATAAATATTAACTACCCTATGTCAAGCTACGTGCCCATATAATCACAGAACCTTCAAAGTTGCGATTAAGATAATTTAAGCAGCATGTATAAGTTGCTGTGCTCAAGGCAAATGAAGTGTAGGTTTGGCAATTCCCTTGGGGTGGGGAGAACATCCACTTACGGGATTGTCATCCAGGGCTGGCCTCGGGGTAGAGAAGTCAGACATTTTCTGGGACCCATAACAGCATCAAAGCACACTGTTGTTTTCCTTCTTGTGTGCAAGGATCCTCAGAAGGTCCAAGGTTGGAATAAAATAATCCCAATGTGGCTAAAAAAGCACCATATATGTGCAGGAGAGAGTTACTTGCTGCTATTTGGGGGAATGTGCACACCTGGCTCTTCCAGATTCCTGGATCCTTTGGTCCTCCATCCTTCCTGGAGGATGCTTTGGCCTTGGGTCCCCCAAATCTTTGGTCCTCCACTGCTGCAAATGTTTTTCATCTGCAAGATGAAAGGTGTTAAACTCAAGCTTTTTCTCACTTGCTTCACAGCGTTCAGTTCCGTACTACCCCCATGGACAGTACAGGTGTGCCCCATATCCTTGAACACACTGTGCTTTGTGGGTCGCAGAAGTATCCCGTCAGAGATCCCTTCTTCAAAATGCTCAACAGATCACTCTCCACATTCATGAATGCCTTTACAGGTGAGCAAAGGAGGAAGCCACATCCTGACTTTTCTGCCTTGTGTAAATTGCAGTTTAGTTCTGCAGTGAAGCATATGATGGATCTCATTTCTTCTAATGGGGAACCCTGTGATGAGTGCCGGCACAAATGCCCCCAGGCAGGACCACTGAGGAACAGGAAGAGGTTATTAGCGTGCTTGGAAAAATCCCTGTGCTTGCAGAAGAACAGTGTTTTTTAAAAGGAGGTGATGGGCCCCACGACATCCTAGCAAGGTCTGAGGGTGTTCACTAGTTAAAGCTGGAAGAGAAACAAGACATGGCAGGGCAGGGCATGCCCAGTTTGAAGAGCATGGCTTGAATAGGCCATGCTCTTCATTAAGGCGGGAGAACACACTGCAAAATTCTGTTACAGGTTCTGCATGTATGTTAATTACTATTGAACAGTGAAACACACAGCTTTGTGCATTACACTGTTCAGTGTTTATCTTTTCAAGCAGAGAAGTTCTTTGCATGGTGGTGAGTTTGAGGATGGTATCTCTCCTAAACAAAATGCAGCCCTCTTGGCAGAGAGACTTTTTTGGATGTTGGCAGTACTCCCATCTCTCTGCCCCACTATCTCTTTGGGGCACGCTTCTTGCAGATGAAGGAAGTCCTCTTCAGAAATGAAGGACAGCTTTCAAAACTCTCGGTTTAGCATTTCGGTAGATGGGCTTTAATCTGCAAGTCTTTGGCTTAGATGTAAGGACAGTCGCTGCGCAGATGTAACAGAACACATCCTTAGTGTGCGGAAGATAGTAGGTTTAATAGTTGGCCTTTTCATTTAGAGGATTCCTAGTGGCAGAAATTGGGGTTGGTTTCATTTTGCTTAAGGTAGCAGCATGTGAGCAGCAGTGTATTCAAGGAACCTTGATAAAGAAGCACTATAAAGCAAAGACTTCGTTTGTTTAGTACTACAAGTCATCTTGTAGTAACGAATGAGAAGTGCAACAAAACGCTGCCATGTTCTGGGCTCTTCTTCAGTATCACAGCCAATCTGCCATGTCCCATCCCGCAGTACATTCTTCTCCCTGGTTTTCAAGTAGACCCTACCCACCCAGCGATCCGTCCGCATTCTGCAGCACGCCTGGTCCTCCTAGGTGGTTTGTGGCTTGTCCCATCGCTTTGGCTTCTTTTTTAAAATGCGAAAGCACAGCAGTTCTGCTTCCTCCTGCATGTGCCGGTGCTGTTTTAGCCACAGTGGCATTGGTACTGCCCAGAGAGACCTGCTTGGGACTCTTGGGTGTGGTTTTATAGATCAAATCAAATCAAATAAATGCATTCATGCTGTGTTTCCCCGAAAATGAGACCAGAGAATCCCATAGTGCTCTAGGCAATATCAGGAGACCATAAGATTAAGTCCAAAATGTGTTATAGAAACCATTAAGAATCTGTGCATTTCATTATTTTCTGTACAGCCAGTGACTACACCCTCTATCCATTTTCCACACAAAATCCCAAGGACTTTCAGAATCTTCTGTCTGTGTACCTGGATGCTGTGTTTTTTCCTTGTTTGCAACCGCTAGATTTCTGGTAAGGTCTCACATTTTGGCACTTTGCACAGACACAATAGCATGTCCTAAAGGAATATTGATCCATTTTTGTGTGTCTTTATCTCCTCCAGGCAGGAAGGTTGGAGGTTAGAACATGAGAATCCAACAGACCCTCAGACACCATTAGTCTTCAAGGGAGTTGTTTTTAATGAAATGAAGGGAGCCTTTGTAAGTCCTTTTTTAAATAATAGGTTTGCTTTTGATAGGGAACATTTCAGCTGTATGTTGAAATGCGCATTATAAATGGTGCTGGTTTCCAGGGTGTAAACTCCAAGCCGCAGGTGGGTGGGATAAAATCATTTAAGGGCAATCTTTGAAAAGTCTGGTTTGTGGCCCATCCTCTTTGTGGCGTACTTCTCTTCAAAGGGGTGAGCACTGGGGATTGGACCCGTGCATCAGTGTGAGCTACTGAGTTGGGGGAGGAGGACTTCCTTGCCCCCATTTCCCATGGCACCCTCTCCAGTCCTGTAAAGATGCAACCCAGAGAGTCAGGAGACCCTGCTGAGTGGGCTGAGCTTTGGAGTCCGTCTATGAGGGGATCCCGAAACACAAGGTGGAGTGGAATCCTACTCCACATGCATAGCTGATCCGACTTCAAGTGCAGTGTCAGCCTGGAGAGAAGTCTCAAGTAGACTTTTAATAGATAACTTTTGGATAAGAGCACAGAGCAGAGTTGACAGCTTGTGTCACTGTGGCCACAACCATCATGCCTCACCAGTGCTTATGCTGGCTAGGGCTGATGGGGGTTGTGGCCCTACAGGTCCTACTGGTATGGAGGGTGTGTGTACCAAATCTGCAGATGGCATGAAGCTGGGAGGGGTTGTGAGATCACAGAAAGCAGCATCAAGATTCCAAGAGAACCTGATGGGCTGGAACCAATAAAGTGGAAGTTCAACAGAATGAAATTCACCCTGCGTTAGGTACAAAAAATTGAGTGTGCCAAAGCCAGGAAAGGGAGATCTCTGGTTTGGTAGCAGCATGTGTGGAACGCTGATCACAGGTCCAAGGTGAGTCAGCAGTGGGATGCAGCTCCTAAAAAAGTGGATGCAGTCCTTGGCTGCAGTGCGGGGGTGCACAATTTTGAGGGCTCCTGGGTCCATTCCCCCCACCTGTTCTGCTGCATTGATTAAATGTTGCATGACAGAAAACACAGCAAAATCAGACATTCAGCAGCAAACCATTATGGGGACCTAGAAGAGACAATTTTAGCTTGTTTTCAAGTTAGCTGCTTTTGTTTTTCTAAGCATCTGTACCAGGTTTTTCTTCTTCTTTTTCCCAGTGTGGTGGAGGTGCAGGGTGGCAATGCCATACCAAAAGCCAGTCATGTCTGCATATTGTCCACCCCTGCATGGTATACCAGCTGTTTTGCGCACTCTGGCTCACCTGGATTAAGAGCGCTTTCCAGCTTGCATATGATATAGTCCTGCCTTCAAGGGATTCTTACATCCTCAAAGCAATCTGTCAATGTTAACTGCCATTTTCCTGTCTCGACAGCACGTGCTTTGCAGAAGTGTTTTGTTCTTACGAAAATATTTCTTTTAAGACAGACAATGAGAGAGTATTCTCTCAGCACCTTCAGAACAAGATTCTTCCCGATCATACTTATGCTGTTGTGTCCGGTGGCGACCCGTTGAAGATCCCTGATCTTTCCTGGGAGCAGCTGAAACAGTTCCATGCTACGCATTACCATCCCAGCAATGCAAGGTATCAGAAGGGCGAGAGAGGGGAAGCAAAGTCCTTGCTGTGGTAGTCCTGCATGTGTTCAGTGCTGCTAAAGCCATTTCCTTCTCCAAAGAACATCCTGGGACCTAGCAAATCAGTTAGTCTTCACTGGGTTATGTGTGTGTTTAATTTCCTGTGCAAATGCCAAAGTATTAAAAAGTGTTTTTTAAAAAGTGAGGAAAACCATTTACATGTTTGTGTTCTCTTATCTCAATTAAACTAATTCTTCGGGACATAACAGTGTCTTGGTTTGGATGACCATAGATTGTCTTAATAAGCTGAAATATGAACTAACATTTTCTCCATGCACTCAGTTCATTTCCTCAAGCCACAATTAAAACTCTAATGAACCATAGTGTCCTTGTTTAATCTGAAGCAGAAATGTATGGTGACCAGCTTTGAAGCAAGTCAGCATGTTGCACCATGCCATGGTTTGAGGTGGTTTACAATCGTGGCTTGTTCAGGAGCTGGTAACCATAATTTCCCAGCTTAAAGAAATGGGAAACTGATTAATTGGAGATTTCCTGGTCTTGCCACTCCTGTGGTTCTGTGTATGCAAAAGTCTTACATTTCAATGCAGCCAACGTCTTACAGTGTACTAAAGGAGAGGTAACTTTCCTTCAGGTGTGTTTTAGCTGTGATCTAGCCAGTTGCATCTGGTGGTCAACCTGTGCTTGCTGCTTTTAAGGATCCATTGCCCCACCCCTGTCTTTTGCACTCCCTGAAAAACCTGCTTCTAGAGGTGAGGGAGTCCTCTCGAGCAGGGGCATTGAACCTCTTTTAGGCCTCAGGCCAGACTTTCTTTCAGAGTAGCTCTCTGGGCCTGCTTTCCTGTCATAGATAAGCATATCCCTCCCACCCCAAACTAGCCTATTTTTGCCTACAGTTTTTACTGCTGGTAACTAAGCATTAGGCAAAAGGTTTGGCCTTGTAGAATGGAGAAAGTATGCAAAAGCTAGGAAACCTCTGAGTGGTTGTGGGGCAGGCATGGGGCCCCGAAAAGAGGACATGGTCCTCTGAAAAATTCTGGAGGGCTCTACTGGGGCTCAGGTAATCTAAATCTGACCTGAGACTGCATACCTGTGTTTCAAAGCTACATCTGATGAGCTGAAGGGGGCTGCAGACCAAAGGGAATGGTAGAACCTTCTGACATCTGCCCGCCCTTCTCCTCCATTCATGCAAGCTGGCCTTGCTGGAGTCAAGCTTTTATGTGGACAGTGTTTACTTAGAGGAGGAGGAGATGCTGATGATTAATGATGCCTCAAATTACAGGTTCTTTACTTATGGGAACCTTCCACTGGAGCAACACTTGAAGCAGATCGATGAGGAAGCCCTGAACAAATTCCAGAGAATTGAGCCAAATACTGCTGTCCCACCACAACAGCTCTGGGACAAGCCCGTGAGTGTTTGCTTGTTTGGTATTTGTGTGTGCCAGGATTTTGGCTTCGTGTTTAAGTGCTTAAGGTGTGTGTACAAGATAAAGGCCGTCTTGTCCCATGGGCCTGTTCCCTGTGTAACCCTCTGGCAAAGTTGGGCATTTAATGGCCAGAGCTGGCTTCCAGGGCTCTCCCTCTCATCGGAGAGGCTGAGACTGCTAAGCTTGGGTGTCATGGAAAAGCAGCACATTAGAAGGGTGGCAGTTTTTCTAGGGCCAGGGAGGGCCTGGAGCAAGCCCTGTTTGTGAGAGTTCTGGCATGGATGCCAGTATCACTTGCTGGGCCTTGGGTGCTCCACAGAGGAGGTCCTTAGAAGGAGGTGTCCACAGATCAGGCTGGCCTTTGGTGCTGCACAGAGCAGGCGATACCATTTGTCATTCCACCTCAGGCAGCAAAATACTTTGGGCTGCTCTTTCTGGCTTAGCAGGCTGAACACGACTCTTGGTTTCATTGCACCTGTCTTAGAAGGAGGTGTCCACAGATCAGAGGTGGGGAACCTGTCTTGTACACAGAAGGAGTCTTGGCACCTCAAGTTAATAAAGGACCAGGGAGCAGGTCCTTCCGATAGAGAGGAAGACCCCCTGGCTTTCTACGCACGGAGCAGGCCTTCTCGCTCCCACCCAGATGTCTTAGCTTGGTGGGAGATGGCCAAGCTCAATTCCTCTGTCTACCTCTTAGGGGACTTGGTTGGATGGTGAAGGCTAAAGTTAGTCCTCCTCACTGGGATGAATGGGGCTTAGGTTAGTCATAGATAACCTAGATGCCATTCATTTCAGTGGATCTGCATGGAGTACTACCCAGAGCTGGGAAAGCCCACCGTTAGAGAAGTTAGGACTGTCCCTCTAGTCAGTGGTAGTCCAAGCATGGCTAGTTGAATCAACAGCCATATTGAGAATGAGGAAGTGCAGTCTGTTCACCTATAGCTCGTTGCTCTGAAGACCCCTCTGCCAGTGATACTCGCAACTTGGGAACAGCCCAGCTTCTAAAATGCGGGGAAGAAAATGGCAACCCTCCTGCTGCATTCATTGGTTTCTCCTTCACAGAGGGAGCATCATGTGACGTGTGGTATGGATTCCTTTGCTGCAGACCCCAAGAAGCAGACGATGGTGAGCGTAAGCTACCTCCTGGCAGAGTAAGTGGGTCGGAAGATGAAATTTAAATTGCTTATACTTATCTCATGATTGCTATTTCCAGCTGTGGATGTATTTGGAAGCATCTCCTGGTACAAAGGACCTTGAGCAGTGTTCAGTTCTGTTGATGCCTTTCTGGTGGTGTGTGAGTTTGTGTGTGTGTGTTATACTGCCCTCTGCCAAGGAACCTGTGGAGCTCCATCAACAACAGTTTTGATGTTAAAAGAATTTGACTAGTTCAAGCCTTCCCAGTGAACTTCCTGGCTGGCTGGAGATGTGAAGCTGCTGCCTGGGGTCCCCTCTTTTTGCATGACATCCAGTCTTGTGAAGGGTGTGAAGCATTAAAATCATTCTGTCCCTACATTGTGGAGAAATTTTCTGTGCTCGATTCCCAGGAGACAAGGTGCAATTCTGCCAATTGCCAAGCTGAAATTAAAGGATGCTGTGCACTGGGTGAGATGTCCCACAGTGGTACCCTAAAATTTTCTTTTTCTGCCTTCAGTATTACAGATACTTTTGAAAACTTCACCTTGAACCTCTTGTCATCTTTGCTGGTTGGTGGTCCGAATTCTCCCTTCTATAAAGCTTTAATTGAGGCTGGTCTGGGTACAGATTTTTCACCTGATGTTGGGTAAGTGCAGCCTGTGCTTAACATACAATCAGAACCTAGTGGCTGCAGAAATGAGCAAGCTAGTCTTCAGGGGGGCAGGGCCAAAAGCAGGGTCAGACTGGGCAGCCACCAGAAGGCCTCAGAAGGCCTCTGCATCTTGCTGAAGCAACAGCTCTCCTTTGTGCAGCTGAGAACATTCCACACTGCTCCATCCAGAGTTCCAACTAATGGGGTAGTGCCAAAAAAATACCCAGTTTATTTTAGCTTAAAGCTCTTGTTTCCCTTACTAGAAGCATCTCAGTCTTCTTCAGAATGGAAAAATGCTCTTCAATATTTACCGAGACCAACTTTTTAAATTATTTATCCGCTGCATAGAGGGTTTTACAAGGACAGCATAAATCGATCTTCCATACCCTTTTAAGAGCTGAAAGACTGATGCTACAACATTGGAAATTCAAATCACCACCTAGAGCGCAGTGGATGGAGAACATAACACTACGTTCATATCTGAATGGATGGTTTTGAAACCCCATCTGTAAATGGAAGAACGTGACTATTTTGTCTGCCTTTCTGAACCTGATGCTTAATTGTTTATAGTAGCATCATAGAATAGTAGAGTTGGAAGGGGCTGGAAAAGCCATCAAGTCCAGCTCCCTGCTCAGTGCCATCCGTCAGGTAAAGCGTCCCGGACGGATGGCTGTCCAGCTGCCTCTTGAATGCCTCCAACGTGGGTGAGCCCTCAACCATCCTAGTTACTGGTTCCATTTCTGTACTGCTTTAACAGTCAGGATTTTTCCCCTGATATCTAGCTGGAACCTGGCTGCCTGTAGCTTGAGCCTGTTATTCCACGTCCTGCACTCTGGGATGACTGAGAAGCGATCCTGGCCCCTTTCTATGTGACAGCCTTTCAAGTACTTTAAGAGTCATATCTCCCCTTGGCCTTCCATTCTCAAGGTTAAACATGCCCACTCTCTCCTCACAAGGCTTTGTTTCCAGCCTCCTGGTCATCGTTGTCACCTTCCTCTGAACTTTTTCCAGTTTGCTTGCATCTTATTTCCCTCCCCCCAAATTTTTTTTGACAGGAAAATAACCATAAATACCATACTTCACAACAGTGATAATATAACATAACAAGAACACAATAATTAAGAAAAGGATAAATAAAAAATGATTGAGTGTCCCCACCACCCCGGAGACCAATATTACCACCGTTCACATACTGTAACAATTAATAATATATAATATGCTTCAATTATATCCATATCCCCTCCAAAAATTCATATAATCTTGATTGGGTTTACAGCCTTTGCCTTCTATCAGTATTGCTTTTACAAAATCTTCCCAAATTTCTTTATATTTATTTGCTTTCATTAACCCTTTTTATTTTTCTTTCTGTCATCAGTTTATCATTAATTACCATATTCCATATTTCATTATACAATTCATGACTTTGCAAAACCCAGTTCTGTTTCCAACTTTTAACTATCGCTAGCCTAACTGCCATTATCGTACTTACAATCAGTTCTTTCTTAGCTTCATTTATATCTTGTTTTTCTATCAACAGTAATAACACCATTCTCGGTGATGTGCCGGCATCTTCTTGATAGCTGTGTTTTTATATATTGACTTTATTTATTTATTTATTTATTAAAACATTTCTATGCCGCCCCTTGCCGAAGCCTCGGGGCGGCTCACAGCCCAAATAAAATACAATAAAATACAAAAATAACAATATAAAATTAACAATATAAAATAAATAACTATATAAAAGAAGTCACCCGTATAGTCATGGGTATCCATTTCATGCACACCTATTCAAACCGATCTGCTTTATTATTGTGTGAAAAGTGTCATTTTATGGATTAGCATTTGTTTGCTTATGTTGAAATTCACATTCACAGTGCCTCCCTCTTGTTGAACTGCAACACGTTGATACGATTTGGCGAAGAAATGCAGCTCTTTCTTCTCCACGTTCTTCCCAAGAGTAAACCTTGCATGCTATTAAGACTGTTTGCGTTCCTTTCGCCATGTAGGTTTAACAGCTCCTCACGCGAAGCCTATTTCAGTGTCGGCCTTCAAGGGATTTCTGAGGAAAATATTGACACTGTCAGGCAAATTATCGCTCGAACTATTGATGAAGTCATTGAGTAAGTAAAAGCTGTGTGGTTTTTGGCTCTTCTGTCCTCCCCATATCACTTCAATAGGTGTTTGTTTACATTTACACAACATTTAGGTTCTGTGGTATTCTGAAAAGTGATCCTATCTTTGCATTCAGAGAGCATGAGAAGCTTTTGTTGATCTTGAGGTCTTTAGATAAGTTATATATAATTATTTATTTTAAAGTTTTATATTCTGCCTTTTGATCAATTGCTCTCCAAGGAAGCATACAGTGAAAACCACCTTAGAGGAACCCACAAAGTGATTAAGGCAGCAGAAATTGGCTTCAATTGGCATCTATTTGTGGATCAGCTGTATGGTTATATCCCACTGTAAGATGGAGCAAGCAAAGCTGCTTTTTCCTGGTGCCTAAGAGGAAGTAAATTGGTCAGGGAGGACCCGCCAGGGTGCCGTGACAGAAAGGCCCTGTCATGGGTGGATGCTTCTCTAAATTCCCAGTGCAGAGGCAATGGCTCAGAGCTTGCACAGTAAAGAAACCTATTCATACCTATTCCACTTGTCTTGCTACATATTTATTGGTTGCTTGCTCTGTATAGTTCAGTACATGCAAGACTGTGTATGCAGAATCAAAAACTAGCCTTTCTGAGTTGTTTAAATGAAGCAGATTTGAATCTGCTTTCCTAAGCATATTTCTGCTTCTTATGAGCCCAGCCCTCACCCCCAATCCTTCTGCTTAGCTATCCTTCCTCTACCCATCCCTCAGTATTCATATTTGCAGTCTTAAGGGCAAGAAACATGATTTTTAAAAGGAGAAAACCTAGAATCCTGAATTATTTGCATCATACCAATGTGTCTGCTTGGCTAGCATGGACACAGAATGCACACAGGAAGAGAAGCTATCTCTTCTTCCTTGCTCATGCTGATATTATAAGGATGCAAGAAGAATCGCCAGAACAGAGGCTCATTGCTTTTAGAGTGCCAGAATCTAAGCTGCCATCTTGCAGCAGAGTTACCTGTTGTGTGTCTCTTGAGGAATGGATTTGAGGAAGAAAGAATTGAAGCACTGCTCCACAAAATCGAGATCCAGATGAAGCACCAGTCAACCAGCTTTGGACTTGCCTTAACTTCCGTAAGTGCTCTTTCTCCAGCGGATGGTAAGGACCTGCCTCCAAGCTTTGGGTCACATCCAGATTTAATCACACCTCGAGTGACTGGATGGAGTCCCATGGATTGCACCTAAACCACAGCTTAGTCCAGATTCAGCTGTTGGCATTGCTCAGATGGTACATGGCAGAGTCCCTTGCTAGTTGGTCTTAGCTGCAAAACTAAAACCTTGGTTAATAGTAATTCTATGTAATAGAACAAAACGGCGGGAGATGAGGACATGCATCCCCAGGAAGGTCCAGTGACCTTTCTCAGCTTTTCACACACGAGATAAATCTCTTTGGTTCTGCTGTTACTGGTAGAGCAGAGAAAGGCAACTGTGGCCTTCAGGATGTTTTGGTCTACAACTCCCCTTTGCCTTACTCAGCGTAGCCCGTGGCGAGGAATTGTGGGCATGTCAGCCCACATGTTGGCTGCTTGAGGTCTAAGATGTTGCTCCTCTCCAACCCTCCTGAGATGCGATCCACACCTGTGCCTCCTTCTCACGCAGGGGGTGGAGCTTTGCCTGCTGCACTGTGGGAATTTCTGGTGGCACACCCATCTTCTCCACTTGGTCCTCGGGTCAGATTGGGCACTACATAGGGGGGAAAAGTGAGTCAGAAGCGGCCTCCCAGGCCATCTAGTCCAACTCCTGACTCCAGCCAGCAATGCCCATTAATCCCCAACATGTGGTCGTCCTGCCTCTCCTTGAACACCCACACTGATGGGGCCTCCACCACCCCGCTTGGAATTCCGTTCCATATCCTAGGGGTCCTAACCATCAGGATGTACTTCCTGACATCCCAACTGACACTTGGTTCCTTGAGCTTTGCCCCATTGGAACGTGTCCTGCAGGGAAGAGCAGGCCATGGCCTCACTACAAGTGAAGCAGAGCAGCTGCCTCGGGCAGGATGGCTTGTTGCCCTGGTCCTGCATCTGTCGTATAGGGTGTGTCTGTCTGGATTCCCTTCCCACTGCCTGCCTTTCCTCTCTTTTTGCAGTATATTGCCTCTTGTTGGAATCATGAAGGAGACCCTGTAGACCTGTTAAAGATCGCTGAAAAGGTGTCTCGGTTCAGGCAGTGCCTCCAGGAAGATCCCCAATTCCTGCAGAAAAAAGTAAAGCAGTACTTTAAGGTAAGACTCAGTTAAAGCAGGCATGTGGGACCTTGTTCAGCCTGAGAGCTGCACAGGAGCTGCATTCCAGTGAGGGCAGAGCCAGAGGCAAAAGGGGCAGGGCAAACATATTAAAAAGACAAACATGGTTTAGCTTCCAGCTCTTACTGCCAGTAATGGAGCCTTAGGAGATGAAATTCAACCTTTTAGAATGGGGAAATAGTTCACAAACTGAAAAAAATCTGTGGTGGGGAAAAGCTGTTGGGGACGTGATATGGAGGGAAGAGTCAAGGAGACCAAGACCGTGTGAGGGAAAGCTGGGCTGTGAAATGGGTATTTTGTGAATGACTCTGTGGACTGTGGCAGCCGTTTTGTGACAGCGCCCTGACACTTTCCCAGCATTCCAAGCATGTTCATTAGGCTTGGTAAGCCTTTGCACATTTGGGGGTTCTTTTTATGCTTGCCCCCCTCTGCCTGGCCCCATTGTATGTGTAGTTGTGTTCTTGTAGCATTGTGATTTTGCTTCTGTAATGAGATCTGTAGAAGGCATTGACAGCAGTGCTGGAGCAGGCTTGGGAGGAACGAAGACAGAAATAAATGTCCCATTGATTGGCACCCTTCTGCTTTGGCATGGCTCTTGGCAACAGGATAACCCCCATAAACTGATGCTGTCGATGAGTCCGGATGCAGCTTTCTATGAGAAGCAAGCATCAATGGAAGCAGCAAAACTGAAAGAGAAGGTTGAGGCTCTTTCTGAAGAAGAGAAGAAACAGACCTATGAGAAAGGTTAGTCTCTTCTGCGCGCTCAGTCTTTAAAAACAGGTGCATAAAGGATTTGGTTCCCCCGTAGGCTGAGTCAGGGGCACCTCAAATCAGGTTTCGAAAGTGGAACTTGTCATTTCTCAGGGCCACTTTTGCATCATCTTTCCTCAACTGGCTGCCTTCCAGATGGCTGGACTAGAACTCCCAGTATCTCCCAGTCAACATGACTGACTCCAGTGGTTTTCCCTTTTCTCCCTTCTTTCAAGCATAACAAAACTATAAAAAGAAATCACAATAAACATGAGTACAAGCATGCAAAGCTTCCATCTGCTATTTGAAAATGTTTTTCCACCTGGCCTGCTAACACTGGACCCTGACCAGCAGGGAGAAGGAAGAGAGGGAGTCTCTCCTATTCCTGTAGCTGGAGGCCCTTTAGCTGAAGACTGACCTCCCAAACATCAGCAAGCAAGGCATGCACTCTTCCTCCGAGATGCGCCATGTCCACGGACATTTACAGCAGTGCTACTGTGCAGACTGACCCTTAATTTCTTCCCTCTGGAAGCCCGTTTGCATATAATGGCAAGTGCCAGTTTCTGCTTGTAGAATTTGGTGTTGCTTATTCCAAAACTAGGAACATTTTTGGAATGGAATTCTGTGCCTTGAATACATCACTCAGCTTTCTCTAACCCTGACTGGGAATGATGAGGGTCATAGTGCAACACATCCAGAAGGCACCAGCTTGTGGAAGGCTGATTTCTCTTTTCATCCAGCTGATTCCATAGCTGTGACCATTAGATTATTTTAAATACTGTTTTCAAGCAAGCTACTTTTCCCTCCTGTTAACCTGAAGCAGTAGTTTTCAGAGCCCCTTCTGGGTGCCCTGAGGTGCTCTGACAGCTTTATCAGGTTTCCTTAAAGATAAGCTTGGTCACAGCTGGCAGGCATCAGCTTGGATGATGGAACAAGATAATTGGCCGACCATCATCAATGCTTTTTTCCTTGGCTTTTCTAGTTATTAGAGTTATAGCCTGCCTTTCCTTGAAGGAGCCACACACATGCCTCTGTAATGGAGCACAGGCTAAGGAAGGGTTAAGCCTGGGCATGAGCTATGGGGATGCAAAAAGCCCTAAGTAACTGTAAATTACGTCCAAGGATGGAACCATTCACAACCCCCCAAGGCCAGAGATTTCAGGCCTAAAAGGTATATGAGTTTCACCTGGGTGTTGCCATGAGATGTCACCCAATGAGTCACCTGTTCGATCTCATGGGATAAAAGCAGGGAGCTGGGATGGATTGGGGTTTCTCTTTGAGGAGAGGTTCCCTATTACTGCCAGAAACTCTGCCAAAAAATGCTGTGCTATTCTAGGCGGAAGAAGGCTAAGTTGGGTATTGTATCCTGTGTCAGTGGTAGAAACTGCTAGCCTTGTTATTTTCAGTCTGAAGAGGCCAAACAGCCTGGGGGTCTTGCAGGGAGCCCAGTAGTGTGAGTCCAGTGAAATTCCTGTCTTCCAATTCGCTGTTCCTTTCCGTACCCTCCTTGTTGTGTGTTGTATGTATGTGGTAGTGTTTTAAGAGCCTCCACCCCTGTATTGTCTACCGTGCCTGTTAATAAATCTATTTTCCCCCAAGCTTGGGTTTCATGTGCTGAATCCGGTCTCTGGCCCTGGAATTTGGGGGGTCCAGGGAAGCAGGGGAGAAAAGTGAATCCTGCCAGCTGCTGGAAGTGGGGATCCAGGGGCCGCTGATTGTTACAGCATCTTCGCCCACTCCCCAAGTTTCTCACAACAATCCCAGGAGGTAGGTTAGCGTAAGAGTTTCTGGCTTCGCAGTGAATCTCATGGCCATGTGTGGACTTGAACCTGGATCGTTCCCAGTCTGACTCTACACTTTTGCCACTACTCCATGGTGGCTCCCCTTCTCCTCCAGTGAAAAAGCAAAAACCTGCTTGGGTCCTGGGTGAATTCTGTAGTTCACATAAGGGGGCAGTGATACCCAGTGGTCAGGGTTTGTCAGTGGTCCACAAATTGAGCCTGCTCTGGTTTGAACATGCCCCACTAACCAATGGAAAGCATAGGACTGCCTCTCTCGTCCTGGTGCTCTCCAGGTGCATGGCTGAAGCTGATGGAAGGTGTAGTCCAATACTTCTGCGGGGCACTCTGACTGGGGCGGGCCCTTGAAGCAATTCCATGGTTGACATGCAGAGTTTGCTCTACAAATAGGCGGTGTGAAAACTTCCACTGATTCTCAGGCAGGGGTGCTGATCCTTAGGCCGGTGGGCCAAATCTCTCGGCATGTGTTGTCAGAACTGCACACTATCGCTCTGCTGTTGTCCACTAGGTTTGGAGCTGCTGGACCTGCAAAGCAAGCCTCAGGACCTGTCCTGCCTCCCAGCTCTGAAAGTTTCGGACATTGAACCCACAATTACCTTTACTGAGATGGAGACGGCACTTCTAGGTTTGAGTCCCTGAAGTCTTGGAGCAAGGGAGGTGGGAAGAATGAAACCACAAGGCTCTGCTAAACGTGAATGTACTGCCATCTTCCTGGGCCTTGTGCTTGGCTTGGGAGGATCCCTGGCTGACTGGGGATGATAGTTGCAGACCTCCTCTTCTGGAACAAGGCCAGGTTTGGGAAGGCTGGCGTGGAACCTGCATAGCACCTAGCAGCTTGCTTAGTGGCTCTCTGTTAAAAAGTTTCTTCATCTGAAACTTGGACTCTCCCTCTCCCAGTGCGTTCCCTGCTCTTCTTATCTCTGAGAAGAGAAGGGAACCATGTTTATATAATAAGGGCACAGAAGTCCTGGAAAACTGCAGTTCCCTGGGCTCTTGGCAGGGGAGGGCTCCTGGTGGATTCAGTTTTAGGGCCTCATGAAGGCCCATGACAGCTGCTGGGAGGTAAATTTGGGGAAAGAGTGGCAGAGAGCTCAAAATGGATCTCAACTCTCGCAAACCCAGTTGAAAACCCCCCTTCCTTTCCCCTTCCCTTTACTTTAATAAATTTTCTCGGTTGGGCTTTTGGGCCAGGTTGTTTCACTTCCTTTGAGCATTCAAGGTTTGCTTCCCCCACATTGTCTAGACCATTTGGCTTACACTTTCCAGGGGAGCTGAGATTGCAACTTCTTTGTCATGAGTAAATGTGAGAGATCTGGGAAGGGCCTCCCACTCCACTGGTGAACTGGCTAATTCAACACACCTGGTAGGAATATGGAAGCCAATGCACTGATCCTGGCCTGCAGGGTGGTACTTCCATTGCATGTTTGTGGCGTGGCCACATTGTGTGGCCTGGTGGAGCCAGCATGCTAGTTTTCTTCCTAACAGCTGAGTCCTCAGCCTCTGTAGGTCAACATGATGATGGTTGACATCATCACTCGATGCTCCTGACTTTCTCTTATTGGTCCCCAGCTGAGGATGTCCCGGTCCAGCTCTGTGCTCAACCCACCAATGGCATGGTGTATTTCCGAGCTGTTTGCAGCCTCAACACCCTCCCGGAGGAGCTTAGGCCGTACGTTCCCCTATTCTGCAGCGTCATCACCAAGTAAGCAAGTTTCCTGTTTGCTGGTTATTACTCCAACAAATTCCAAAACCCGTTATCAGCCTAATGCCTTTATTAGGCCAAGCAAAAGATCACAAAACTCATGCAGGCTATTATGATCTCCAGAGTCCTTCCTCAGGCATGACATTCGAAAAAGCTGGTGTCCGATTGAAAGATCTGAAGAGCTTGAACATTTTGGAATCTTTTGGTGAGCCTAATAAAGGTATCACACCAGCTTTAGAATTTTACTTACAGTCAAGCGAGCTGCTTTTGTGTTTTCTTTTGTACAGACTGATAATGGGCCCTTCTTGTAAATCATTGTTTATTCTCAAATAAGCTGAGCTTGGGTGAGGGTTAGGTGAGAAATCTAACGGGAAGTGAAAATCCAGTGGTTTTATTGTTTGGCCCTCCGATCCTGTGCTGTCGCCAATTCAGTACGGTGGGAGTCAAGTGAGCTTGTGGATGTCAGTCTCTAGGATAGGTGGTGGTTTGCACATTAAAAAAAGGCCAAGGAAATTTGTGGAAAATGGGCAATTGATACAAACTGGCACTTGAGAAGCATGCGGTCCTCATATGATCAGCACAAATCATGCGACAACCTCATGCTTTTCATGTTTCACTTTGTGCAAATTTCCTTTTCTAGAAAATGAGCAAATTGTGGCTCATCTAAGAGTAGGAAGTGTGTGGAAACCACCCAGGACTATGGATCAGAAGCATTAGACAAGAAGTCCAGGCACAAGTAAGCCAGACCTTCCAGAGTCAAGCACATCCCTAGTCTGGGGAATCAGTGGGGATGGAGGTCATGGATGCTGTTCTTCTAAATGGAAACTCTGTCAGTCTCGTTCAAGTGTTTCGCAGCCGAAGTGGGTAAGACAGACCAACTCAAGCCATGCCACAGAAATTCAGTGCATTCCAGGCCAATGGTCCTAACACTCAGTGTGGGACTAGACTACCACACTGATGTTTAAAGTTGGGGGCTTGGAAGGACTTTATGAGGGCAGAAGATGCTCCCCTCGTTGCTTCCGAGATTCAGTGTTTCTGACCTCCAAACTGCTTGGCTGCTCGTAGGAGCAGCAAGGAGCATGTGAGAACCTCCGGCCCACATATGCTACCTAATGATTTCCAGGTGTTTTGAACTGCAGTTACCAGAATCCCCAACCACTGGCCATGTGGGCTGCAGCTCGTAGGGGTTGTAATCCCAAATATCCAGGAGGCAGTAGGGTGCCTGCTCCAGTTTGATTCGAAGTGGGAGACCAGCGTAGCCTTTTCTAATGCCATGATTGCATTCCCTCCCTAGGGCATGCCCATCTTTACAAACACAGCAGTGGGCTTTGTACATGGAGCTGCGATGCTCAGGCATTCCTTGTGGGCCTAGCACCCTCTGAGTTGGAGCTCCCAGAAGGAGAACTCTTACTCAAAAGAAAAAGGGACAGGAGCTACAGAGCTGGCTTGTGTATGCTCATGCGCCTGCATCATCCGACTGTGGAAATTTGTAGGCCAGCTTTCAAGGGGTGACTTTAAATACACCAGGGGCTGCTTCCATACCTTTGTGGATTTTCAGATCTGACACCTTCTCTGCGAATTGCAGGAGGCAAGCTGTGGGTTTGTGTGTATGTACACACACATATTTGCTTCTCTTGCTCTGTTCAGAGCTCCTGCATAGTGTCCCTTGCTGATTCTGCCTTCTGCCAGAAATCCATCACAAAAGAGAATGATTCCTCCTGCTGTCTCAGCTCTCCATAATTTGTACAGAATTTCTAGGGAACATGTCTTTGCATTGGCTGTGGAAGACATGGCTTTTGCTATACTGCCTGAATTTGGAGATCTCCAGCCTAAGATAACGAACTCTAAGTGAGGGGGGCAACCCACAGTAATTTCCATGGCAGAGTGAATCATGCTCAAGCATGCAGGAAGTTCTGCTAATTTCACCTTTTCTCTCCCTCTTGCAGGATGGGGTGCGGTGCTCTGAGTTACAGAGAACAAGCTCAAGAAATAGACCTGAAAACTGGGGGCCTTTCCGTCATCCCTCACATCACTGCGGATGACTCCCATCTGGATGTCTACGAACAAGTAAATCAGCTGCCAGTTAACTGGCTCTCATTTTCTTTTAATAACGGAGCTGTGTTAACAAGGGATTGTGAAAGGGTAAACCCACTGAAATGATTGGGACTTAAGTTAAATAAACGCTGGGTAAAACCCACTGGATGAACTGTCATTTTTTCACTCTTGGTTACAAACCTAGTTCAGAATTAGCCAATGTTGCTTGAATTGGACAGCTGCAGGCATATCCTTCCAATGCAACAGATAGGCCAATGCTTTTAAAACATCTTAAAATGGGCATATTGTGACATTTCTCACAGTGGGGTGATTAAAATGAGTTACTAATCAAGAAATCTCTGTCCCTGCTTTCAGTTCAGTCGGAGGCTTAAGCAAACATTTTTCTCTCTCGGTCTCAGTATTCAACATCTTTGATTTATAATATTGGGATAATAACTCTAATCCACTTTGCAGGGCTTTTGTAAGAATTACTGAGATAATGCATGGATATAGCACAGGTCTGAACATGACAAATACAGTATCTTCCCAAGTATTGTTAACTGTTCTTTGGCTTTCCATGAGATTGTATCCTCCGGATAGTTATGACTACAGCTCCCAGGATTTCTGACCATTGGCCCTATAGATTGGGACTGATGGGAGCTGAAATCCAAAGTATCCAGAGAGCTACAATTTGAGAGGGGCTTCTGCGGTGGGAGAATTACCATCAAGTTTGTCTCCACTACTCTTGAACTAGGAAGGAACAAGATGGGAGAACTCTCCCAAACTGATTTTAAGAAGAGGTTTGCCAAACCGGTCCCTACCTCTTAGTTGAACTCTTGTCCTCAGGTGGAGTAGCTAACATTAGCAATGTGTGTGAATTTCAGTTTTGCTCACAAGCATGCCCGATTTAAAGCTCTGCGCAGGGGTGTGAGATCATGTTTACTGAAACCGGTTTCCAATCACCAAGCACTCCATTTTGCTTCATCTCCTCTATTTATTGGTTTTTTTTCAATTTATATCCCCAGTTCTTAATGAACCGAGGCAGCTTATATCATTTTCCTCCTGCTCTCAATCTTATCCCCACAACAGCCTTTTGAGGTAGGTTGGATTGAGAGTCTGTGACTGACCCAAAGCCACCCAGTTGGCTCCATGGCCAAGCAGGGACTGGAATCCAGGTCTGGTGGACTAGACTAGACTAGATTCCAGTGCTCTTCACCACCACCTCACACTGGCTCTGTAACCCATTGGAGAACTGCAAAGAGCAGAGCTTTCTCAAGCATTTTGCTCAGTGCCTCCATGTCTTTTTCACTGAACAAGTCGTTTGAAGGACTTTGTCTTTTGAAGGACACTGAGATGGTCTGTGCGAAACCCCATTAAAACTGTGAAGAGCTGCCAAAGAGCAGAAGTGTGCTGGAGACAATCCCAGTCTAGGACATGGTGAAGAATTTATTTTTACAAAAGAATGCAATGATGGTATTGATGTAGCTTCTGTTTAAAACTTTGTAACAGGGATTAATGGTTTGGGGTGGCACTCACAAGATTTAAATAATTAGCAGTTATTTTCTTTTACCAGATGTCCCAAACGTGGTCACATATAAGTCAATTACATGGGTGTGTCATATTCTTTGTCCAGTGGTGTGATCTCTCTTCTTGTTCAATTTTTCTATTAGGGTGTGCTCTTCAGCTCTTTGTGTCTGGATAGAAATCTACCTGACATGATGCACCTCTGGAGTGAAATATTCAACAAGTACAGTATATTATTGTTCTTAGATGCTGTCTCTGTGACAGGGTTGACCCAAAGAATGGAAGTCCTCCAAAATGTTCTGTCCTTGGCTTATTTGATGGAATAGGCAGTAATTCTGGGAGACATATTTCTTAGTTTTAGCACAGATGCTCATTTTCCTGATAGCTGACTGCTTTTTTACACAGGCCTCTTAAGCTTGGGGACATTCAAACCAGAATACCCCCCTCCCCATGTGACTGCTTTTGGTTCCTCTCAGTTCATTTAGGAATCCCAGTTCATGTAGGACAGATAAAAGGAAGTGCTTCTCCACACAGCATATCATTAAACCGTGGAATTTGCTGCCGGGAGAAGTGGTGATGGCCACCAGCCTGGATGACTTTAAAATGGGATCGGCAGATTCATGAAGGAGGAGCCTGTCTGTGGCTACTGGCCTCGCTGACCCTGTGCTTGCTGCTTTACCAGAGGTGCCATGCATGCTGAGGAGCTTGGGCAGGAGGTCTTGCACCCGTCCTGCTGGAGGGATTCTGCAGGGAGCTGCTTTGCCACCATGTGTGCAGAGCGCTGGGCTAGATGGACCTTTGGCCTCACCCAGCATGGCTTTTTCTTATGTTTTTATTTATGTATTTATTTAGAGGACTTCTATGCCGCCCCATTCGCCGAAGCCTCGGGGCGGCTCACAATCATAAATAAATAACATAATATAAAACAATATAATGTTCTTTACTCCATCCTCCTTGTTCCTATAAACCGCCTTCCAACTTGGTCAGAGAACCTGAAAGTTCCTGTCCCACCTGACATTTTGGTGCCTCCTGCATTTGAAAGAGATATGCCAGGCCAACCTGTGGAAGTTGTAGAGACGGCCTCATCCTGTGCTACGGGGTTTGCTCCCCAAGGCCCCGTTACTCTGGTTTTTAAAAGCTGAACAGGAAGATAGAATCTTCTCTCCAGAGCCTCAAAAACTCTTGAACACAGTGTTTGATTTTTACTAATAGTTCAAGATTCTTCACAGGTTATGCTTTTTAGACTTGCTCCTAAAAGAAATGGCGTGTGGAATGAATAGCCTCATATCAGTGGAAAAATCAGTGGAGGCAGCTGGAAGAATGCATGGCATTCCAGCGCAGTTAGTCAGGAACCCTGTGGTGGTGTGACTGTGCTGGATTGGTGTGGAGTGACCAGTAGTGAAGCAGGATTGGTCTGCTTGGGGAAATTCCTTTTTTTCTGTTTTGTTTTTAATACAGTGGCCATATTAATGGGACAGAGACGTTGGGTCCCTTCTCTCCGTGCCCTTGACTTTCTGGGCCAATGTGCTGGTTGAGGGCATTCGAGGGGAGCTTGCTATCCAATTCCAGGGACCAAAGAGCAATTTGGGGGGGGGGGTTTGAACATCATCTCCCCCGAGATAGCCCAGGTCATTTAATTGCTGTTTTCCTGATCCAACGAGTGTCCCCCACCCATTCTCGAAAGGCTGAAATGCCACTTCTAAGGCTAAATTACTGGCAAGAAGAGCTTTTAAGTTAAATATCTGGCACTGAATCTGGCTCTTGGGCTTTGCCCTGGTGGGCCATTTAGATGGAGCTGATCAAGTTCTAAGCCTTCCCAGTGCTTCATTCCTATGGGGTGTTTGCCACAGCATGGCTGACCTTTCCTCCCTTCCCTTTGTGCCCTCTCCCTTTGCAGCCCCCATTTTGAAGAGGAGGAACATTTCAAAGTCTTGGTGAAGATGATGGCTCAAGAGCTCTCAAATGGAATTCCTGATTCCGGACACCTGTACGCCTCCATTAGAGCAAGCAGAACCCTGACCCTGGAGGGGGAGCTGCGAGAAATGTTCAATGGCATGGAACAGGTGAAGCAAAGGGCGTGGTAGCAGTGTCGGAAGCAGCCTTCTTCCAGTCACGCTTACTGGTCTAGCTAGCCCAGTGCTGGTTTGCTAGAGTAGCAGGCAGACAGAGGTCTTTCCCAGCACCTGCTGGCTGATCTTTTCCACCGGAGAGGCCACCAATGGAACCCACAGCCTTGCCCGTCCAAAGCAGGGCTGCTGCTGTATCCGTGGCTGCTTTTGTGCAAGGTGTAGAACTCCGTTGGAGCCCCTTCCAACATGAGTGCCCTGGCATGGGTTCCGCTGTCGGATAGATCCTTTAGGAAGCATCAGACACTCCAGCTCACTGGGGAATGGTGTGATAGCCCCGTGGGGCATCCCTCGTGCAGCAGCAGTGGGGATGTGTGAGCTATCCATTTGGTGCTCCGCTGCCCCGACTCCAGTCTGCCTTGTGGCAGCCCAGAGTCCAACCTCCGGGCAAAGACGCCCCAGGAGTTGAGCCCTTGAGCTGTTGCCAGCAGCAGCTGCAGTGAAAGGGAGGAAGGTTGGTTGCCAGGTAGGCACCTGGCAAACTCCAGGTGCTTCTTCCCCGTGCGTGCTGCTGCTGGCACCTGCATGCAGAAAAGAAGGTTGCTCGCCACTGGCACGCACGCTCACAACCCCCCTTTCCACATCTGGCAGCCATCCTGGCACGGCAGCTTGGCATTTGCACAGTGAGGCATCCGCAAGCGTTTCTGGGCTTCCGCTTGGCTCTGCTCTCTTTGCAGGACTGGGCTGAGCCTATGGATGCTGGAGGGATGGGTTCTGAAAGTGGCTACCCCAGCCCTAAGCATCAGTACTCCGGTCAGCGGAGGAGAGATGATCTTGGGAAGCTGACTCCAATACGCTAGCCAGCCAGCACCCTTGCCAGGAATTTATTTATTTATTTAAAATATTTATATGCCGTCCTGTCGCGAAAGCTTCAGGACGGCTTACATAAATGAAATAACATAAAATAGAACATGACTAAATTCCTGACCCACACTGGCTGCAGTTAAAAACATATAAGAGACAATATTAAAACTTATTAAAATATTGCAGAAATAAAAAGGTGTTAACCTCGCGCCGAAAAACAAATAACGACGGCACCAGGCAGACCTCTCTGGGGAGCACATTCCATAGGTGGGGCACCACGGCAGAGAAAGCCCTCCTCCAAGTATTTACCCTCCTAATATCCTTCATGGAGGGTTCCCGAAGAAGGGCCTCTCTCACAGATCTCAGGGGGCGGGAGGGCAAATATGGAAGAAGGCGTTCCTTTAGGTATCATTAAAAGAACAGGAGAAAAAAGGTTTGCCTGGCACCCAAAAGAAAAAAGCATTGGCGCCAGGGGAACCTCTCTGGGGAGCGCATTCCATAGGCGGGGTGCCACCGCAGAGAAGGCCCTCCCCCGGGTCCTTTGCCTCCTAATCTGGGCAGTGGGGCTGGTGGTTATTGTTACCACCATTATTCTTTCATGAATATTCAACCAGGGCACAGGTGGCTGCCATAGTCCTTCTCCTGCCCGTTTTATTCTCACAGCAGTCCTGCGAGGTAGGCTGGGCCGAGAGTGCCTGAGTGGCTCCAGCTCCCCTCAGAAGCATCCGGCCCCAGTGGGAACTAGAACCCGGATCTTCCAAGTCCCAGCCCAGTTCTCTCACCCTCACCCCGTGCTTAGAGCCGTTCCTGGTGTGGGTCTGTGAACAGCACCCCCTAGAAACGGGCTGGAAATGTTCTGCACACCCCTTAGTGCTGAGCAGGCTTCATGGCATGGGGAAGAAGCAGATCCATGACTGACCATCAGGGTCTGTGTGGCTGGGAATTGCGCTCCAGCATGGCTTTCTGGAGGATGCTGGGAGCTGCAGTCCCACACACCTGGGGTGCCAGTGTGGGGAATACTGTGGCGAGATTGTGGTTGGGTATGTGCAAATTGCTTTGTGCACTCCAGACTGTAGAGAGCATGTGGAAGTGTCAGCTCGTCTGTGCATGCCTGGGCAGAAGGCATCCTGCAGCTCCGAGCGTTCCCCAGCCAGCGTTCCTCATCCAACACTGCCACATCCATCCGTTTCCATAGTGCTATGGAAATAGCCGGGCCTTTCCCAGCAGCAGCAGCAGCAGCGACAGAAGAACCGCATCCTGGATCTTATCGTCGCCTGCAAGGGGCCCTGATCCACATTTCTTTGACCTTTCCTTTTCAATGACTTGCATTCAGGTGAAGTTGATGAAGCGAATTGCTGAAGCGTCCGACATCAGGCCCATGCTCCGCAAACTGCCGCGCGTCAAGAAGTACCTCTTAAACAGCGACAACATGCGGTGAGCTCCTGTTGGTGTTTCCATGGTGCGCAGCCGGAGCTGGTTTTCTGGGCCCTCTTGCCGGCTTCCAGTCTAACTGCTTTGGGACCAGTCGGGGGACAGAACCTCAGAGTTGGGGCCAAAACCGGCCCACATGGGGTCCCATTCTGGCCTTGCTGGCCATCCCCTTTCCCAGACCTCCTTGCTTCCAGCTAAGGATCGTCTGGCAAATTTATTTATGTATTTACTTATTTAAAATTCCTTATATGCCATCCAATTACTGTAAAATCTCAAGACAGTTTCATCTGCCTGGCTTTCATTTTATTATTATTTATTTATTTAGACAACTTATATGCCGCCCCATCGCATGAGCCTCATGGCGGCTTACAATCATTAAAATCCCGTATAAAATGCAAAAAATTCATCAAATAAATGAAATACATAAAATAAAATAGTGGAAACAGCCTGGTCAATTTAAAATCAACAAGTAAACCATTAACAGTTAAAATAGCGTTTAAATAAAAAGGTCTTGGCCTGGCGCCGAAAAACAAATAACGACGGCGCCAGGCGGACCTCTCTGGACCACCAGGCGGACCTCATCTCTTCCTCCTCCTCCCCCTCCCCGTTCTTACATGCTGAAATGCCTGTCTCAAGGCTTGGTTATGATGAGCGGTCATTGTGCTTGGTAATTTGGCTTTGGCCCAACCCCACCTACCGCTGAAATGTGGCCCTCCAGCAATACTCTGCCCACCAGTCAGTTGACGCAGGTAGAAGTTTGTAAAGCTACATGGATTTGCACTTACAAGTTCAATGTGTGGAGTTCCCAGGCAGCAAAGGGAGAGTTGTCAAAATCATTATCTATCTTGGGATGAGAGCATCTGAGCTAATTCTGAAACAGCCGTGATTGCTGACCTGTGAAATATTTTAAACAAAATTAAAATTAACTTGAAAGCATGGCGCTTCTCTCCTTAGTCAGCCCATCTGCCAGACAGTTGGCAATCTGCCCTACAGAACGAGAAGGAAAGCATTGGACTTTCTGCCTCATGAGAACATAGGAAACTTCCCTTTGTCCAGTCCACTCCATCCTTGGAGACTTCTCAGGAAATACGGTCTGAACAGTCGCTTAATATTTGGGGCCAGAATATCTGCTTGTGATTTGCAATTCTCTTCAGAGGCCTGGTTATGTCTCTCACCACCTAGAGACATGGGGTTTGTTGATACTCAAAGCAGGGCCTTTTCTGCAGTTGCACCCTAATTCTGTGACTCCCTCCCTAGAGAGCTCAGACGATCCAGCTCCCTTTATTTTGCACAGTGAGTGCTGTGACTTCTTCCTGTCTTGTGATAAAACTTCTGGTTGCTGTTGCTGTTGTTTTATTTGTTGTTCAAATGTGTTAGATTTTTGTTGCTGTGCTTCCCTGGAGTTTGCATATTGCCTGGAGTACTGAGCGGACAGGAAGGGCAAGTCATAAATATGTGCACTGAGCAACATTACAGTTTCTTCTCAGGCTGTTACCTAAAAGCTGCCATTTTTTATGCAGTCAAGTCGCATCAGAGATGTGTACAAATTCACTGCGGTTGATCGATGCCAAAATGAGTTAAGAGTTCCCTGTTACGAGCCTTCGCAAGCTGGATTTCACCGATGTTGCAAAGGCTGCAATTTGTATGCAGAACCTCTGTGGCTAAGCCAAATCTGTGGAGCAATTTCCTGCATTAATGTTTCTAAGGAACTGAAGCTAATCTGGGCACTAAAACCAGCCTCGCAAAGCCCAGCAGTGTGTAATTTCAAATAAAGCCTCTTGACTGAGCAGAAGGGGATTTCTGGAGACAGATTTTACAGTTGCATCCAAGATCTGCCCCCAGAAGAAGAAATGCTCCACCTGCAGAGGGGAGGGGATCTCCTCCTACTGGGTGCTTATCAGGAAGTCCCACCCTCACCCCATGCGCCACAGTTCACCCCATTCGGCAGCATCTCCTGACTCTGTGCAGCATTTCAGGGAGGTGAAGAGATGGCTACTGGAAAGAGCAGAGCAAAGAAATCCAGTTGCATCCATGCGGTTGATACAGTATCAGTCTGGATCCAGCCCTTAAATTGTTGCCCTAGCAGAGTGCAGGGAAAATAGCCTCCAGCTGCTTCTAAAGGTTACAGCCTTGGGAGTGCAGGTGGGGGGCTGCAGTGTGTGCCAACTGGAATTCCCCCTTTCATCCACTGGTCTCAGCACAGGGTGGCAGACTCTGGTTGAGGGCATGCATATGTATGGGGGGGGCAGGAAACTCAGCTGCCAGTAAATGGCTGGTAAAGCTCATTCCCCCCCTCCCCACACACACACACACACACACACACACACAGCCCATCTATAACAGGGTTATTTGCAATGGGGACAACCTGTAGGAACCTTCTGGGCATATTTTGCCAGGGGGACTTTTCTTCTCCCTATTAAAACCAGTTGACAGATAGCATTGTTGGCTTTATTAGGGAGATTAGAGAGAGAGAGAGAAGAGGACTCGAATGTGTGGAAGGAAGGAAGGAGGAGAGAGGGGAATGTGAACCAGAGAGAAGGGAGAAAGGAGCCAGACAGAGAAGTCGGAGTGAGTAGTGCACACACAAGTGCACAAACATAAGGGGTGTTGCACATTCTGTGTGCACAAACATGTACAAACTTACGGGGTGGGTGCCAGCATTCTTGCGATGGGCTCCCCACCTCCCTAAGCCAGTGGTGCCCAGAGCCCTTTTCCAAGATGCCAGATGTGCCCACAAGCCTGAAAAAGTCGGGCTCCGTGATGCAAAAGGACCATTTGTGCAAATGCCATTTTTGTGTGCAACTGATCTTGGTTTTTCTCCTAGGTGTTCCGTGAATGCCACACCTCAGCAGATGCCAAATGCTGCAAAAGCCATAGAAAAATTTGTTCTTGGGGTCGCCAAGAGCAAAAAGGAAAGAAAGCCTGTTCGTCCACATGTCATTGAGGTAACGAAGATACAATCAAAATATAATTTTGACTGCAAGTGATTCTCGGTTTTCCTGTGCTTTTGCAAATCCAAAGCATAGTTGGCCAAGGAGCCAGTAAGTCTGAGTCCATTTCACAAATGCAGATTTTGCATGCATTTAGGGAATTTCTCTCTCTCTTTTTGCCTAAGCAAAAGGTTTCTGTCTTCCATGTTTGTGGTGGTAGACCATTCAAAACAGGAGAGAAATTTCCCACTCTTTTGTGACATGGGATTTCATGTTAGGGAAATTTGACTAATGGGAAGACCAGATATGACTCCATAAGAAAAGCCACAGCTTTGAACTTGGCAGAACTGAATGGCGCTGTCCATTCATAGGGTCTCCCTAAGTCGGAGACGACTTGATGGCTTGAATTAAACACACACAATTCAAGAGGTTGCACCAGAGAAAGGGAGTGGACTATGTGACTTCCATCTCTTTTTTTATCTTTAAGAAGACAAACATTCATTTATTCCACCAAAAATCAACATAACCCCAGTCATCTGGTTCATAAGTGGCCAGTGTTTATGGCAAACAGGTACATTTTCCATGATCATGGTGCCCAACATATAGTTCAGCCAGCAACATCACTGAGGCCCTGATCCCCTTGATGGAACTTATCTTCAATTCTTGGAAGAAGCCAAGTTCACACCAGGGGCTAATGGGTGTGTAGCAGCAGCTCTCGGAGTCGCTTCTGCTCTCATGTCATACCTGTTTCATGCTCAAGAGAAAATACTGTCCCTCTAAGGGGTGAATGTCTGTGGTGGGTCAGTGGAAAGAATGCACAAAACGGTTCTCTATTCCAGTTTTGTTTTGACCTAGGCCTTGATTTCAGACTTCCATCTCTATGATTCAGTGTGCTTTTACGCACAAGGCATTCCTTATACCCTCGCAGTAGTTTCCTGATGTAATGCACAGCATTGTGGCATTTCTCCTGTGCTTTCCAAGCACTTCTCTGCTTCTTCAGAGAGAGGAAACTGAGCTGTTACCTTACTATTGCACTAAATCATTTTCAAACAACGGTTCCACGGTGATGCTATAACAGAGCACCACCTTGTGGTCAGGTAATGGAGCACTTCGGAAGGCTGAGAAAGAAAAACCATGGGAAGCAGCATACGGAAAGGAGCTAATCTGATTCCCACAGTGGAACCAGGAGCAGAAGGCCTGGGAAAGTGGTGGGTTAAAAGCTTCATGGACCAAGCCCAGTGACTGTCATTTTGGGGCAGAGCTTTAAAGCACCCCCGGGGAGAGTGTGGCCATATTTGCTCAGAGCAGTCGGGTGAGGAACAGGGGACTGAATTTTTCTCTCCCAAGCTGATGTCCGGACTGCAGAGGGGGAAATCCCTGAAGCATGTTTGTATTTCTTCCCAGCTTGAGCCAGTAGTAACTTCTTTGGGTGTCCAGAACAGGAAAGTGGTGGGTGGAGTCGAAGAGAGAGGGTCATCCTCCTCTCCCACGGCAGAACTTCTGACTTGGCCCCAGGAGAAGGAAGACCGGGGAAAGCACGTGTGACTTCAGTTTCAGCCGTTCCCCTTTCCTGCAAACGAGGGTGGGCAACTCGGAACCCTCCAGGTGCCACGGCCTACAAATCCCATTAGTCCTAACCAATATAGCCAGTGCCGAGTGATGAGGGTATTTGTAGGCCTAAACATCTGGAGGAGCAGAACATGCCCAACCCTGATCCTTGTTGGGATCGACAGCCCTGCGATATCCTTGGCAGTAATGCTGACTGCAGATCCCAGAACTTTTCTGGACCTGACCCCTGTCATAGGTGATAGCAGAGCATTGGGCCCTGGGAAGGTTCAGTGGCTGGATTGCTGGCAGTTCAACGAAGTCTTGCATTTCTAGAAGCCTTCAGATCCCAAACCTGGCAATGAGGCATTTTCTTCCTCCCTGATCAGAAGAAAGCTCATAACGGTGAGTCTGGATTATGTGGCTTGTGTAGCTTTTCTCCATTGCTCCAAAGCCCAGTGCCATGAACTGAGCCTTGTTGGTGTTGCTCATTTTAATAATTCCTGAGGAATATTGAGCCATGTCCCCATGATCCATGAAGCCCTACCTGCTTAGTGTCTCTGAGAGCCAATATTCCCATTTGTTTGGGTTGTGTTATATTGCATGCTGCATACATTTCCTCCAGAGAAACCTTTGAAGTGGTGTACAAGATTTTTAAAGGTCCAAGGAAATGTGCAAAATCTAACAGGCTTTGGGGTACATTTAGGAAGGAATGGACAGGAAAATAAGAACAGAGAAAGAAAGTTGATTGGGATAAACCAGTGGGGAACAGATGTGTCTCAGTGAAATGCTAGATGGTGAGGACAGATGTTGGATTCCAAAGCATCTGGAGGGGAAGGCTGTTTTAAGCTCTGAAAGTGCACACATGGGTGAGCGCACCTGATGCACAATGAGGACCAGTGTGGTGAAGCAGTTTGACACTTGCTTTGGATCTGGGAGAACGGGGTTCTAGTCCCCACTCATCCATGAAGCTCACTGGGTGACTTTGAGCCAGTCTCTCTCTCTCTCTGCCTAACCTCCCTCCCAGAGTTGTTTTGAGGATTAAAGGAAGAGGAGGCCAATCACATACGCTATCTAGGAAGAAAGGCAGAGTCTAGATGGAATGAATAAATATTAATAAACATAAGGTTAACAGCCTTCCTTTACTACCTCGTGGTCCATAAAAATGGCTAAAGCAGAATTGATTGCTAATTTGGACCGAAAGCGCTCCTTTGGGTGCTGCCACTGTTCTGATAAATCTGTGCCAGAAGGGATTTAATCTAAGATGTGGTGCCTTTCCCCCCATCCAGGATCCTGCATTCCAGCCTTGTCAGATGAAGACGCACTTTTTGCTTCCTTTCCCCGTCAATTACATTGGCGCGTGTGTCCGAACTGTTCCCTTCACTGCTCCAGAGCATGCAAGGTAGGACAGCAGAATCGATTTGCTGCTGTGGCGCTACTGAATCTGTTTGAAAATGCAGCACAAACAAAATCGGGCAGCCGGCAGGGAAAAATTCCTCGGTGCCAGTGGAAGCGCTGAGGATGGGATTCCGACGCGGTCCTGCTCTGTTCATGGCAGAGGGAGCCCTCTGGACCCTTGCATCTCACTCTGCTTTGTGGGAAGGACATTGACAAGTTAGGGTGCTTTCAGAGAAGAGCCACCAGGATGCTGAAGGGTCTGGGGACAAGTCTTAGGATGAGCAGTTAGCCAGGAGAAAAGATGATTAAGGAGTGAGGTGGTGGTTGCTTTCAAATACTGAAGAAGGAACATTGTTGTTTGCAATTATATCCCACCTTTTTTCTTCTTGGGAGAAATCCAAGGAAGCTTGCATGGCTCTATTTGATCCGTACAACAACCACCCTGTGAGGTAGGCTGGACTGAGACTCAGTGACCGGCCCGAAGTCACTTAGCCGCGTGGGGACTGAAACCCAGCGCTCCCAAACCCCACTATACTCTTGCCACTATACTGCAGCGGGTTCTTCTTGGCTAGAGCTATTTAAGCGTGAGCTGGACAATCTCTCAAGGATGCTGTGACTTTACCCTGCACTGCAGAGATTGGGTAGTTAAGGAGGTCGGAACAGCTAATCTTCAAGGCCCTTTCCAGCTGCTGGTTCTGTATAAATGATGTTGCCACCCTGAGAGCTTTGATTACAAGGCTACCAGGCTGGTTTTTTGCGGCGAAAGAGGGAGGGCGTGCAGGCCTGGACCCACAGACAGTGCGGCATACAGCCAGGAGTTCCCCTGCTGCCTGCCTCCATCTTGCTTTGCTGTGTGCACCACCTTGAGAGCATCTGGCAGGGCACGGGTGCTGCTGACCCAGAAGCGCCACACGAGGGAGCGATGCTTCCAAGCTGCCAGTGGCACCTAAGCCACCACTGAGCTCGACTGCTCCTCTGCCTGCCTTCGGGGGTGGAAGAGCGGCGCCACTTCTGACTGGGAAGGCAGTGGAAGGCCCGCTGGGATCCTCCCAGGGAGTGCAAGTTGGCATCTGTTTGAGGGACATCTAGAGACATAGAATGCTGACAGGTGGGAATTGTAATACGTTAAACTCCCAAGAGGAGTAAAATCTCCGCCTGCTTGTGTAAGAGACTCTTGTGCAATGGGAAAGACCAACTTGCACTGGAAGAGAACACTCAGAGAACCTGACTGCCCACATTTGCTGAAAATCAACCACAAGTCACAGATATTACCATTGTGAGCAGCTTTTCTGAAGCTGAAAATGTGTGGATTCATTGGATTTTCTACTGCAGGGCTAATGTTCCTTGTTGGGCATCAATCCCTCTTGTTTCAGCCTCCGCATTCTTGCCCGGTTAATGACAGCCAAATTCCTGCATACAGAAATCCGAGAGAAGGGAGGGGCGTATGGAGGAGGTGCTCAGCTTGCCCACAACGGCATATTCAGTTTCTACTCCTATAGGTAACTCTTGGGCTGACTGGGGTGGGACACAAGCTGTAACAGTTGTTCCAGCTGTGCTTGAAGAAGCTGGACCTTCTGCGTGCCAGCAGGTGCTCCACCATGGAGCCCCAGCTGCTTCCTACTATGGGATGTGCTGACTGAATGCATCTGTTCCCAAGGACAGTTGATGTCAAGGAATCCCTCCCAGGTTTCTGCTGAGGAGCCTCTGCAAGTTGCAGAGGGCTCTGGGGAATGGGTTTGTGTGCACCCTCGGCAGAACTGGAGATGTATCGGATCTTCTGGGCCCCTGCATGCCTGCTGCTGGACGCGTCTGGCGATCTTAGGCAAGCTGCCTGCATGACACAGGACCCAGGGCGTAGGTCATTCCCCAAGGCATCTGTTGCATAGATTCAGTGGATCTTCTCTGCTGCCAAGCACCGGCTCTACTTCAGCACCCATCTGCACTGTTGACATCACAGTAGGAGAGTAGCAGCCCTCTCATGTTAGAAACAAAGGCAGAGTCCCCTTGTTGTTGTTTGTCGCGAAGTCGCATCCGACCCATCGCGACCCCAAGGACAACATTCCTCCAGGCCTTCCTGTCCTCCACCATCCCCCGGAGTCCACTTAAGCTCACACCGACTGCTTCAGTGATTCCATCTAGCCACCTCATCCTCTGCCACCCCCTTCTCCTTTTGCCATCTATTGTTCCCAGCATTAGGGTTTTCTCCAGGGAGTCCTTCCTTCTCATTAAGTGGCCAAAATATTTGAGTTTCTTCTTCAGTATCTGGCCTTCTAAAGAGCAGTCAGGGTTGATCTCCTCTGGGACTGACCAGTTTGATCGCCTTGCAGTCCAAGGGACTCGCAGGAGTCTCCTGCAGCACCAGAATTCAAAGGCCTCAATCCTTTGGCACTCAGCCTTCCTTATGGTCCAGCTTTCACAGCCATACATTGCAACTGGGAAAACCATAGCCTTGACTACACACACTTTTGTTGGCAGGGTGATGTCTCTGCTTTTTAGTAGAGTCCCCTAATGCTATTTAAAAGATCCACCCATTTAATGGGAGAGGAGATTTTGTAGGCCAGAAGCTACTTGGTCAAATGTGTCATTGAGGCTGTTTTGCTTCAGCAATGGCCCCTGCTTTCTAGTGGTTGGGTTTCCTGAGATTTCCTTCTGTGCAGTGGGAGGAGCAGGCAAATTTATAAAGAGTATAACCCCCAAACACAGACAAATCCTTTTGTGGTGGCTTAACTCTGTAAAACTGGGCAGTATAAATGTGTCCTCTGCTTTGAATTTTAGGGATCCAAATTCGGTGAGTACTCTGGCTGCTTTTGAAAGAGCTGCCGAGTGGGCCAGGGCAGGCAAGTTCACTCAGCAAGACATTGACGAAGCCAAGCTGGCTGTGTTTTCCGCCGTGGATGCCCCCACTGCACCATCTGACAAAGGTATGTCCCCTTCACTGACGTGAGCACAGAACATGCTCCCAGGAAGGACCCAGATCACTTCCCACAATGCTGTGGTTTTATTTCTTGGTTTAAGCCATGCAGATCTTCAGGAGATGCAGCTCCTCCAGTATTTAGTTGTGTTTAAGGAAGCTAAAAGTGCGGTATGGAGAACAGCACTAGGTGAAAGTGCAGCATGTCCTTAAAATTCACAGTTATGTGTGGGGGAGACATGATCCTTGCACAAGTGGAGTGCTGAGAGAAATAAACTGAGTGACAAATAAGCCGGGAGCTTTCGGATTACACTTATTAAACCAGTGGAGGGCAACAAACAGACCCAAACTGCATCCTTCCACCCGTGGCCTTCCTTGCACTTCCCACTGCCAAACTGCTTGCAGTGGCAGTCCCTGCTCACGCTCCCTGCACCCGTTTCAGAAGGAAACAAGGTGCTTGGGGAACACACACGTTCTTCCCAGGTGCTTCCTGTGTGCCTTGTTTCCTTCCAGATGTTGTCTCCACTGTTTTGCTGAAGTCCCAGGTATGTTTCAGGAAAGGTAGGATGGCCCATCAGGTTGCTCACCCCTGCATTTATGCGTAGCACTGAAGCCGCAATGACTGAAAGCCATTCAGGAGTCAGCATAATCTGTGTATACAGTGGATCAGTTTAATTAGAAAGGGAAGAAGTGGGGCGGGGGGGCTTCTGCCGCTCTAGAGCTCACCTGGACTGATCACACCTTGCAGGGATGGGCAACTTTCTGTATGGAATCTCAGAAGAGATGAAACAGAGGCACCGGGAGCGTCTTTTTATGGTCTCCAAGGATAACCTGATGGATGCAGCGAACAAGTGAGTCTGTGGCTGGCTGAGAAATGCAGCAATGATTCCAGAAACCAGAGGTGGGGAAAGGGAGGAGGTTGCCATGTGGCCCATTGAAATTGGCCGTATCCGATTTTAGTTTGGCCCAGTGAATCCAGTGGCTTTGACATTGGATTGACAGCAGGTTTAGACTCTGAATTACATCAGACTTCAGTTTATTATGGCCAGCTAGCACTCCAGTTATTTCAGTGGGCCTTCTCTGAGGATAAGCAAGTCTGGATCCAACCCGTATTTCCCACTGGCTTGTTGAGAAGCCCTCCTGCATGTCCCCAGAAAGGGGCAGCCTGGATAAGGGACTGGCAACCTGCTTGCACAAAGAGATACTTTGTTTGGAACAGAGGTGGGGAACCTCAGCCTCAAAAATCTTCCCCAGTGAAGCTGCTTGCAGGCCGAACTGTTCTTTTCCCCACTCTCTGCCATGCGCTCCCTGGGACGGACCCCACACTCCGTCATTCCACGGGAGAACACGCCCGAGGCATCAGCAGTCCTGCGGGTCTGTTGGGTGTCTTGGCACAGCCATCGGTGGTGCGAGGGGTGCGGCGTCTGCCCAGCAGGAAGGGAGTCTGAAAGCATTGCTGCCTTTGTGAGTGGCGGATGCCTTCCAGTCTCCCCTTCTGTCCATTCTGCCTTTCCTCAGCTCTGTTCCTTCCTCTCTGGTGTCTACGGTAACATCACGTACCAGACAAGAGTCGTAGTAGCAATCCGTGCCATGCCAAGCGACCTGCAGGGGATGCATTTTGAACAATCCCGGCCAACCATTCTGCAGAATGTATGATAGCTGTGCAAGTGATGCTGGAAGTGAAAACAAAACGTCGGCTCCAGACTTGGTTCTGCCTAAAAATCAGCAGGACTGAAATTGCTAATGACTAAGAACTAACTGGAGTCCCATTGATTTCAGGGGCATTTGGCCAAGGGTGGTCCTAGCCCGCAGGTTCCCCCACCTACCCAGAAGGGATCGCTCGCTGTTGCTTTTCCACTGGGCACTCTTTTGTCCTTGAGTCTTTCCACGGTCCCTCACTAGGGGTGGGAGGAATGGAACTTTATCAGTGCATCTGCCCTAGACCTGACTGGAATCCCCAGTCATCTCCAGGGCTTGTATGCAGCAGAATGGGCTGCCCTGTAAGGCTGCTTTGAACGTGCCTCCTCCCAGTCCAGAGGCATTCTCCTTGCACAGCCTTTTCCTTCTGCAAAGGGGAAGGGAATTTTCCCGAGTGTGAATTGCTTTAAATTTACCATCCCCAAAATTGCAGTGTCTTGGAATAGGAGGAAGGCACCCTTCTCTCCGCTGGAGCGCAGGGGATGTTGTTCTGACCTTACTTTCGCCCTTTGGGTTTTGAGAATAGGAAAGTCTTGATGTTTCCCTAAGCTGGTGGCGGGGAGCCCCCAGTCTGCCAGCTCTCCTGCCAAGCCATGCTCTTTTTTGCCCCAGCACTTCTTTGCCACCTCTCACTTCCCCGATTCCCACCATTTTATGTGCTTGTCCACCTTCCTCAAGTGCTCAGAGCCCCTGCCTCGTATTCCCTGCTCGCCTTTCTGTACTCTGCTGTTTGGTACTAGCAATTTGTCATTTGTTGGCTGTGCTTGGCCCTTTTGGGAATGTGGAGCAGAAGTGCAGTCGGGGGCTTCAGATGGACCAAACTTGGCATTTGTCCATCAGCTGCATGCCCACATGTGTCAGTTAGGGATGGGCAGCGGACCCCATGAGTGGTGGCCGCAGGTCTCCAGCAGGGTCTGCCGCAGAGTCCTTGGCACATTTGCCATCAGCCTTTCCCTGTACAGGGGTAGAAGGGCACGTGACAGCCCTGTGCATTAAGATTCTTTTTTCCCTAGCTGGCAGAGTGCCCCCCACCCCAGAATCCCAAATGACGCACCAAGCAAGACGCTCCTCCTGATGAATGGACTTCACTAACAGCCGGTGGTTTCTGCCTTTCAGGTACCTCATTGCTGGGAAGAGCACGAGAGGACTGGCTATTCTTGGGCCGGATAACCCAGAAACTGCCAAGGACCCTTCATGGGTTATACGATAAGGCTTACACGAAATCAGACGCACCAGCTCATGTGACACATACCAAAATGACTTTGAAACCTCCACCTGTCTCTGAAAGTGCTAGTGGGACAAGAAGCCGTTTGCAGCGTGGAAGCTGTGGTAGTATTTTTATTGTAGAGAGACTTCACACTCTCTCTCTCTCATTAATGGAGCCCCGAGTCTGCCAGGCCACCCCCCCCCCACCACCACCACGCACCCACACACTAAAGCCCCAGATATTGGCCGATCCGTTGGGACTAGGTCCTACTGGAGCCGTAGTTTGGGCTGACTAATGGGCCACAATATTAGCCAGACTATGCATAAATACCCCAAGTATCCAAATAATATTTTGTAGGAGGGCAGATTTGAGCTTTCACGTGGTTTACTTTAAATCATGCCCACTGAATAAAAAACCCTATTTTTTAAGTAGCTGTGTGATTGACATCATGCTTTCTTTACTCAAATACTTTGTATTGCAACTTTGTGCCATTAAATGGTTCCAACTCTGATGAGCAGCTTGTCATCAGACTTCCGTTTTGCATAAGGTGATGCGCTAAAGGCACAAGGGAAGTGAAACATCGGTCTGCCTGTACCGTACATTTTGTTTGGGTGAGCGCACGTTCGATTGATGCAGCTGGGCATTAAATGCAAGCACGGCTGTGTGTGGCATTTGAACACCTGGTTGCTCTTACCATCTGATCGTACGTGCTGCTCCCGGAGGTACCTTCAAGCAAGATGCAGGGTGACCATTTTGAATAGTCTGTCTGCCTGTGGGCACCGCGTAGCGTCTCTAGTTATCCTTCCTTTGTAGGCATTCTACAGAAGGGGAGAGCGCGCCGTCTCCGGACACACGGCGTGGCCCTTCAGCTGCTTGGATTCCAGAGCATGGCTTGCTGCTCAGCAGCAGCTGAATGATGGGTGGGTGGGGATATTGCAGCGAATCATGGGAGCCCTGCACTGCTTTATCCCCTCTCCTTGGAAAGCTCCTTCAGCATTCAGGGGAAAGGTGGGGGCACTGGAGAAGTGCTGCTGCTGACAAGTTGCAGCACATACGGGGTCTCCCTGCCCTGTTGGGCTCCCAGGTTTATGCAAGCATCACCTGCACTGCCTTTCAGACAGGCGCTTTGCCATTCCGCGAGGGGGCGGTGGCGTGCCAAGACGTGCAAGCACAGGATTACGCAGAACGGAGGACTCCAGACCTTCCTTTCAATACAGCATTTTATTCCAGCTGGGGTCTATATGTTTCCTTTTAGCGTGACACAAAACTAAGCCTCTGAAATATGCTTTTGAGTGTAAACACTGTCTGGTAAAAAGTGCAAGAGATGAATAATGTCAGCAGAGTGCATAGAACCGGTTTCGGACAGGCTGTTGGTAAGGAACACGTTGGTAACGGGGCTTGCTTTGCCAAGGTAGGTGCTGGGGTGTTGAGTGGCACATTAAGAGCCCTACAACAATACGAGGCAGAGAACTTCTGTGATGGCTGTTGGGGGTTCTCCCCTCCCCCACATAAAGTGCTGGTACAATAACTTAGATTTTACAAAAGAAGCTGTAATAAGGATTCTAAAGCACTGTTGACAGAGAACGGGCAGCTATCACAAACTTGAATGGTGTGACGTCTTGGGATCGCCAGCTCAGGATTCTTCTGGATTTGGTCTATGCACGTGCTCCAGCTGGCCTGAATCCGAGACATCGTAGCTGGTCTTGTATTTGGCCAGAATTTTCATCAGGGGGCGCAGCTTCAGCCACCACTGTTCCTTGGGAATTCGGTGCCTGTTGGTCAAGAAAAAAGGAGGCGTCACAATTGGTATGTCGGCTTGATCCGCAGCATGGAAGCGGTGGAGGCTGGTCCTCGAAAGAAGCAGTAAGTCCATTTGCACTGTCCAGCTGGGCTAGAGCACCCAGGCAGGTGCTGCTCCTACAAGTTGCCCACGTAAATGGGCGATTCTAACAATGTATTATCAATTGACTTGCATTTAGCATGCAGCCTGCCTACTTCCGTACGCAGTACAATGACGGCGCTCACAGCCCCTTTCTGCGTAAACAAAAAGAGCAAATTACCTGCAGCTCAGGTAAGTCACTGGATCCAGTCAGACCAGTGGCTGAAGCTCTGGGAAAGTGCCCTCCCAGGCCCTGCTGCACAAAAGCAAGCCAGGTAAGATAAACTCGCAAAGCAGATGCTTTTCTACTCGGATATATCAGCGAATTACAGGCTCCGCACCCCGTCTGCTCTGGGCTTAGAATTCAGCAGCCATTTCTGCTGAAAACTTTGGACCCAAGAATGTCCGCTAGATACACATGGACTCCTAGTAGGCCCTTAATTTTAATTTTACTTTTGGATCCTGCAGGCAGGATAATCATTTGTGAAAACTTCCTCTGCACAGGACAGATCACATACGCCTCCAAACACCTTCACGGGAATTGCATCTGAAGCCAAATGGCTGCAGGGCAAAGAGTATATTGTGATGCTACCTCATCAGCGTGCAATTCTGAATTTTGCTTTCCTATCCCAATGATACTCTGGTGACCTCACAATTCCTTTTAACACCTGTGTACGTACTCAAAGTCCGTATCGTCCTTCAGCTTGGCCACAGGCTGGAACAGGAGGTTCCTCCGGCGCATTCCCAGGAGACAGACAGAATCCTCAGTGTTGGCAAATACCCGTCCTTTCAAAAGAAAACACATTTCCTGGTTTTGCTATACAAAAAGCCGTCTAACTTAGCTATATGCATCAACGGGAATACCAAAGGGAAAAAGAAAATGAAACGTTAAAGCATTCCCTGTGGGAATTAATGGGGTTTGGTTACTGAAATGATGTTGTTATCATGTGCATGAGTGATGAACTCTTCTCTAAAAAGTGAGAACCAGCGGTGGTGATAGCTCCTCTAGGTGGTCACCCTGGACCCTACACTGCCCCCAGTCAAAACTACCCCCTTCATGGGGAAGGTTCCCCAAAGCGTCATGGCAAGATGCTTAGAGGACGCTGTCTATCTGGACTTGTTGCAGCCTGGCTTCAGGCCTGCCTTGGGGACAGAAATGGTCCCGATTGCCCTGAAGGGTGCTACTTGCTGGGAGGACGGGGAGCACTGCTCATTGCTGTTCCTGTCTCAGTGACTTTGCATGCCTTTGACCCTCGGGCAGCCTTCATGATAGTGCTATTGGAGGCACGTAGCGCTGGGGAAGTGCGACAGCCCCCCAGCATTTTCGCCATGCCTGCTGCAGGGTCCTGCTTGATCCCTGATCGTAATTAACACCTGCATGGAACCACTGGGAGTGGTCCTTTGGGGATGTCCAGGAAGGTGCTTTGAGGATGCTGGTGACACCAAGCTCCATTTCTCTGTAATGTCTGAAGCTCGGCAGACCTTGGACCAGTATCTGTACACTGTGGTGGGCTGAATGAAGGGGAATAAGTGGAGAAGAAGGTGCCTCTGTGCAGGAGCAGCTCCCATGTGGGTGGGCCAGTTGCCAGATCTGGATGGGCTCCATCCCATCCCCTCCAGTCCAAGGGAGTAGACATGGAGTGGCTCGTGGGTTCAGTGCTATCACGGCATCCCAGGTGTGCCTTTTAGCAGCTCTGTTGGTTAAAAGAGCTGGACAGCAGTAGCTTGACCACTGTGGCCCAGGCACTGCTGGCCTCAGAACTGGGCTGCTGCAAGGTGCCTCCTGTGGAGCTGCCCTTGATGTTGGTGCAGAAGCTGCAGCTGGTGCAGAAAATCACAGCCGGGTTGGAAAGGGGAGCAAGGTGTTGCCAGCACGCCTCACCTGCCCCAACCAAAGCGCCCTTACACTGCAAGATCCAAGCTCTGGGCCAGAACATGGAGGGGGTCGCCTGATCCCCAGCTGACCTGCTTGGGTGCTACACTCATCAGGAGGCAGTGCCTCATGGTGCCCAGGTTTTGGGGAGGGAAGTGGTCCATGACAGCTCGGAATGAGGCCTTTATTATCTCAATTCCCACTCTCTGGAGCTCCCTCCCACTACCGATTGGACAGGTGCCAGGAACGTCTTGCTCTAACAGTACAAAGGCTGCTTTTTGCACATTACTTAGACATGTCTTTAATGTAATTCATAAATATGATTAAACAAACAGATGCGTGATCTATTTGGGTCAGTATGAACTGTGTATCAAAGCCAATAAAATTCCAAAAGAATAAAGCACATTACCTTCATCTGTGATCCATGCAGCCACCAAGGAAAAAAATGAGAAAGGAAGAATACTTGTAACTACAACACTGTGTATTCCTATAGCTTATAAATTACAGTCAGGAACTTACAGGTGTAGGGAGAAGGGGCAGAGGGAAGCCTGGAGGAGGTGGAATTCTAATATATATTTAAGCACCACCAAAGCAGTTATTCTGCAAATGCAAGAGGCAGAATGTTTGGACTAGCAGGTCCAAATCATTGCAAGCTTGCAGCTTAATTCTGTGCATGTTTCCCAGCAATAAACCCCGCAAGAAAACCTTAGGCCTGCTTCCCAAGTCTGCTTACGATGGGAGACTGTTGCTTTGAGACAGTCAGAGATCAGCAAGCTGAAAGTCTCCTGGGTAAGCAAGGACACAGTCCAGTGCATGGGAAGGGGGGAAAAGCCCTACACACCCCATAACACATAGGATTGTGTCTTAATGAGTTTTGACTGAGCTGTGTTGGAACCACTTCAGTGTTTTTGATCTGCAGTTCAGATCAACAGCAAGGAAACGGACAAATGCTTTAAACTTTGCATATGTAAATATGGAACTGCGGAAGAAACATTTTGCAGTCATCTGCCTCAAATTCTTGACAGTATAAATTTGTATACTGTGCTGGTCCTAAGCATATACATTTGGAAGTCCCACTGACTGCAGGATCTGCGCTAAGCAAGGTCACCAGCAGAAGGCATAAATGGCGAAGAAATATTACAAGAACTAACAGCAGCTACTAAATAATGCAAAGACATTTTAATTTTAGGAAATGTCCATCCCTGTCTTTCTGTTCCTGAAATAAGCATGCGGAGCCGCTTGCAAAGAACACTGGCATCTGAGAACAGCCTTCAAACTATTCAGAACTATTCATACCTTCCCAAAGTATGGAAAGCAGCAAGCACAATTAGTTATCTGCCTTCTCCCATCACAGTCCCGAAGGCACTTCAGAAGGAAGCCTGCTTTCCGACCCACAGCGAGGCAACACCGCACCCTTCGAATGGAAGGCCCTGCTCAAATGAGGTGCCGTTCTTGCATCAAGTGCAGCCAACCTGATTTCTAGCCAGAAAGCATCTGGCACAGGGCCCTCTCCTGACCTCTCAAAATTTCAGGCAGGCAGTAAAGGCGCTTTCTCAAATACCCTGGACCCGGATCACCACCTTGATTATAGCCCGCAAATGAATGGACAACCTGTGCAGCGCTTCTCACATTAATGTAATACAGTCCCAGTGTCAAGCACCATGCAGCAAATTGCAGGGTCCCAAGATCTTGCTTCAGTTTCCAAAATGAAATCTAATGGCTCCCTAACCCCACGGATAAAAGTGCTCTGAAGCCGTAATTCTGCGGCAGCTGGGACTTTGAAGTTAGAAGCACCTGGAAGGTGACAAGCTTGGGAGAGACCTGGCTTAGACCAAGCTTTCTTTCATAGATGCGATGACTGATGAGACACGTACATTTGGCTTGACCCAGGTGAGCTACCAATTCAGTTTGCTCTATTTACCCATCTTCACAAACATGCCAATATTCTGTAGACTGATGCACTATGCTAGTTAATGCTGTGAGAAATGCAGTTAATGTTTCCTCACCTCTTCGATAGCATTCTTTCAGTTTCTTGGAGAGCCATAGAACAGCCTTTGCTGAAATTTTTGTCCCAAAGTTTCTATCAAATGGAGAAGGAGCACCACCCTGTGAAATTCAAGTGGAAGTTTCAGATTTTTTGGGGAGGGGGGAAATGAATCTGTTGTTGTAAATTGCAGAATGTGCACAGGATTTGGATTTTCTGCTTTACATTTAGGCACAAGTGACACCACAGTCATGTGCAAACAGTGATGTGCAGCTGGTGATCCAGGAAGTGAAGATGCATCACTTCCTAAATGAACATCACAACAAACAAATGGCTCTTCTCCACAGGTCTTGCACCCTAAACAGACCATCTGCATTCATCTGAACATATTCATAACTCGACTCACGAATGCTTTGGTTCACGGCCAAATCAGGTCGCGAACAAAAATTTCATAAAAATTTTAACTCAGGTCGCGAACTCCGCATTGGGTGGCGACCATGACCGCAGCCGTCTCCCCCCCCCCCCCCCGAGTGTCTTTCCTGCCTGTCTTTCCTGCAGGAGCGCAACCACGATCTCGGCCATCTCCCCGCACCCCAGCACAATCGCACCCGTCTCCCCACCCAGTGCGCCCGTGTTCGCGCCCATCTCTTCCCCCCCAGCACACCCACAATCACGCCCCCCCAGCGATCCGGGATGACGGGCACGTGCAGGGATGACAGGCTCAATCGCAGTCGTGCTGGGGGCAGGGAGATGGCCGTGCTCGTGCTAGAAGTTGGCAGAGGGGGAGATGGCCGCGAACTTGGTTGTTCTTCGTCACTTTGCTTCAAATTTTTCTGATTAAAAAAATTGCTACAGAACGGATTAACCTTGTTTACATTGAACCTTATGGGGAAATTTAACTTGGCTCACGACCATTTTGGGTCACAACCAGAGTCCTGGAACAGATTAAGTTTGTGAGCCAAGGTACCACTGTATTCCCAATGGGGAATTATTAGTCTCTTTTCCAGAAATCTCAGGTCAAGGATATAGGTAACCCTAGATCATGTATTGCCAGTTCTGCGCAATCTCCACTGGTTACCAGTTGCAGTCCAGGTCTGCTTCAAGGTGCTTGAATTATCATGTAAGGACCTCAACAGTTTAGAACCTGATTATCTGAAGGAACATCTCCGCCCATAGGTACCTACCTGTGCCTTAAGGTCATCTTCAGAGGTCCTTCTCCAGGAAACACCTGGCTACTCAGAGGAGGGTCTTTTTGGCAGTGGCACCTCATTCACGGAATTTGCTGGGGCAGTCAATGTATATGTTCCAATGCCAGGCAAAAACTTTTCTATTCACTCAACATTGTAATGTTTAAGCCATATGTTATTAATAACTACAGTCAAGTCTTTGGTTTACTTTTCTGCTCTGGTTCTTTTTATTTGTTTGTATTTAATGAATACAGGATCCCATTTATTAATGTTTAGCTTTACTTATTGTTTAATTGAAATGTTTTATTGATTGCCACTTTGTTTTAATATATTGTACTACGTTTGGGAATTTATTGCATGCAATCATTCAGACAGCCAACATGGCTGAGTGAACAGTATACAATTTAATAAATAAACAAACAAACAAGCCCCAGCATTTGAATGGAAATTTAAATCAGAGGTACTGACAGACAGAACAAAACTTTATCTTGATGGCATTTGACTGTTAATGCTAACACCTGCATGTCTAATTAATAGCTGCCCCTGAATTAGCATCGTTGCTTGTTATGTGCCATCAAGCTGCCTCTGCCTTATGGTGATCCTATGGAGAAATGCCCTTCGAAACATTCTGTCTTTAGTAGCCCCGCTTTGCTCAGCTCTTGCTAACTCAGGGGTCTGGCTTTCCTTATGGAATATGTCCTCTCATATTTGCTCATCTTCTGCCTACAACCTTCCCTAGAATGACCGTCGTCTTCAGTCCTGGAGTTCTGCCTTCTTAGCAAGGTAAGAAGGCATCATGCTTCCAACACATCTATTTTCCTGCCAGCTTTCTAGTCCAGCTATCACACCCATACACAGTGACTGAGAATACAATAGTGTGGACTCTCTTGGCCTTGTCACTCTCCAAGCTCCTCTTCATGTTACGGGATGCTCCCAAGAGGAGGAAATTCGTATTAGGGCTCTTTGAAACTGTATCTAAGGCTCACTTGGGGGCAGCAGGCAGGTAGCAGCTCCCTGGCCCCAGGGAGCAGATGTAGCAACTGAGCTTCTGCACTCAACAACCCTCACTGCATTACAAGAACTGCTTGGAGCCTCTTGCTTCAACCTGAGCACCTTCCCGGCCCTTTTTACCTGTTGCATGTGACCCAGCACATTCTTTCTGCAGTCGAAGACCCCTCTCCCTTCTTCAGAATACAGCTGGTAAATGAAGTCGGTTGTGTAATTCTCATTACTGTTTTCATTCCTGCACGGCACGAAAACAAACAGGCTTTATGGGTTCACTCATCTGGCAGCCCGACACCACGCTGCTCGTCCATCATGGAGGTCAGGCAGCACACAGAGGGGAGCCCTGGCGCATCGCTAGCCAGGCACTGACCGAATCTAGCCATTAACTCAGCTCGGGCTTGGCAGCAACGGCCAAATGCCCACAGATGCCAGTGCCTGTGCTGGATCGGGCCCATCGAGCTACCCATTCACCCCCGCTCAGTTTTCACCCACCATTTTAATATTTCCAGAAACATGCATAACCCTGAAAGTTGCAAAATTATGCATGGCAGGCTCTTCCGCTCTGCCCGTCCCCGGGAACAAGCCCAGCTGCAGTGGGGTGGGGACCCACTGGCAGCAGTGTCCCAGGGCAGCCTTGGATCCAGTCCAAGATTGTTCTGCTTTTACAGTCTTTTTGGCTGTGGGCCCATTGGCAATGTGGGAGCCAGAACCCCAAGATGACTGGCTTGGGAAGGCCAAGCGGTTTGTCCCTAAGACTGGACTGCCGGGCCGAGGCGAGGTCTGAGCCATGATGCACTAAGAAATTCTTCCGAATCCACCACACCAGCATCAACTTATTTCACAGCTGTCTCAGCTGGTGGCAAAAAAAGTTACATATACCGGTGTAGAAGGTGACTCCCATATAAGATGAGGTCAATCTTTTGGGCTGTTTTTCTGGTGTTTGTTGTATGTCAGGCCTACAAGACAACCCCCAATTTTTGCCCTACTACTTTTGGTTTCAAGGGTCCTCTTATATACCAATATATATGGCAACAACATGTGGAATAAGCACCCAGAAAGTACATGTCAGAAAAATACCATATGTATCTATGCATAAGGTGACTCATACCTAAAGTGAGGCCAAGATTTTGGGCTGTGTAGAACATGACCCCCAGTTTTTTGGTTTCAAGAGTTGTCTTAAAGGCTGGCCCTAATCTTCCTCCCCAAAAAGCTACTGGCCATTCCTCCCACTGCCCCAGGAGGCACAGCTTCTCCTGCACGGCCACCTGGACTGAGGACCTACCTCAGCACCAACCCCCGCTGAATGCTCGTTTTCATCTTTTCTGTCAGATGCTCCACGTTGGCCTAGGGGAAAAACAGCACGGTTCAAAATGGATCTAACCGTGTAAAAGTTGCCAACATCCCAAGCTTGTCTTTGAGTATGTCGTGGACGACCTTGGAAGGGGCAACCTTGAAAGGTGTCCTGTAAAGAAAGAAGAGCTCTGAACACCTGATCAGTGCTGTAAGAGAGCTACTGGGAATATTGTTTGGGAAGACTAAAGATTGGGAAGGTCACCTTAGGCTCCACGAGCTTGTCCCAGGTTTTCTGAGTATTTGGGGAGGAGCCTAACGAATGAGCCCACCTGCTCCCATTTGCTGCTCGACCCATGGGGGAAAAGACAAAAATGCCCCTGAAAATGACCAAAGTATGCAAGTGCGAGGAAGAAAGGGCAGGAGGAGAAGAGAGAAGGAGGGTTGGGTGAAGCCTTTATCTACCGATTACGCCAAGGATTCCCGTGATCAGTAGCAAAGCTTGCAGCAAAGAGCATTCGAGGGCCTTCATCTATCCGGTCTCCAGCAAATGTTTGCCATGGCCAGATCTAAGGCCCTTCAAGGGTTTGGAGAGCAGGAAATACTACAAAAACCCTTTGCTTTTAAACCTGAAGCTTTCTTGTTAGGCATCATACCGGAAGACATTAACAGACAGGAAATGTATTTGATGCTACACCTAATCACCGCGGTGAGGATCGCATTTGCTCAATATTGGAAAAGTGAGGAGCTACCCACCAATGAATTGATTTTAAGAAAGATTTTGGACTGTGCAGAAATGGATAGACTGACTTTATCATTGAAGGAGAAAGAGGATACTGACTTCTATCAAACTTGGAACTTTTTCTATAATTGGCTGGAGAAATGGGACTTGGAGTAAATTTAGAGATGTTTTCAAGTTATTATAAACTGATGTGAATTTGACTATAGAATGGTAAAAAATATGTAGTAGGGTGTTGACCCAGTAAATCCGATGTATGTGATGTCTGATGTTTTTAGTATTAGCTTAAACTTTAATAAAACTTAAAAAAAAACGGGTTTGGAGAGCCAACTACAGACTCAACACACGTCATACAAGAGCAGTTTCTTTAACTTCTGTACACTTGTCACAAAAGAGGAAGAGGAAGGTGGGTGGCAGCTGTGAGACGCTCCATAGGTCGTATTATCCAGCCCAGGTACAGGACAGTTTAAAGGCATTCAGCTGAATGAAAGCCATTTATTGATATGGTTCACACCTGGAGGCTGAATTTGATTGTGGATTATTTAGTCCACAAGTAGCTGTGTGTGTGCTGGGAGCAGGCAGCCAGCATTTGGCCATTTGGGGGTTCTGCTGTCTCATCCAAACCTGGTCATTGTGAAGTATCTGAAGACTGAACAACCATCGCTTGATTCTCATTGCAAATCATGGTTCAAGCAAGGGTCGTTTAACCTTTAAACAACCAAGATAAGTGGGTTCAGAGGACAAGGCACAAAACCTGATTGACCTGTGCAACCTAGATATTGGCCACCACACCCTGTGGCTCAACCCATGATAAGTCAGCCACATCACACAAATCAGGCCACCCATTCATTCTTTAGAGTGTCACCTGATGATTTGCACATGTGAATCAAACAAAGAGGATCAAACAAAACACACAGAACTTTCCTGCTGTCTCACGGCACCTCAAGACAATGGAGAGAATTCAAACATTTAGACATAAGTCATCAAGCAATGACAAATCAGTTGATGTGCATATGGAAATGAATCAGCTCCAGGCACTGCATGCACACCACAGTAATTAAGATATAGATTATAGATATATAGATATGCCTACCTGGAGCTCCCGTATATCGAACTTCTCCTCAAAGATGTATGCTGCATCAGCCCCCGCAGCGAGGGCCCCCATATTTGCCAGGTAGCCACAGTAGCCACCCATGGTCTCGATAATGAACACCCGGCGCTTTGTCCCGCTTGCAGACAGCTTGATTCGGTCGCAAGTCTAGAAAAGGATGGTCTGTTAGCACCTTGTTTGAAAGGTATCACCTGGGTTACAGCTTCTCTGTTGCTCACACTGACAACTACCATAAAACAGGAAAACTAAAAGGCTTTTTAAAAATAATCTTCTCTTGGCCTTCCTGGTATAATGTTTCACACCACAGGCATAATATGAGCTGTATAACCCTTGGCATTGACGTAAGTATGAAAAAAGATTGTAAGTCTGGCGTTTTGCTTCAACAGAAATCCAAAGCTGCTCCTGATTCCTGGTTTAGCCAACCGCACAATATGAAGTAACACCAACCCAAGCTCCAAAATAATATAAATACCAAGTAATTTGATGACTGTTCAATTCAAGCTTCTGGAAGCCAACTCAAACAAGAACCTCTTGGCTTCTGGACAGTGTTCAGGGACAAACCTAACACTTTAAGAGAATTTAACTTTATGGCAGCACTGAATCTTGCTGTGTCATGGAGACTTCTAAAAACCCTTAAGGTTGCTAATTGATCATGATCACACTTTAGGGCTGAGATCTGAAGAAGGGACATTGACCGAAGGTCTGTTCATCTGGAGCAGCTCTCCAGCAGCTGTACAGCCCCAGTGACTTGTGGTGGGGTGGGGAATGTGCCCCAGGAGGGGCACACTTTTTCCTCATGTAATGAAAACGGAAGACACCTCACTAAAGGAGCAGGTTATACCTCTCAGGTAGAGAAGCTCTTAAACAGCTGAGTTTAACAGGACACCTTAGTTACGAGTAACCAAAGTCCCGCTGATTATAACAGGCATGCTCTAAGGCCCTGGTGATGGGAGCAATTGAAGGCAAAAGGAGAAGGGGATGGCAGAGGTTGAGGCGGCTGGATGTCACTGGGGAGGTGGGTGTGGGGTTGGGTGGGCTCTGGGAGATGACGGAGGACAGGAGAGCCTGGAGGAATGTTGTCCACGGGCTCACAAAGGGCTAGGTGCGACTTTGCAACTAAACAAGAAAACATGACCAAAACTGGATCAGTTCCTCTGCAACCAGTGCAATCATCTGTCAAGAGGAATCTGCTGTGGGCAACTCTGGGTCATTTTCGGATTGTTTCAGCAAAGTGATCCTTCCTGAGGGTTGACGACGAAAATTGTGATTCAGTCTCAGGATCCAAAATCAGTGGCAGGAAGCAAACGGCTTCCGAGAACGTGCACGGCCTCCGAACCAGACGTGCGCTCGCTCGCTCGCTCGCTCAAGGGCTTGCTATCTTACCTCTACAATGGCATTCAGGGAAGTGTCAGCACCAATACTGAAGTCGGTGCCCGGCACATTGTTGCTAATGGTAGCAGGCACAATGCAGATAGGGATGCAAAATTCCTCGAAGCGGTCCCGTGCTTCAGCTAACTGCAAGCAGCTCTCAAACCCCTGAGCGGTGGGACAAGCAACGGTAAGCAACAGACCCTCACGCCCTCTGCAAGGCATTCTGCCGGTGGCTCCTTGTGTGTGGCGACGGACGTTTGGCATCCCCGGGGGTGCAAATGGCCCAAAGTGGGTGATGAGCTTTCTCACGTAAATCCAGAATGGCTCACTGGATTTGCATTGGTGCAGAGGAAAATCGACAGGAGTTAGCAGAAAGGTGGAACAAGCAGAACGTGCAGACGGCAAAGGAGCCTGAGTGTTTAGAGGGAAATAAAGGCCAACAACTCCCAGTGGCCTTGGCAGGGCATGCTGGGAGCTGTAGGCCTTTTTCTGCCTAGACTTGCATAGGATCACACCCTTAAGTAGTTAGTAGAGGAGATGAGAGACTGAATTAAGAGTTATCCTACATTCAGAAGGATTGAAGAGGATACACTCATTTATACCCCACTTTTTGTTTTCTTAAGTGGATTAGGAATCTGTCCATAAGTGGAAGAACATGCTATTAGCACAGCACCATCTGCGGTCATCCATGAAGCCCAGCCCTTCCCACAGTCCAAAGCAGCAGGCAAGAAGGTGGGTCTGCCAGAACACAGTAGGCCTTGGAGCAGCCTGAGCTAAGCGTGCCAAAGCCAAGCATGCCGTGAGAGGGCTCTTCTCCTGCCTCCTGTGGTTGGAGAAGGAAATGCGGCCAAAGCACAGGCCCCTTGCGAGCAGGTCTGCAGCGACCAGTCAACAGGGATGCTATGCAAGGTGCATTTCACACCACTCTTAGGAAGAGCACCTTCAAGGTTACCTACAATATACCTGCAGTACGCGCTGCGATTGCTAACAGGGCTTGCAACACGTTTGGATTTGGCCACCAACTCGTAAGAGAAAAACTGAACTCTGTGCTTAGGCAGCAGGGTTTTATCATGGGTTCCTTAAGAGTCCGTGAGTGCCATTTTCTTTCCTTCAGCCTACTTGAAATTATTGTTCTCGACTATAGTAACACAGTCACTTTTACTGTCCACCCTCGTGTGCTTCAGAGGGTGTCTCCCCGCTTCACACTGGATGGACTGAGCTGTTTTGGAGTAGGCCGGCTGCACCAGGGCGACTAGTCCTGGCTGTGTAGTGCTGCATCACACTGGGAAGTGTCACGACTGGTACACAGCACCAGGTTGGCCGCATCAGTTTGCCAAGGATCAAGAAAAAAATGGCCCGGTGGCCCGAATCCTTAAAAAATAAAGCTATGCAGAACGGGGCTGCAGCATCCCAGACTGGACCATCATGGAAGGCATAGATAGGTTCTTAGGTGTTAAAATACCTGCTTGCCTTAAAAGAAAACCCTCTGCTCCCATGAAAAGAGAGCGACATGTAAAATAAACAAACAGAAATAGTGAAAGACAAAGGGTGCGCTTAGCCATCCCCACTTCTTTCCAGATTAAAGGATAGGGCATGCCTGTACTCGCCATCCCAAACAGAGTCCAGCATTTATACTTGACTCTTCATAAGGATGCACTCCTTAACAAGGACAAACACTGACAAATCAACAACCCGGTGATCCGTTTTTGGAGAGGAAGCTGATGTTAGTCATTTAAATTTCAAAATGTAACAATCCTTTCTGTTGCTGCCCTACAAGGATAATGGGTGTAAGACACAGAGGTGTAAGTTGACAGGGTGAAAACAGCCCTAACATAACCCATAGCTTGTTGTTGGGTTGTCTGAGGGTTGCTTCTGGCATCTGGGCAAGTAAAGGGCAGCCAGCATGCCATGTGACTTAAGCCACCGTGGTCTGGCTTAAGTCACCGTTACTTTATGAACCAGGTCACTGGGAGACTGGCCTAAGGTAGGACTGGGATAAAACCCTGCTGAGTCCAGCCCTCTAACATGCATGGATGCCCTCTCATGCTTGGCCTCTTCTTAGAAACTGAGCCAAGCCAGTCCACGAATGCTTGCAGATGGAAGGCTGAGCAACTGGCAAGCTTCTTCCATGGCATGTGAAGCAGCACAAGCCAAGGCTGCAGCAGGTTTGCACGGCTTTTTCATGGGACTCCATTCCTGGGGAGTGCTGTGTGAGCAACTTTCTCCTGCGTCACGTGCATCAGCCTTTGCTTGTGCTGCTGTGTGTGAGGCACAAGAAGAGAGACACTGCTTGTGCACTGCATGGGGTGCGATTCCTGGGGAGCATCCCATAACATTGGCTGTCCTCTCCAGAATTTGGACTCTCAGCCATGTCAAGGTGGAGCAGATTGTGGGAAGCTGAGTCCAGGGAATTCGATGGATTTCCCCTCTCAATACAGATTCTGAACAGATTCCTATCCCAAGGCCTGACAATCAGCTTCATGAGAATTTATAGCTTTGCTAACTAACTTTACGTTATCAGCTTCATTGCCAGATTTACTAACAAAGAGATGGGAAGAGGGGCAAAAAGTCTGTACAGTCTACATACATATGAAGCATTCCTAAGAAATTAGTCAAAAGGAAGTTTGAAAGGAAAAGTCAAACTCATAATATTATCAGAAGTGTGGTTAGATGATATACTACAGAGAAGGAGCAGGATTCAGGACCTGCACTCTGCCAAAGGGAAAACCCAGCTTGTGTAGGATCCCCCTGCTGAATTTTGTGGGATCTCCCAGACACAGTGGCTCATCCCATTTGGTAGGGCCTCCTGATGCTCTGTGTGACAAAGAGGGGGAGAGCTCGGGTGGGTTAATCCAGCCTAAATCTGGCTCCAACCCAAGGAAGGTGTGAAGCACTCCAAGAGGATGCTGCCAGGTTAATGAACACTGTCAAAGAAGCTAAGGAAAACAATAAGAATAATAGATTCATTTCAAAGCTGAAGTCTTTTGCCAAAAAGGGAAATAAAGAAGAGTACAAAGTCCTTTTCAGGAAAAATAAATAGTAGTTCACAATATGGCAAATAAGGTGATGGAAGATGAGGGTTCTAGGGTTGGCCATTAAAAGGTCCCTTGATCTAGATGGCACAAACCCAAGGGTTCTTAAAGGACACAAATGCTGATCTAACTTAAATCAGGTTCCCTTGTAAGAAGAATCAGAAAGTAGCCAAAATAGCTCTCCATTTTAAAAAAGAAATTGGGCGGGCTGGTGGATGGTTTCCAGACATCATAATACCCCAGTTAAATTGGTGTAAAGTGTTATTAAGGATAGAATACAGAACACAGAACAGGGGTATCCCATGAGGCACTGGGCACCATTGTACCCATAAGGTCAGGCTGAAGGGCCCATATGCTCTTTTCTCCCTCTGCAAAGGAACAAACCATTCACTTGTATGGGGGAAAACAGAAAAATGCTGGACAGGAGACAGGCCTGCCCGCCCACTCCCAAGGGTCTTCACAAGTGCTGACCACCCCCGCTCTAGGTGTTTTTTTCATGCCCTGTACAAATGGATAGAGAAATTGGTCTATTCACTTGCATGGGGATGGGGAGAGAGAGAGAAAGGAAGGACCAGAAAGAACGAGCAAGACAGAGAAAGAGATGGGGGAGGAGGAGGAGGAGGAAGATGGATGGATGGATGGAAGGAAGGACGGACGGACGGACGGACGGACTGAAAAGAGCCAGGCAGAGAAGCCAGAGTGAAGGGCACAGAGATAAGGTAGACATGCAAACACAGATGGGGGTTCTCCCAGTATGGCTCACCACACCACCACAGCAGCCAATTTCCATGATGCTCAGGGCACTTTTTCAAAATGGCTAATGTACCCACAGGCCACTAAAGGATGGAACCTTCTCATTAAAAAGTCAATTATTGCTGAAGAAAAATCAGTACGGCTTCTGGAAGGGGAAGTATAGCTCCAGAAACTTTTGAGAGCTATCTGACTGCCAAAAAACACACAGATAACTTTGATCAAGTGGCTATTCTATATCTGGATTTCTAAAAGCTTTTGATTAAAGTCCCTCCTGGGCTCTCCTGGACTTCAAAGTGCTCCTGAAACTTCTCATAGAATTAGGAAACTGGACAACCAGATGACAACTAAACTGGAAATGAAAAGTGATGCACGCCGAGATAAAAATTCTTAACTTACATATACACTGATGGGGTCAGAATTGGTAGTTACTAACCAGTAGAAAACTTTTAGTCATAGTGACGCAATCAACAAAAACATGAACTCAGTCCACAATAGCAAAGAAAAATGCAAAGTCTATTGAGAGAGTATTTGGAAAGGGACCAAAATAATATTGCAGTGCTTCTATATAAATCTACAGTGTAGTCACATTGGAATACTCTGACCAGTTTTTACCACCACATCTCAGAAATGATTGTGCAGAGCTGGAAAAGGGGCAGAAATGGGTAACCAGAATGATCAAGGGGTTCATGTTTATCCAAGAAGAAAGACAAATGGAGCAACTTTTTCACATGTTTAGACAGAGAAAGCCCTAGCCAGGGCCTACTGGACATTATAGCTCTCTTTTCTCTCCAAGCATGTTGAAGATTGTACCCTAAAGTGCTCAGGGACTTTTAGCCCAGACAATATAACTGTGGGTGAGGTGAGCATCAGTGTGGTTTATACAGTTCCAAATGGCTTCTAGAAATGCAGAGACCTTGTCCTTCTCTCTCATAGTGCTAGAATCCAGGGTCATTAAATGACTGGTAGTAGAATGGGAATAGATTCAAGGCAAAACATAAGCACCTTTTCACACAGCACATATTTAATTTATGGATAGACCACTCACAAGAAATGATGGGCACTGGCTTAGCTGCCCATCTAAGGAAGAGGAGGAGAATATGTTTCTGAAAGATGATTTCCTTAGAAGCGTGGCTGGCTCACGTTTAGCACAGGATGCACGATCAGATGAAGAAAACCCCTCAGGTTGGGGGCAGAGGCATAAGACACCCACATTTTAGAATCCCTCAAAACTTATGAAACGAAGTTTTTCCCATCCCGTACAGATTAGCTTGACACAGCCACATAAGCACCCACTGAATGTTTCATGATCACTCTGCACGAATGAGTATCAGCTACAAATGCCACGGATATTTGCTCAAAACAAGAAAAAAAAAAACAGATAGTTTAAGGTTAACATTAAATATGGACAGAATAAAACAAGGTTGAAATGTTGACGCTGAATATCCTTTTGGACACAATATATGCATCAGTGCTTCGAGAACCTCCTGGCCAAGCAACATCATCCATACTGCAGAGCACTTAAGCATTCTTAGGAAATGCAAGCCCGTTTGCATGTGCTTCGAGCATCCGTCCAAGCGTGCTCCCTATACTTCCCTGTGGCTGCACTTGGTGGCAGAAGGTCAGTGGTGGTGAGCCGCCTGTCTGTCAGAAATACCCACCGTTATTGAAACACTGTTGGGAAAGTATCTGGTCAGCACGAACCATACAAAACCACTCACAGGGCTCATCTCGTATTGAGACCAGCATGATTTTAAGATGGAGCAACTACTCTATGAAAAGCAGTCTAAGAAGGACCACCTATCTACAATCTAGCCAGCAACTGCATTCTAAGTATAAGGCAAAGGAAGAAAAACAAGCTACAACTTCTTTAGGTTTGCAAGTCTACATGTTCTAATGACATCCATTGAAAAAGACAGGAAAACCCATGAAGCAGAGAAAGGATAGCAAGAGACATACATTGCTCACCTTAGTATGTCTATAAAAATTGAGGTGGGTAAATTTTTGTACCAGAAATGGAAAATCAGTGGCATGTGCAGATAATTTATGATATATGAGAAGAAGGCTTAAAATGGCTATAAAAAGTTCAATGCATGTCCAGCCAAGATCAACATCAGCAGGAAAAAACAGACATCCATTTGAACTGCCTGTTGTATTTTGGCATCTGCTAAAGCAAGCTTTTTCCCATTAAACTTTTATGCCTCAGCCAAGCTTTTAGATGTTACAGGATTTTTAAAGAGAGGTGTATATGTCATCCCATCTTCTTTAATAGAGAAATCTTAGGCTGCAATTTATGACTAGAGGCTTATGCGAGCCCAGTAGAATATTTTATTTTGGTTTGGTTATGGTTTGGTGGATGGGAGTTGGACTTTCACAACAAACAGAAAATTTTCATGACAAATCAGTGCATGTTTTTGAGAAACCAGTGGTTTAAAAAGCAATTTGCTGCATGGAACTGAGTCAACGTGCTGCTTGAGGAACATTTGCACACATTCCCCTTGGGCATGGAAAATTAGCTGTACATGTTTTTTTCTAATTCATATTTTAACAGTCACTATAAGAGTCTAGAAAATTCACCTTGCCTAAATGGTGAATGTATTCCATGGGATTTGTATTCCATTCATGAATACTTTGGCTATTGCCTTCTGCATTTAATGGTCTTGTCTATTTTCTCCTAAGTTTTGTGGTTTAGACTGGTTAATCTGATCCAAACAGATGCATTTTTGTAGACCCATCTCTCCACCCAAGCTTTTCCTGAATGATTGTGCTACCCTGATATTCTGCTGCTCTTTTAGATTAAAATATTTGACACGCTTTTACTAATGATTTTTTCCTATTTGTAATTATGTATTTTAATGTGTGTCTGTAGCTACTTAGAGATAGTGCTTGCTATGGTAAGTGCTATAAAATTGATAGGAATTTCTTATCAATTTGAATGTGATAAGAATTTATTAATTTGATAAGAATTTGTTTGTAAGTGGCCCTGAAGACCGCAATTTTAGAAAGATGGAATACATGCTTTCTGAAAGGCATTAATAAAATAAAATGGAGCTTTCATGTTTTCCAAAACATATTGTCTGATCAAGACATTTCAGAACTCATTTCTTCTTCGATCGTGTTTCCTGGTGTTCTGGTCCAAGAAAGTCCCCACCTCCAGTGCGTTCATCAGCGACTAGGACAGCTATGTTAGTAAGCTTGCAGGCAAGAGGAGAGAGACTTACATCAGTGATAGTGTTCAGAGCAGTGTCTGCACCAATGCTGAAATCAGAACCTGGTACATTGTTGGATACGGTTGCAGGAACCATAACCATGGGAATACAGAACTCATCATATTTCTCCCGGGCAGCAGAGAGCTCCAAAAGTCCCAGGTAGGCCTGAAGGGCACACATGGTAATGTATGCAAAATTAGAGGGGACAAAAAAAAAAAGATTGTAATTACAGTAACACGGATATTAATTTGGCAGAGGGATTTGTTTACTATCACACACACTAGATTCAGATGTTATGATTTTTCTCCCCCAGAGATTCAAAAGTGTTTTGAAAGAGGGATCTCACACATGGTGTGTGCCCATTCTTTGTTGTCCCTGGTAAACAGGCTTTTGGGTCATTTCAAAACCTGCTGGACTAAAGACAACAGTGGCACAGAGGTGTGTGTTGCATTGGAGCAAGGCCTCTCTCAAACCACATTTTCAGCACTCTTGAAAACCGCAGTCAGTCTCCAGCCACAAGGAGACACGAGCGAACACCACACATAAAATTGAACAGTGGATAAGACAGAAACAGTGACAAGCAAAATAACTCTAAGAGCAAACAGTTAAGGTAACATTCCTGCCAGCTCTGTGTAACACTGTAGTGTAGCACTCCAATGGCACAAAGAAAACAAATCTCACACCTGCACGTTACTTTTTCTGTTCAAGCATAGATTACATCAAACATGTGATTAGCTTCATTAAAGAACTGGTTTAGATACCTAAGCAGAAGCTGTTTAAGCAGTGGTTTCTTGCTGTGGAAGGATAATAAAAGAATGTTTTTTTAAAAGCTATCCAGCACATCATTCTAGGGGTAAAAAGAAATATTGGGCTGCCACAGAACACAGAAGGGTAGTGTAGTGTTTCACTTCTGGGTCCATGACATGGATTATAACTTAGCGTCTGCATATCATGTCAAACTTTCCCTCTCTCTACTCAATGTATTAATGATTGCTGTTGGGGATATGGAAATGACCATGCCTAGTGCTGGATCAGCCTCCTCTCCTACTCACAGGCCAAGAAAAGCCAACAACAGTCTTCTTAGAGTGAGTCCAATGATAAACCTTCTACCTGGTTCACTGTCAATGAATGCCATCAATTTCACTAGGCAGAATCCAATAGGGCACTGAGCCCCTACTCATTCCATTCCTCAAGCAAGACATTGATTAAGCATTTCTGGGACCAACCAAAACCAATCAGAAGCACTTGTTTCTGGAAGGAGGCAAGTCAACAGAGCTTCTCTGAGCTCTCCCTGCCCAGAAACCAGTGTTTCAGTTCCTTTTGGGGACTTCCTGTAGGAAACATTAAATCTCTGTTGGGCAAGTGATGGGTCCTGCTTGCAGAGTGGAATCAGAGGGAGAGAGGGAGGGGCCTCCTGTGCAGCAGCCATATTGGATTCTGCCCACTGGGACATTCGGCAACATGAAGTCTTGAAGCAGAAGGGCTGAACTTTGATTCCACAATCTCAGAGGTCTTCACATCTGAACCATCACATTAGTGCTTGATAGCACACACAACTGTAGTTGTCAGAGCTTGCGTATTAATAAGAACTCTCAGAGGAAAGAAAACAAAGTGATATACCTCGAATCCACCAATAACTAGGAGGGCATTGATGTTATGAGCTCGCATCTGTTCTGCAATCTTCTCCAAATATTTTCCAGGGAGGGTACTAAAATACAGATGGGTTGTTTTTTAAGACAAAAAAATCAGCAGTGAAAAAAGATTTAATGTGTGAATCCACTAACAGCACCATTCAACATCATGAGTTTTACAAAACTGCAAGGGTTACATGCAATTGCTAAGCTAGGAGATTGTTACTTTAAACATCATAAAATAAAACAATTATTTTCTTTGTTATGCCATTCTTTTTATCTTTCAGGTTTTCCTTTATTTTCCTTCACCAAAATGGGTAATTTTCAGAACAACTTTGGATAATATTATAGACATTCAGGGTAGTAAGTAACCATAATTTCTATGGGTCTATGCTCATTTATGAAATTTCAGAGAAATAAGTATTTATTGTCACAGACACCTGTATGCCCCAATCCTAAATTCTGTAGACAGTTCTGTAGACACATCGGTCTGCAAAGGTGTGTGTGTCACCCAATTTATTTCAGTTCTGGGCTCTAGATATGTATTTGGCCACGATCATGCAGGAGGTAACCAAGTAATCTCCCTATTCTATGTATAATTCACATTACAAATCTTACTAGAATACAGTGATATGGGACATAATAGCAACTATCAGGCCTAACTGTTCAGAAACAGATTCACAATAGTAATTTCTTTCCATTCGTAATATACATTATCATATAAAATTACTGATAAATATAGAAGTTCTCACTATTATTTCTTCAGTCTACTAGAAGATGAAGAATGCAATCTTTTAACATTACCGTTTTGTGCCCAGGATTGATCCTCCTTGGCCAGTCCAACCTCCAACATCTCCCCAGCTGATTTCTTTGATCTATAATTTAAAACCAAATTGAGAGGCTGATTGAGCGATTTTCAAATTACCATGCCATAGTTCAGAACAAATGCTAACCTCTTCAAACATCGAACTGTGCACAGCGACCAGAAAAGCATCCTCATGGCATTCAATTTCACCTTGGTTTGATTCTCAGTTTCTCACTGTTCACATCTCATTTACACAGATCACATCCTTTAGAACTGTGAATTCAAGAGTTTTTCCATCCCCTCCTTGAATCTCCGGCAGCTGAATGTGCAAACCCATAACTACATGGCACATTTAATAAAATGTGGTGGAAAAACTGAAATGGGATTATGAAACAGCTTTGATTATGAAGCAGAGCTAGGCAGCTTCCAATGAAACAGGCTGGTGGTGTTGGTGAGAGGGAGAAGATTCAAGACTTCTGTCCAAAACAACTGAACCACTTTAATTTGGGGACAGAACATGTGAAGGAACAGAAGTGTCCTCCACTTTTGCATTTAGTTCTGGTTTTTTGGGTTATCATGAGACTATATCCAGAGTATGGTCTGAAGGCACATAAGGCACCCACCCCATTGAAGCTAAGCAGGTCTGGGGGTGGCTTGAGCTTGGAGGGGAGACCACAAGGGAACCACATGTAGCCACCTTGAATTCCACAATGAGAGAAAGGTGGGATATAAATATAATAAAATAAAGCCTTTTCAGTTTCTTCTCTATAAAAACATTTAATATGTTCATAACCATGTCACACTAAAAGCATCAGAAGAGAACACACTTTTTAATTTTGTTTCCTCAGTGGGAAAAAACCCCCCAGGAACCAAATGTGACAACTGTGATAAATGTGCTTTTTGTCTGTCTTTATTAGCCTCTGTTCTTATCTCCAGATAGTTCATACTGCCATTGCTATTCCAGGCCAGGCAAACTGCCAACCAGGGTCCCTGCCAAGGTCACTTAAAAGCTGCCCTCGGAACAAATACATGGAATCTGAAATTGAAGGGTCCACATGTGGGGTCCATGGAGCAAATGCTTTTAATATACATTGTATGGATCTTTATTTATTTATTTATTTATTTATTTATTAAAACATTTTTTACAGCATGTTTCTAGAAGTACTATGGGAAAATTAGCTGTGGTCCAAATAAAGATGGACCAGATTTCAGTCCTTTGTGGATGGGGGAATAATATAATATGTTTACAATAACCTTGCAGATAAATTATCCATTTTATTATGTATGACACTAGACAATCTTGCATCTAATAACAGAGCCTCTGGAAGGAAGGAAGGAAGGAAGGAAGGAAGGAAGGAAGGAAGGAAGGAAACCTCCATCCATCATAAGGAGTCTTTTGTTTGTTACTCTGTTGTGCTGTAGGTAGCAAGGGTTTAGTTTTTAGGGATCTGCTTAATTCCCCTAACCAAGAGATTTAGCCAAATTTCTTTCAGAGTTTGACATTCTGCCCAATGAGTCTCTCTCCCCCTTACACATATACCCACATGTGTACACTTTCATATTCCCCTTTAATAATATTTCACTAGCAACTCTGGCTCGGGTCTTTTAAAACTCTACTTTTGTATGCAATTGTATTTTAAAAGAGGGATACCTTAAATCTGCTTCTGCGTCTTAGAAGGTCCTGGTCAGAAGGCACATTCAATAATAATCACAACAACAACCAAACCATGGTACTATCGTAAAAGGCAATCTTTGGAATATACTAACCTGCCCCTTAGAAAACCCTTCAAAGCCATCGGTGACGGCAAACATTTTGTGTCCTTCAGTTATTCCAATTCTCACAGCAGATCGAACTGCTGCATTCATTCCAGCTGCTGGAGCACCTACGTTTAAAACAGCTACATTGAAGTTACTCTGCAAGAAAAAAAGAGACAATATTCTCAGGAATATACTGTACACAACTGATTGCGATAAAGCAATCTGAGAGAGAGAAAAGAGAGAAAGAGCAAATTGTGGACTCCAGGTTTTAAAGCAATGCTAAGTGTAAGCAAATCGTTCTTTCTTTAACATATTTACTCCCAAATTTTGTGAGACCTAGTGTGAACAAGATGGAGATTTTATACTAATGACCTATATTTCATATGCCGCTGAACATTAAAAGAATTAAGCATGCCCGTCCTGTACATGCTTAGGTAGAAAAAGCTCCTGCAACTTCCAGTATTCCTCGGCCACGTCCATTCTTTCATTTTTTTCAGTGCCCCTGCAGTCACACCTCTCTGAATACTATCCTAATTATACTGTCACAGACAGTATGTTGCAAAAAAGAACGGACAAAGAAAAGAAATCTAACGCAGTAGATATGAATGTGTAGTTGATTTTGTCCAACTGCAACCTATATGGATAAACAAATGCAAATGCACTAAAAGAAAGCATGGCATGTACCTTACCTTCTGAAGGTGATCGCATCAAATGCCATAAATACTCTATGAACCAATGTGGGATGTAACCAAAAGACCACCTGCTGATCAAAGATTGCAAGTCCACCATTCAAGGCCCCAGGGAGCCACCAGCCTTGTACCATCAGCAGTGCTTCCAAACGCCATGCATTGTGCTGGTGCCATACGGACGCTGATGTACAACAAGGCAAAGCATGCATTGCTGATTGCAACCACTTTTCCCAGAAAGGAGTTGCATTAATAAAACCCAAATAATCATTTGCATGCAAAGCGATCGTTGTGCAAGGCAACCAGTGTATAGGATACTGCCTGCCACCTAGGGCTATGTATTAAGTAATGAATTATTTCTATCATCTAAAAGCAGGAGGACCTTATTAGTTTTGCATCTGAGGATCACTCTCTTCAGAATTACAAATTAACAAGCATGCCAACGTCCTTTATTTAACTTTACTGATTTATTTAAAACATCTATATGCTGCCCAGTTGTGCTGCAGCACTTCTGGGCAGCTCACAATTATGAGGCTCACATCATGTTTCCCATCAGCCTTCCAGTGAAATATAAGAATATTTTACCCCCTCTTAAGAACTTTTGATGCACCATCGGGCATGACGTGGATGATCAACTTCAAACAGCCTAATGGTTTATCACAAAGACCTGCATGCTGAGCAAACACTATGGATTCAAAGGCTTTGGATTTCATGTTAATGTTTTGTTCCCCCATCTGCTCCTCTCAAGCATGGCATTGCAGACATTTGAGACAATGGTCCCTAAGAGAAACTATATTTGTGGAATTTTCTGGAACATGGTGCTGACCCCTTATGTACATAATACTCAGAATCAAAACTTTAAATCCCTATTTTAAGCAAGAAAGAAAATATTAACTATGCTCAAACAGCCATGAACCATTTTTCTAATCCAAGTTTCTTGACTTTCCAAAATGATAGCTATCTGCTTAAAGAAGTAGTTAGGACGTAGCTGGTCAACGGAACAATACTCCTTTCATGCTTTCAGATAAATTGCCATGAAACAGCAATCAGAGAAGCAAATAACAGCAAGGGCAGGGAAGAATAGGAGAAAAAGAGGAGCACAGCATGTACTGGTGCTGTGCCCATTCTGGGGGTGGGCAAATTAGGGTACAAATCTTCTTCCAGCCGAGTAACCAATTGACACTCTGGCTCTTACTTCCATTAAAAAATATTTTAATACCCTAGATCCTGGACTGCATGTAACAGAAAGAGAGACTAGATGTCTGCCTTGTTCCCCAGCATTATTTTATAGCTATGGAACTGTAACAGAAAGAAATCAGGAGAATCTGAGAAGCTCCGACACAGTGGGTCATAATGCCCTCTGGGTGTGACTTGGTAGAGAGAGTTACATTGAACAAATGGTTAGTTAGATGTAGGTTTGTCTCCTTAAAGACATATTCTCCCATCTTGTTGGAGCAAAAAGCCCCAACAACACAGATAGAAGAGAATAAATTGAAAAGACCAAGGAGATTAGTGTGCAGTCCTATCTGTTTTGTTAAGTTTAGGAAATATTTTAGTTGAATGAAATCAACTAAAATACATAAATATATTGCAGCCAGAGAGGGTCAATAATTTATTTATGTTGATATTTGTATTCTATTTATGTAAGCCGTCCTGAGGCTTTTGCAATAGGACAGCATATAAATATCCTAAATAAATAAACAATCATTTTCTTCTGCCCACTCACATTCTTAACAGTCTGCAATAACTTGATACCCTTGGTGTTTTCTAAGGGATTCTGAGTCACTAACTAAAATCAAGCCTGTGGCAAAGCTGAAGAATAAGGCCTGAGCACATTTGTTGTCCAGCTTAAAATAAAAAGTGCACAGCCGATAAATACTCAAATAGCAATTCTTGTTGCCATGCAAAAATAATAATATAGCCTCCAAACCTAGCAACCAAGGGCTTGCTAAGATTAATTGCTTTGTGCTTATTTATGTATTTATTTTTACATACACTACATGAGATACCATCCTGTTAAAAAGAACAGAGAGATTTAAAAGTAAGATGGTGGCTGGAGACATTTCCTTCTTATCTTGTCATTATAAACAACCAGCAGGTGCGTTCTTTTTGATATGCATAATACTGAACACAATTCAGCTACATGGAATAGTCAGGCTAACACAGTTAGGGGTGTACGGACATTGTAAAATTTATTCCATTTTGTTTTGCAGCTTGTCAAGTGGCGTTGCTCATATCAGCCACTCACTGACTGAACTGGATTTTTAAAATAATCCTTCATAAGGCCTTGTGGAAAGAGTCTTCCAGTAATAAATACCGTGTTTCTCCAAAAATAAGACACTGTCTTTTTGCTCAAAAAAAAACACATTTGGTCTTATTTTCGGGTAGGTCTTATTTTTTTTATGTACAAAATGTACATTTAATGTACACCCTTCTGCTCTGCACGCTTCTGCTCTGCACGCTTCTGCTCTGCACCTTTCTGCTCTGCACGCCTCTGCTCTGCACGCTTCTGCTCTGCACCCCTCTGCTCTGCACCCCTCTGCTCTGCACGCTTCTGCTCTGCACCCCTCTGCTCTACACCCCTCTGCTCTGCACTCCAATTGCTGCCAAAAGCTGTATACACCGATCCTCTCCAGCACCTGCTACCGGTACCATCACAGGCAGCGGAGGAAGCAGAGTGGCATGAGCCGATGCTTCCTCTATAGTGCCGGCTCCTGTGACAGGCGGATATCACTCCGCCCTTCCAGGAGCCAGGACTATAGAGGAAGTATCGGCTTAAGCCGCTCTGCATCCTCCCGCTGCGCCCTCTGCACTCCGCTGGCACTCTGCAAGTAAGCAAAAAAAAGACCTATTACCAGTAATTTTTGGTAATAGGTCTTACTTTCAGGGTAGGGCTTATATTATAGGACCTACCCCGAAATAAGACTAGGCCTTATTTTTGGGGTAGGTCCTATTTTCAGGGAAACACAGTAGCAAGAGATGGGCTTTTGTGGAATATTTCCAAAATTCACACCATTGCCTCTCATGCCTCGACAGATCATTCAGGCCCATGGCCAGTTATACCAAGCTTAATTCCAGGTATTTCCGTGAGGACAGTTTTTGCAAAAATTCTAAATAATCTGTTTCCATAAGATTTTGCTCAACAAAAGCATCCAGCAACAAAGAATGAAGCCATCAAGGAACGAGCCAAATGACTTAACAGGAAGTACCTTGGGAAGTTCAGCAGCTGACTTTTTGGTAGACAATAGCTTGTATGTATTCAAGTTGTTCTCAAAACTCCTGTAGAAGAAGACAACATTTTCGGTGTGTTGCTATTTTCAACAATAAAGCAATTTCACATTTTATTAGCGAAAATGTCCATAAGGGATTTTTGACTTAAAAGACACGGAGAACATCCAGGAACCAAGCATCTTTTACTTTTGCTACTCTTGCTAGAAAATTAACACTTTCGGATAAGCCTTCCATTCAGGCAGTGAATGTTGTTGCTATTGTGCCTCTTGTTCTGCTGTGGACAGGACTGGAAGTTTTCAGTGTACTGCTATCTTCAACAACAAAGCAATTTCTTTTAATGTAGTAACACAACATGTTCTGTTAAACATCAATGGAACATCTGAAGGGTAACATACTTTTGCTGTACTCTCCCAAACTTAACTGTAAAACAAGGAAATTTAACACCCCATCGATACCTCTGGCAGACTCCTGTGAAACTTGGCCCACAATTCTATGAACTAAGGAAAAGAGGAAAGATGTCTGGGCGTATTTCATGTACACTGTTTACTATCACTATCTTGTGTATATTTGGGAAGGGCAATGGCCTCTGATAAACTGCCTTCCAGAGGGCCTTCAAGAAACACTTTCATTGCTCAGTGGGTGCTCCCACAGTCGATAGCCACATACAGCTCGTACGTGCTCTGCGATTGTGAGGTCTCCACCTCAAGGCAAGGCCAGCCATTTTAATTAAAAGGCATTTCAGAGTCAGGAGAGATCATGCTCAGGGCACATTCTTCTTTCTCTGCTGCTGGGCTGACCCAAGAGCCACTGCATAGGTTTAGAGCTGTTTTGTTAATGCCGAGGTATTTTATTTCACATACATGCCACATATAGGAAAAGTAATCTACTTGTTCACACTTCTTAGCCATGAAAAATAACATGATTAGGCAGAGTTCACTGGATGCAACAGGGCAATCTCAGCCAGTGGGAAAATGAAGAGTAGCGTCGCACCTTCCACGGAGTTGCACAGCCTCACTGAACCTTCTTTCGTCCATGCATTTCTGCACATCTTGGGTCTTTCGAAATGGAAAAAAAGAAGAGAATAGATAATCACACATTAGAAAATGATACCTTCTACCAGCACAGGTCCTAAAGCAGGGAAGGAATTCAAGACAGATGGCAAGAGCTGCAACTTTGCTCGTGCAATTAGATCATGTGAACCCAAGTTATTTCACTGGGGTTTACAGTGTAATCCTATTCCATGTGCACTCAGAAGCAAGCCCAGTTGACCCCCTTGAGGCTTATTTATGAGTAAGCATGTCCAGGGTGGCATCATTCAGCCCCCAAGCCCTGTTCAGGATAACGTCGGTCGGTTGGTTATGACATTGCTGACTTCATTTCTATAACTTACATAGTTAATAGGATTCACTGTTTTAATTTATCTCTTGTAACTTTAGTGAGCTGCCTTGATCCATGGCTTGGGAAAGGCAGGAAAGACTTTAACAAGAAAAGAAATAAATAGGCTTATTGCTTAGGTTTGTGGACTCAAAGCATGGATTCAAAGACTGCACCATACAGAATGGTTCAGTGTAGCGATGCTGCAGAGGCTTCGGGAAGCCAGAATTGTCTCATTTAAGTGGCGTGTACATCACCAGGCGTGAATAGTGTCTCTCCTCAAACAAGCAACTAGAAAGGCAGCAAGGGCGCTGCCACGAGAATCAGCAGGCAGCAACCATATTGCAGGTATTTGCATGCCAAAAGAAACCCACCACTGGCTCTTCAGAGCCACATGGCATCTGCTAAGCCCGATCACGGCCACTGGGGGATCACTGGAGTTCATTGTACTGAGTGCGGAGAAACGCTCTCCTCCTGTCTTGCCAAGGCACAAGAGCCCATTGATTACAGCGGGCAAGCAAGATAGTGCTGGAGCATTCGTACAATGGCTTCTTTTCAGCAACTCACCATCTGCACACACTCCATTAAAGGCAGGCGGACGGATTGGTTTCCAGACAGTGAGACCACGCAGGCGGGAGTCTCAGGTGTAGCTTCTAAGAGGGCCAGGACTGCCTCCACGCCCATGCGGCTTGCCTGGAGATGCAAGAGAGATGCGCGAGCTTTTAAGCACACCAAATAATTCTAGAGCGGATATCTTGACTTTGATGTGTGCCAACAAGCAACTGCATAATGCTCTTTTTGAATACCAGTTCCATAACATTAGAAGGAAGAAGAGAAAAAAACCCCAATCCCACCACTACAAATGTCCACAGCTTTAAAATCCTCTGTGGGGCCTACAAAAAATCAAATAAATCATATACTTCGCATGGGTGATCCTCTGGTTGATCAAGAGTCTGTTTATTTACCTATAGGCCTCCACTTCTAGCTTGAGCATCCAAAAATGCCCTTTGTAAGATCTACGTGCTAAACACAAGGTGGGGCAGGAGAACTGCAGCTGTTGATTCTGCTTGGTGTCGCTCTGGCTTTTGACTCCGCCCACCAGGGGATCTGCTGGCGTGGCTGTGGGCCGGGCGCTGGAGAGACTGCATTGCAGTGGTTCTAGTCTGAGTTGTGTGGGTGATTTCAGAAAGTTAGATCGGGTGATTATTCCTCAACCCCGTGAAAACTGAGCTATGGGGTTCCACGGGTCTCATTTGGTTCTCAGTGTTATATCTATATGGAGAGATGCTGGGAGCAGTCAGCAATGGCTTTGGAGCCAAGTGTCACCAGCAGGCTGCTTCCTTATGGCATCTGAATCAGAGAAGGCTGTGCTAGCCCTGGATCAGGGCCTAGATCCAGGGATGGCTGAGATGAGAGCCAATACTTCTAAGCCGAATCCTGGCAAGACAGCATCCCTGAGCATGAGGGGTTCCTGAGTCCGGGAGAAGGCTCATGGTGTGTTCTGGCTGGGATTGCACTCCCTGTGAAAGAGCAGGCTTGTAGTCTGGAGATACTCCTAGGTCCATCATTGGGGCTGGAGTCCCAAGTGATGGGGGCAGCACAGAATGCCTCGGTCTCTTCTGGACAGGTATGACTTGGCCACGGTGGCACAGATGCTTGTAAGATGGGTCACTGCCATGTTCTGCATGTGGAACTGCCCTTAAGGCTGCTCCAGAAGCTGGAGTTCCTACAGGGTTTAACAGCTCAGCTGTCGGCAGAAGTGGCCCCCTTTCAGCATGCCACTGGTTTGTTGAGGGAACTGCACAGGCTGCCTATTTGCTACTGGGCCAGGCGCAAGGTTTTGGTAGGAGTGAATAAAGACCTAAATAGCTTGGGACGAAACTTGAGATAGCACCAGTTCCCCTTTACCAACCTCCTGGGTCACAGAGGTCATCAGAAAGCATGACCCTAGTGGTTCCACACGGATCTATGGACCAACTGAAGAGAAGAGACGTCAGAGTGTTGGCCCTCTTTCTATGGAACTCCCTGCCTCTGGAGTTCAGGAAGGCAGAAACACTGAGGGGGTTTTTCGGGGGGGGGGCACTTTCTGAAAACATCTTTATTTCGGGAGCCTTCCTTGGTTCACCAGACACAGTGTATTGATTCTTTCTTAACATACTGTTGTATCCTTTGATCTGTTTCTATCTTTTTATAGTTCACTGCTCCAGAATCTATTCAGGCACAGAACAGTATAGAAATGTTGCTAAATAGAAAGATAACTGGCAGGAAATAGCTGTGCTGGAAAATATATCCAGCCAGGAGTAGGGAGCTGGGCTAGATCTTCACACACACACCCCTAATCCCACAACCAGCCCTCCTGTCAAACCTATTGCCAAAGCAGTTCTCACCCAACCTTTCTTTCCTACAGCAGTGCCAAGGAACATACAGCCCACAGTTCAGCGGACCGAAAATGATGGCCAATTATGCAATGTTACATCATACAATATTGAACAACCTGTCATTCTTCTGGTATTCTGAAGCTGGTTGGTCGATACTCACCAAAATCCTATCAAAAGCTGAGGGGGTCCCTCCTCTTTGAACATGTCCAAGGATAGTTACACGGGTGTCATACCCTAAACGCTGGACCACGAGCTGCAAGAAAGGCAAAGTGTGAAGTTAGAAAGAATACACCGGATTATGAGATATAGCAACTGTATGAACATCCATGAATTATTTTGTGTAAGCAATGACCTGAAATTCTAGCTTAACTCTACAGCTCTTTAGGAATGCCTACAAATGTTTGTGACGCATTAAAATTCCTTTGTCGGCAAAATTAATTTCTTGGCTTCTCACACAGAAGCAGGAGAAAGACAGATGTTTTTAAGAAATAAAGGTGGCAAAGTTCAAAATCCAGTCCGACCAGAGGCAACAGCGGAATAATAGGAATGTGTGCGTAAATCAAACTCCCACTTCGGGACTTTATCTCCTACCAGTATGGCCAGTGATCGTGCATACTGGAAGCTGTAGCCTAAAAAATCTGAAGGGCGTCTCAGGTTGCAGAAAGCTCATCTGCCCCATTGCCAATAATGGCTCTACTATCCCACCTTCGCCTCTGATAAACTTCCGATTGTCTTCAGCCTGACAGATGCTTCCCTTCCAGTTTTGTGGTGGAAGTTACTTAACTGCACTGCAGAGAAATTACTTCTAAATGAAGGAAAGGGTGCTTCTGGCACGTCTGAGGGGAAAATATGTACCGCTGCATGTAAAGGCAGAACAGCAATGCCGAGGAGGAGGGAAGTGGTGACGCCATTCCACTCCTTACCACAATTGAGCCCCATGCCAAGTCCTGATCTCACACCTTCCTGTCTGCCCTCTTTGCGGGTAGCGGAAGATTCCTGGAGAACCTGGCTTGCTTGACGGCAGCCCTTCCGGCCAAGAACAAGACTTTCAACTGGCAGTGGTGAACCTGCACCTCAGGCACTGACTGGTAGCTAGGCGGCCCCAGAGGGACTCTTGAACCATAACTCCTTCCCACATCTGTGCAGCCCATTGGGAAAAGGTCTCAAGTCTTCTGCTGAGCTGTTCTTCTCCCCCTCTTCAGCACATATAAAAGCAACAACCCAGCTGAGGAGACCCTGAAATTACTGGAATGCAGGATCTCTCTTATCTCTGGATAGTAAAGTTATTTTAACAGGCATGAATGTGGTGACAGGCAAAATTAGTGATAAAAGCTAGGAGCTGTACAGTTATGGGGGAGCACGCATTTCACCCACTCCTTGCAAGCATAAGGAACAATTTGGCAACTCAAGCTGAGTCATTGTCTGGCCGAAACCCACAATTCAGTATAACAGTTTGTTCCAACAAGCCTAGCTGACAGATCATGCTAAAACTGCCAAGTTTGTAGCATAGCACATAAAATCCAAACTGAGCTTATACAATGATGTTAATTAGATTTTAATAAATAGGCCATAGAGAAAGAATCAGATTGTGCAAGATACATCCCAGGCAGCAAAATGAGAAGAGTATTTTCCATAGAGTTTCTAGGGGTTTCAGTTAATAGTGCTTTCTCTGGAATGGGATGAAGAGACACCAAGTTGACTCAGGCTGCAGACAAAAACTGAGGGCCAAACTATTCTGGGAACGTCATCCACAGGTTGAAGTGCCTGATCCTGCCTAATCTTGGAAGCTAAGCAGGGTCAGGCCTGGTTGAAATTTGGATGGGTGACTTACTGCTGTGACCCACCCACAGAGCTTCAGCTACGGGCAGTATAAAATGTAATTAACAATAACAACAACATGATACAAGTTTTTCAAAGGGACAGTGCCAAGTTGTGAGTCAAACTGGTTGCTCCATTTCAAATTTGATAATAGATTATGTCTGTCCAGCATCACTCAGAGCTCAAATCTAATGTTCACTGAAGAAGGGAAGATCAGTTTAAGTTTTCTCAGACATCCTAGGTGTGTGTTTCAAGACCTAAGTGGCAGAAATATGGAAGCAATTTAGTTCCTTGCTTCTGGGCTTGCTTTAAAAGGAGATTTGGTGACGGAGCCTCTCAGAGCTGAAGAACCGACTGCAGCTCCTGCAGTGTGACCATTCAGCAGTCATGTGCGAGATTAAGCCCCTGGTTTCCCTAAGAACCAGCAAGCCTATGCTGCTGATCCACAGTGCCTGTCTGAAAACTGAATTTCAGCAATTGCTCCCTGCATCCACATACTCTCTAATATGAATGCATATCATCAGCCCTTGCCTTACATTTAATGTTCTGAGAATCCCGCAGAAGAAAAATCCAAGAACCCTACTTTCCTTAACAGTAAGCATACTTTCTCCTGGCCTTCCTCAGTTCCTTCTTCCTCCATTCCCCTTTCTTTCAGTCCATCTGCGCCTCCCTCTTTGTCATCCCTTCTTCTGAACTTCCTCCCTCAACTACCACCCTCCTTGCTCCTATCCACCACTGCCGCATCAGTCCAGCTAATGGAGCCAGCTGCAAGCCATTCTGTAGTAATAATAATACATTTAAAGCACGATTCCAAACCTTCATGAATTTTGACAGAATATCCTATCCTACTAGTACTTATTTATGGATAGCATCAGTACTCATCACATATGAGAAAATGACTTGAAAGAGACTTTTTGGAGAGTTGGATCTTCTCTTTAGCTTTTCGTTTGTGTGGGGTGCTCTGAGCTGCATGCAGGTGTTTGGGACTTATTTTAAAGGAGGCATTTACTTACCTGTCCACATTTCTAGGACTTTTTTAAAGGGCGCCTTGTTCAGACAGTGTTTCGTTGCATATATCCTCAGTACAAGGTATGATTGGCAGCTTGATACTCACATCCTTAACTTGTTCTGAAGTTATCGGCTTGTTATGGGAATCAATGGCACCTTCTGCTACAATTATGATATTCAACCTTTTCTTTCGTGCCCGGTTCTAGGATAAGAAAAGGGCAAGATGCACCATTAAAGCTATGACAGTATCTGCAACTGGAGCGAACAGCTGGAAAGCAAACTGGCTTTGCTGGAAGCTTTTCAAACAGCTTGCAACTTTGCAAATGTGCTCTGAATATTCTGGTATGGACATAAGTTACCCCAGATCAGATGCCATTTTTCTGGCCATGTGGAAGAGGTCACAATGACTCCCACACTGGGCTAGTATGGAACCATTTTGTGAAGCATGAAAGGAACAGAAGAGATGATAAAGCCATGCTTTCAAGCTTTTCTGCCCACTCAACATTAGCTCTTGCACTGAAGAACATCTGTATGCCACAAAACCTCAGCACAGGGTTCTGAGGACTTGCAAATGGGGCTTTATCTTTACGTTGCTTGCACTGAGAATGCCAAACACTTTGCTAAAGCTGGCTCTTGCTAGGGAAGAGGACTTGGTTAGGGCTGAGCTTCGTGCTCTCCAGTGATCATTTCCGGTGTGAAAATGGGACTCCAGCAGCTTAAAACATTTTGTGCCAGCTCATTGCTATTGGCAGCCCCATTCAGCTGTAGACCTGGAACCATTTTGTGTTTGCTTATCTAACAGAAGTAGCAGCATCTACCAGCCAATCCGATTCCATCTGGTTACCCCTTTTCCAACACTTTCCAATGTGGGAGAAAACAATTCACAAAGGCAGGGAGAACGGAAGTTCACTAGAACATTTTGGGCAACTATTCCACAGGGACAGAAGCTTTCACAGAATATTTCACATGTTGGCATGACCCCAGTGTGGTCCTGACCCTGCGGAAATGCGGTCTGTCAGGGCTTGGAACACTTTCCCACCATGTTTGAGCTTTTCATCAAGGAAGCTCAAGGGTTCCTAGGTCAAAGGATTACCTCAGAAAGCTTAGAGCACATATGATCTTCCCAACCTTCCTCTGGTGGATATTCAGGAATAAAGACATAATCTGCTCCACAGGCTAAAGCACTAGCAAGAGCTAGGTACCTAGGAGAGAGTGGCAAAAACCAAATGAGCACCGGAACTAAAGTTTCTGCGACTTTACTAAATACGGTGTTTCTAGACATACATACCCACAGTGTCTTCCCATCACTTCCAGAACAAAAGTCCTCTGATGGCTATGAAAACCAAAGGAAAGATCAGCATCACCACAAGAGAAACAAGATATTAATGAAATCTGCATGGGGTACAGAGGAAAGGGAAAACTTAGTTTGGCACTGCAGGGGTAGTATTTAGCATTTTGCCTTCTTCCTTCCCCGCACCGCCACTTCATGATAAACTAGCTGCTTTCAGTTTTACAGCCAATCCTATTCTGACATTATGTCAGAATCAGCAAATCAGATTTTGTGCTTCCTCCAGAGCAAGAACTGCAAACACTGCACCACACTAAATTGGACCCAGCTCTGTTGTTTAAGTGGGGCTAGAAGCTATTCCTCAAACTATGTGATGGCTACTTGGTGATGGCTACTGACTGTCCAGTTGCAGGAAGCTGGATGCAAATCTCATTCCATGGTTTCCCCTCCGATTCATCTGCCCAGCTAAGTATCAGCCAACAAAAACAAGTTCAGCCCAACTTAAAAGGCACCTGATCTATATATGGACATTTCCTCCTCCCCGACACCTGCACGTCATTCCCATACCATGGCATGTGTCCAGTGACAAATGCCAGAGAAGGTGAGGACAGGACTAAGCTGCTGCTCCTGGGAATCCAGAAATGCCTCCTGAAGCTTTATTTCCATCTAGCTGCCCTGTGCCAAAGGCTACAAATCTCCAAAGAGACTATTTAAATCCCATTCCCCAAGAGCATTTCGGCAGACTGAAGTTAATGCATCTTGCTGTTGCGCCAACTATAGCTAAGGATTACATCCAAGCTGGACCTAACAGCAGAATGTCATAATGCCCAACACATTCCTCCCTGTCATCCACAATGACTCATAGTATCATGGTTAATTTAATGTGGGTTTCTACCTCCAAGAAAAGCACACTGAGCAAGTAAGGGCTCATCAGCTGTACCCATGCCTTCCATGAGGATAAGAACATGTACTAACCCTTGCCACACGGGCTTCTTTTAAGTGTGCAATCCTATGCATGTTTAGACAGAAAGAAGTTTTACAACTCCCAGCCCTGTGTCACATCTCCCCCTCCTCTTCCTGTAAGTGAAACTAAATATGTGACATGAAGTCACTAAGTTATGTACCACTCTTTTAATCTGCATTCTCGGCTGACCCCAGAGGCAAAGGGGGAGCACGAGCCCACACCGATGGTGCTGAGCCACGGAGGGTGTCTTTGGCAGGAACTCTCATGTTTCACGTATCGTCTAAATCTGCTCTGTGACCTAATATATAATATAGGCAGTTCCGTTGCATGTAGTGACCCCTCTTGGAATTTATCAGAAGGTTATGAACCCAACACCAGAACACTTTTGTGCTGCGAAACAGAAAGGGATAGGGTAATGAATCTCCATGTGCCTTCTTCAAATCCCACCATGCATCCTCTGAAGCCAAGGTACCTTTGAGCAGTGGTCATGATGGCGTCCACCACTTCAATGATTCTGTGCAAAGCTGAGTCGGTGCCAACGGTCATATCTGTCCCACAGAAGTCATTATCAATGGAGCCAACCATCCCCACAATGTTGAGGTAAGAATACTTCCTCACGGCCTCTTCTTCAATCTCACCTGCCCAGAAAGCAAAAGGAAAGTCTGATAAACACCCTCCATGATCCTCCGTCAAAAGCTAAAGCCATGCCATTTTGCACGTATAAAATGCAAAATGGAAGTTGTGGCCATGAGAAATGAGTTAACAGCTTCAGTGAAGAAAGGATAATATTATTCAACACTGCATGGAGTTTCTGCCTGCATTCATTTGGGAAAGGGTAGCAGATGGGCTGAAGGGCCCAGAGGTGCCATCCCAGTGCTCTACTTTGCTTTCAGAGTGACTCTTCAGATACAAGGCCCACAGTTAAGCAGTTGAGGGCCTGTGCTTTGCTTCAGAAAGTTCCAGGTAAGTTGGGCCAGGTAAGAACACTGGGCAGCTGCCCTCAAAGGAGACAGCTTGTTGTTCGGATGCCTGCCTGCGGCCAGCAGCTCTGAGCCCTCTGCAAGGAGATCAGTGACAAACTGAACAGCTAGCTGATACTGGCTGCCCACGTTGAATAATTCCTTCTCTGCAGATACCTGCAATATTAGAAACAATGTCAGGGTTCGTAAAGCACACTGCGTTACGTACTTTCCCAATCACTGATTTCCTAGAGCAATGAGTCCTGGTGTTCTGAACAACAAATATATCATTTGTTCTGGCAAGTGCGTATGCAATAAATCGGCTACCTTGAAGCTGAATACTTTAGAGCCATCAAGAAAGAGCTCAAAAAAGACGAGTTATTTCTCATGCACCACTGGGTCCCAGAAAGCAGCTTTGTTAATAGCCACAGAAACTGAGGCTTTTGCTGCAAGAGCGCCTAATGCATTGTTTTCTCCCTTGAACAGTTACGTGAGAAAGCACAACCAATCTTGGTAATCTCATAGACTGATAATCTTCCAAGAAATGAAATTAACGGAAGGAAGAAACTCTAATTTGGCACCAAAAACCAGTGATTCCAGGTACACTAGCCAGCTTCAGCTATTGGGTGGTACAGAAATAGAATAAATAAATACAATTAGATTGAGTTGAAATGTGCACAGCTCCCCAGTGTAATGCCACGTCGTAGCCTTTGCATTTTGGGGTACTTTGACACTGAATAGAATGCAATGGTAGTGAGGTGTCTATACCCCATTACTGGGGTGGGGATCCACTCTCCCTGTTGCTGTGCAGCACCATTTTTTCCCTAAAAATCTTTCCTCTCTGCCCGGACAAGGAGCAATACTCCTCCACTTTTAGGGTACAAAGGTTCAGTCCATCACAAGGCCCCAAATCCAAGCCCCAGAAGTTCTTTTAAAATCCCTCCAGATAGCACAGAATCAGGTAGTAGACCTCTTCACCATCCCACGAGATTGTGGTGGAGAGCGGATGCATACTGTGAATAGTCCCAGTGGTCTGCCTCCCCAGCGCAAGAGGCAAGGTTTTTAGCTTCCTCTTCCCCTCTGCCTGGCTCAGCTGCCCAGAGCTTCATCAGGCCTGAGCTCAAGGAAAGAGACGCAGAAGCCTGAGCGACTGGAAAATGGAGCGGTCTGGTGATCCCCACCTCTTGTGATCCATTAAGGTCGCAATGACTCCTTTGGCAGATGAGTCACGCATTTGCCACAGTAATTACTGCAAACCTAGCAGATCCCGGAAAAATCAAGGGCTGGGGATCCCCAGCAATCTCCACTTTCATTGCCTTGATCACTGTTTGGAACCGTGCCCTGAACTGGGAGAACGGCTGCTCTGTTCCTCCGACTGAATCATGGCTGCACCTGGCTCAGATCAGATAATACCCTGGGACATGTGCTCGAGGACCGTGCCACTATTTTCTCAGCCAGCAGGACAGAAAGCTACTCCCCCAGGCAGAAGAACAATGAGGTCACTTGCCATTTCTTGCCAGCTCCTCCAGCAGTCCGCTCCACTCCTTGCGAAACAGGTTAGCACCCGTTAAGCTGCCATCTCCCCCAATCACGCAAAGGTTAGTGATGCCACACTTTACCAGGTTGCAGGCTGCCTTCAGACGACCCTCCCGTGTTCGAAAAGCTTTGCAGCGCGCACTGCCGATAACCGTCCCCCCCTGTGAGAGAACAGCAAAGAATTAGAAACTCACTCTTCCCTTCCCATGGAAAACCTGCAGTGCTCGCGTTGCCTAAAATATAAGCAGCACACGCGCGTGCGTGGATTTCCACACAGTGGCAGCACGTAGGTCCACCTGTGGGAGGGTTGGCCCTCTTCTCTAGGCTTTGGACTGCCTACCTCTGCTGTTCACTGATGATCAGATGGTCAAAGTAAGAAGCAATGCAAATAGTTTCCCTTGTCTAGCATGCATCTGAGGCTAACGATGCTTTCAGTTACCATGTCCGCTGAGCAACTCAACGGGGATAATTAATCCTTTTTTTCTAGTGACAAGGTGATTGACCCTGGGGGTCCAACAACAGCACCCTCCTCCAGGCCAAGAATCAGAGGCAAGGCCATTCTCACAGACAGCAAGGCATGCTGGTTGCTTCTGAAGCAGAGCCAAAGCGAAGGCCGGCCAAGAGGGTGAGCAAGATGGCAGCTGGGCCTGGCTCCATTCCTGCAGCCCACAAGCACATTTTCTCTCCCGCGAAGAGTCATGGTGTGCATGGCTTGGGAACTGGCCAAAATTTTTACAGCCATCTGGTTGCCAATGGTGATTAGAAATTGATGGCTGTCCATGGCTCATATACAAACTTTATTTGCACACAGCAGGTGTGAGGATAACACGATTGCCACCAAACAGGGAGCAACATTTCATGGCATCCTCCTTGAAATGTTACACGCTCCCTATCCTAGGACAAAGTAGCATTTCACCCAAGAGGGAGATTAGCAGATTGGTTCCACCCAACTTGACTGATGGACCGATTTTCTGCTGGAGGTGGTGTTCTCCTCCTTCACACCCTGAGAACAGCTACTGTTTATGCAAACATGGTGCTTTCACAGGTCAAGAGGAATCAATGAATTAGCGGGGTCTTATGAAACAGAAAATCAGCTGGGTTAGGGTTGCATCTGATCAAATCACGCCGATGCTTATGTTGAATGTTCCATCCAATGCATTGTCCTCAAATGGAATTCTGTCATCTGTCAGGAACAGCAAAAGATGTTTCTCTATGCTAGAAAAGTGTGTCAATGTAAGAGAAGGCTGTTATGTAATTTCCTGTTCTCCAAATGTGCTCACTATTGGTTACATAGTAGTAGTTCCTTTCTTTCTTTCTGTCTCTCTCTCTCTCGTTTGATGCAGAAAAAAGAAGCAAAGCTATGCCCAAGTATTGCCCTTAGAAACTGTTAATTTGCTACAGAAATGGGCTCTTCTACTTCAAAGACATTTGTTGGCACTCTAATAATCAGACGTGATGCAAATCACAGCAGGCAGGAAGGGTCAGTCAAAACAGAGAAGAGGCATGGAATTTGCCTGCAACTGGAGGGCTCAAACCAACATGAAAGCCTCTATTAGCAAGCAGCCAACATAAAAACTGTTTGCAGAATGACTCATCCTGGGCAGGGGAATAAGGAACAAAAAGAGGAGGAACCAGACTCCAGGCGTTTGCCAGCATCCTGATGCACAGATGCAACTTCCATTTCGTTTTCCAGTTTGTACACAGGAGGAAGTGAGAACACGGCAGCCCCGTCATGCACTGCATGTCAAGCAGGCACTGAAAACACTGGATGGCGATGGAATGCAAGGTCCTAACTATGCATATAGGGAACTTTTCAAAGAATTGTGTTTAGCAATATGGTTAATGACACTGTTTGGTAAAAAGTGGACTGCATTATTGTTCTGATCTTAATTATTAAACTTTAGGGACATCTTATAAACCACACACACACACACACACCTCCTTGCATTTTTAAAATGAGTTCTTAATGCAGTACCTACCACTTGGAGGATGCTTGAAACACTTTCCCATGTGACTTCAACAATATTTTCACCTCCATCAACCATGCCTTGGTAGCCCTGCAGGAAGAGAATTGTTTTTTAAAAGTCCCCCATACCAAAAGAAAGGGGTTAAAGCACTTTCAAGGTAAAACAGTAATGCAAGGCTAAGTTATATATGCAAGCAAGAAGAGCAGGTAAAGAGTTAGTGCCATCTCACAAACTCCATGCCAGAAGTTTTGAAGTGAAATGTCATTTATGGTCATGAGCTGAAAAGTCACTGCTCCTCTGGTTCTTTCAGCTAAAGTAGGAATTCCCTACTAGTGATGTGAAGAGTCTTGAGCTTGGACTGGGGAAACCAAAGTGCACGTCCTTGCTTCGTGTAGGGTTTCATTGTGCATCAACCACCAGAAGTTACTACTTGCGAGAAAGGTGTGATACTAACACAGTGACTCCAGTTGGTAGATTAACCATGATAAGTTGATCAAAGAGTGATCCTTTTGACATGTTCAGATACAGATAGATAATGGTACGGAGACTTCCCGCATTTACGCTCCTTCAGAGCATGAAACAACAGCCACAGTTGCCTGGTTACCAACAGTGATGGGAGATGGTTATCTGGCAATTACAATGTCTCCCTAGCCATGCAGGAACACTGCAATATTTTTTCTGTGACAGCTTGCCTAGGCCTCTGAATTAGGAGCTGACTGCCCCTCCAACACCTTCTTCTGCACCAAGTCTCCTCAAGAACAGCTCTGTTATCATATATTCAGTACCTATAAGTCCAGTCTGGAAGCTAACTACCCCTCCAATGGCTTCCAGTTAAGCAAGCAAGTACTGAATTTCTAGTTGCCAAAACAACTCAACACTCCGTGAAAGACTGTTTATCTAGATGCTGTTTTACAGATCCCTTGGATATTCAAGAGCCAAGAAAACACAGGAGTGATGCTTATCAGAGATAAATACAACTTGTAAGGAAAAATAGCTACCATTAAACATGCCCGTCTGTTATTCTTCCCCCACTGCTCCCACCACAGGCTTGTTTGCTTGCACAGGAAATGGAGGGCAGTTTTAAAACCATACCTTCTACCTAGCTAACCCCTCCTGAGGACCCTCTGTGCAGTCCTTCAGGTGGGAAAAAATCATCAGAAAATGTCCTTGTGGAGGAAGGGAACAAATTAAAGAAAAGGTATTTCTCCAGAAATCTATATAAAGCCTGGAGAAAGGCAGGTTGCATATTTTAGGTCCCTGCTATTTTCTGAGAGGTCTGCTTTTCTGCAGCAGTTGCCTGTATCCTAACCACACGTTCCCATCTTTTATTGTATTTTTGCTGGTTTTAGCAAGCTACCCTGATCATACCTCATTGAAGGATGGTGTAGAAAGTGTAATAAATGCTTTCATTCCACTGGTATGTGTTCCCTTCTTTTTATTGTTAGAGACTGCTGCACTGTACTTTTGAGTGGGCAGCTGTTATGAGGAGAAATCCTTCTGCAATCTCAGCTCCAACCCTACAAACCTCCTCCAGGAACAGTTCTGGAAGAGAAATGGAAACAGCCCCCCTTTCCCCTGACTAGCACGGAAAGAATGAGTCTGTCACAATGTCAAACTAAATGAAGCCTGCAAGAACCGGTGTGCCATAAGGGCTACACATTTCAAATAAGAATGTGCCCAGTTCAAGGCACCTGTGGCAAATCGCAGGAGGCCTCAACCTTAATCTGTAATATAGGATCATCATCTTGATCTACCTAAGAGGGCTGTCCTTTCCTTCACTTTGGCATATTTACAGAGTTCAGTAAAGACATGGCCTTAACAAATTAGTGTATGTGAACACTCTAAACCAAGGATCCCCAGCATGGTACTGGCCAAGCTTTTTACTCCATCTGCAAATGAGTGGAGCAGTTTCTCCAGTGGAAAGGGCTGGGGTAGCTGTACAAAGCTCTCCCTGATTAGCTTCTCTAAACAGTGTTGCTTTTGGAAGATTCATGTTGAGCAAAGTAATTCACCTTTGCTTGTTGCGAGGCCTTGGGTTTAAATTTGTGCCCTTTCCCCTCATAATTTAATTTTATTTCCTTCCAATTCAAGCCAAAACATTTTTTCTTTCATCAAAAGGAACAGATAAATAACAGAATGCCACTGTGTTCACAAAGACGGCAACCGCACTGGGATAAAAGCATGTCACACCAGAAGTTCAGAAAATGAAATGAAATTCTCTGCTCATTACGAACCAAAGCAGGCTAGGGCAACCCTCGGCATGGCTGTGCGCCATGGCAGGTGGAAGGCGCACGCCTAGAAGGCTGCTGATGTGGAACAGGGACAGGGCTGTGCTCCGGACAAGTCCTTCTGTGCTACCTAGCCTACGTGCCATGGCACAGCTCACGCCTGATTATATCCTGGTACCCACAACAAAACCCTTCTTTGTAGCAGCCCCCTGGTACAGCCGTGTTGGCTGAGAGCGATCCTTCAATTAACGAAGCATTCAAGTAATACAAAGCAATGTGACCACATCCTGAGATCATATGCTCCAATTCTCCTTGTTCACCATGATTAATCCCCTTTTTTTTTTTTTTTTTTGAACCTTGTTCCTGGCCTATTTGGTCAGTTTTGCTTTTTAAGAAAGAGGAGAGGGGACGTCTTAATTTTAATGTTTACATATCTAAAGAGTAGAGTAGAGTAGCCATTCTTTCATTGTGGTGGCTTCCTCAAAATCTATGGCTTGTAAAAATGCCATCCTCCTACTCTCTCAAATGCAAACAGCTTTAAGGATCCCATATGTTGCTGTCTGATGCAATAATCCCATAGCAAATCCTGCCAGATGCATGAACTTGCATCTGTGAACTTGCACCTCTGATACGTATTGTTATTGTTTAGGACAGGGAAACTGGTGCGTTCTCAGTGGATCCAGCATGCAACAACCTTTAGCAGCAGGTGCACTGAGGTGCTGGAGATACATCAGGGTGGCTGCTGTTGTTTTTCACCACAGTTGGTCTGGCATGTCCTACAAACCACCTCGTGGCATTTCAAGCATTTGGTTTTCAGAACAGCCTGTTCTATCATTTCTCAGAACCACAGTGGGTTTTTGTGTTCTCTGAACCCAGAAAACACAGCTCAGCGTGGTACCAAGACCAGAACCAAAGGGCCGCTTGGCAAAAGCAGCCTGTTGTCGCTCCGGTGTGCACTTGACATGCAGAGAAAGAGTCAGCCGAGCGGCTCCTCCGAGTGTGGATCAGGCACCCTCCCAATCCAGCTGTCCCCTCTGGAGCAGGAGGCAAGGATGCCTGCTCAGCTCCCTTGCCCTGTCTGCACAGCCATGGCATAACGAAAGCCAGCCAGTCACAGTCCCCTCCTCGGTGTCTCCTGGGATACCAGGTGAAGGATGGAGATGGAAGGAAATGATGGGAGGGAGGAGAGTTGCCACCATGAGCCTCATCTTCTCTCAGGCACATTGAGCTAAGAAGAAGTGCACTATGGCAACCATGGAGAGACGCTTGGCACAAATTGTGAACCCAGCCACTATCCTAGGAGAAGCATTACCCCTTTCCCCACACACAGGAGAAGATGCCTCGACTCAAATTCCATTTTTGCCCAACAGTGTTTCTTAGGGTAGTCCGAGGCTTATTACATGGGTATCTTAGAATCATCAGAGGCCTGGTGTAATTTATTTGCTGGGCACTTCCAGGAAAATATCTTGCAGCCACCAGGCCCTACACTCTAAAGATGAAGCAGTTAAATCTGTTGAGACACCCAGGGCACAGGATGGTCCGATTTTATTGGGTGAGTTCCAGGTGGTACTTCTTGAGGATGCTCAGAAGGTGTTTGCCTACCCTTGACGACTGTCCAGAAACTACAGCTTGTGCCACTTGCAGAAGACAGACTAATAACTGGGCTCAAAGTCCAAACACCTAAGTTCAGTTCTGGCCCACTTGCACTGGCCGAACTTGCCATCTTTATGGTGCCAGGGTCAGGCAGCCCTTTATGCTCAGACCTTACAGATACACTTGGTTCTTTAGGGACATGAGGGGATTATCTATCTCAAGCATTTTTCTTTTCCAGGGTCATTCTTCACTATATGCTTTTAGAGGTTTTAAAATTTCTCATTATGTTTCCTCTGATAAGATTTTATGCTATTTACTGTACGGTTTTTATGCAGTGTTATAAACTGCCCAGAGAGCTTTCGGCTATTAGGTGGTACAGAAATGAAATGAGTAATAAAATGGTGTGTGCTATCAGCAGTGTGTTTTTATGTTTTGTATTAGCCATAATTAATACATTTAACCTGCTGCTCCATTAATCAGAGACACTTTTTAATTGACCAAAATGGTGTAATTCATGATCTAATCCATTACTGAACAAATACTATACAACATTCACACACAAAATTATTGTGTCATCCCAGTGGGCTTTCAGATAAATGTCAGTTCTCTGGTAGGCCCTTCTTACATTTCAACAGAAAAGAGCTTGAACACAACTAAGTGCGTGGACACAATTTATTCACTGCCAATTTGCATTTGCAAAATGCAAAACTTAGCACTTCCTAGCAACTTCATCCTGTCAGCTCTGAAATCTCAGCTGACACAGTGCAGCTGCTTTGCTGAAAGGGGAACTACTTTTTCCCACAATCTTAAATTCTTTGGAAGAACAAATAAATCTCTAGCAAGGGGTGATGCTGGAAAAGGATGAAAAAGAACCAGAATAAAGATTATGGAGCAACTAGAGCTTATTCCAAAGAGCAGCTTAATATAAAACTTCCAGCACCTTTAATTCCCTGCTGGGCTCGCAGAGTCCACAGAAATCTACATGCAATCAGGCTGCAATGCTATGCACATTTTACAAAGGAAGTCAATCCCACTGAAATCAGTGGGAAATCAGCTTGAGGCAAACACGTGCTGCTAACGAAATAGGTATGGATAATGCTCCTAAATCAAGTGTGAAAGCTGAGAAACAGCAGATCCTCCTAATCTCATCTTCCTGTGATCTACTGAGCCTCTGGCCAATTCTTGCTCATGGTGTGCACTTTAGCTAGGGCTCCTCTACATTTGTTGCTCTATGCAACAAGGTGTCTCTGGCTTATGGCAACCCTGCCAAAGAATGCACTCCGAAATGCTCAGCTTCCTCTGTGGAGGCCACCCATCTCATATTTGGTCTTCCTCTTCTTCTTCTGTCCTCCACTTCCTTAGCATCACTGTCTTCTCCAGAGAGTCTTGCTTCCTCCTGATGTACAACAGCTTCAGTTTCACCATTTTTGCTTGCAGGAAAAGTTCTGGCTTGCCTTGATCTGGGAACTATTTATTCATGTTTCTGTTAGTCTGGGGTCTTGGCACTGCTCTCCTCCAGAGCCATGTTTTGGATGCATCCATTTTCTTCCTGTTTTCACGCCCTGCGTAGTGACAGGGAATACAATACCGTGGATGATCTTGGCCTTAGTTTCCAGTGAAACATCCTTACACTTGATGATCTTTTCCAGTTCCTCCACTGCTGTCCTTCCAAATCTGTCGTTTTAAAAATTTCTTGGCTACCGTCTCCCTTTGTTCTGATGACTGGGCCAAGTTATGCAAAGCATTTCATGATTTCAGTTTCTTCATTGTTGATATTAACATGGTGTAATTCTTCTGCAGTCGTGCTTTTATTTTCTTTTTCTTTTTTGCAGCAGTGCTGCTTTTGAAAGTGCTTCTTTCACTTTCATCAGGAGTCATTCCGATGCATTGCGGGTCATGCTGGGAACAAGCCCTTAATAGGCCTTTATCTGTGTTTCAGCTCAGGGATTCAGAGATAAGCCATCATTCCTTGCCCTTCTGCCTTTGCTTAGTTCAAAATATGGTTATAAGTATTGTTTTAAAGGGCCAACCAGAGTTATAAAAGGGCAGTCCTAGGAATGGAGGACTAATTTAAGACCTAATTTAACACAATCATTTCCTTGTTTCGCATTTCAACAGAGATAAGGGAAGGAAACATTCCATAAAAGCACTCTGTTTCTTTCAAGAGAGGTGGCACAATACTTGTGAGAGGAAGAGAAACTTTCAGGCCTGGCATAGCACACTAAATAAATGTTCATTCCGTTACTGTGGCAATCCCACAAAGACACTCTGTGCACTCTGCTCTGTTTGTTTGCATATTCATGCGTTTTACAGCTCTTTAACAGATGAGTTACAGGAGTAGGCAGACACTGGCTAGTGCTGGATGAAGAGACTGACAGGAAAACTACATATTTCCAAAGGATCAGGGAAAGGAGAGAACTCCTTGATGTGTTTTGCACATCTAGAATTACATTCGTTCAGATCCAACTTTATCAAAAGCTGGAAAGGGGCTTTCGTATGGCTCCCACAGAAGCAGCTCCTCAGTTGAATTCATATATGCATTCACTGCACCTTTTGCATGCATATATGTATGCATGTTATCCTATCATGCATAGAGACACACATCCAAATACATCATTTCCTGTACCACACATAAGGAAGATCTCTTTGGGAACTACTAATGCATAGTTTACAGGTTCAACAGTAGAGAGTGCACAGTGTAAATGTGAACACTCACCTCATAGACAAAGTAAACTTTCGCTTCAACATAGATTCCCATACGTACTACTGCACGAACAGCTGCATTCATACCTGGAAAGAGGAAACACAGCGAGATCAAGTTACCATTAGTACCAAATATCATTACAAGTTCCTTTGGCAACAAGTACACTGTGACGCTTTAGAATAAAGCATGACAGAAAACTGAGTGTGAAAAATGACTCCCTGCAAAGTGTGCACTAGAATGCTGTGCTTTGCTGCCACAATTCCACGGATACTAGTTCATTAGACCACGTGCACATGAATGTCACTGGAACTTCACTTGCCACCTTCCTCCGTAATCCACCAAGTATCAAGGCATGACTGAACATCTGGTGCGCCTTGCTGGAAAACCCCAGTCAAGAGGCTCAAGAGCATGCCCTTGCACAATTGCTACCTGCATGGCAGCAGCAAGGACAAAGGAACAGAAGAAAGCCGCCCAGATGTGACGCTTCCTGGGAGACCCTGATCTCATCATTACCTCTTACCCTCAATTACTCTGACTGCTATTTGTGATGATAAAATTGAGACATCCCCACGTATACCACCTTGAGGTCCTGGAAGGAAGACAGACTACATGATGGGAGAATCCTCCCAGACTGTCCCATTGTCTTCAATTTACAAAAAATGATCTAAAGAAGAACTTTGCTGGATCAGATCAAAGTCCTTCTAGTGCAGCATTCTGTTTGCAGTGGCAAGCCTGTTGCCCATGAGAAACCTACAAACAGGACGTGAGTGCAATATCACCTCCACACCCATGTTCCCCATGCCTGGGTGCATTGACCTGTATGAAGCATAGAGCCATCAGGTCCAGTACCCATGATAGCCATATCCACCATGAATTTGCCCAGCCCCCCCTTTTAAAGCAAGCCAAATTAGAGGCCATTGCTACACCATGTGGATGTGAATTCCTTAACTCTGCACTGTATGACGGAGCAGTTCTTTTTAGCTGCCCCACATCTTCCACCAGCTGCGTCCCGGAATGACCCCTTTGATGGAGAAAAATGTCTCCCTATCCACTTTCTCCAGATCATGCGTAATCATGTCCACCTCCATCATACCTCCTCTTTCTCACCTCCTTTCTAACCCAAATAGCCCTGATATTGCACTTGTTCCTTGCAGGGGAGTTGTTTCGGCCATACGAACATAGTTTAGTTTCCCTTTTCTGCACTTTTTGGGACCATGTGCCTGGAGAATGTCTGTGCACTTCAGAGCACAGCAGATTTTTGGCTCATGTGTTCTTGGCTGAAAATTCCATAGAAAGCCCTGCTAATTAAGGAGTGAATGTGAAAAATGGGAAGCGTTTGTAACATTTACAATGAAGAATTCCCTGTTTCTGCTCTATAAACTGATGCAGCTTTGCACTGAGGAAACACACAACACTTGCTGTGCTCCACTGATGACAGCGCAAGTGAGTAACCAGGAATTTGGAAAGGGACACACAAAGGAATTTACTCCTGGTAGAATGAGTGTTGCAGATAAAAGAGCCATCTGCAACTGGCATACTGTGAGGTCTACAACCAAATTAATCTGTTCCTTAAATAAAATCTTCAGGGAAAAACATTATTCTGGTTTTAATGGCATCCCCAAACACCATACCTGCCTCACTTTCTCGGTAAGAGCTTTCTTAATCTACAAATTGCACTGCTCCTGAATAAAACAGCTGTGCAAAAAACTACCATAAATTCTTCTTGGTATCTGACTTCACAGTCACACGTTCTTCAACGCAACAGGCAACATAGGTCAGTGGTTCCCAAACATTGCATTTCTGCACTCACAACACACCAGGTAGTTCCCACCCCGACATTCAGAAGAGAAATCTTTCGGGCCTCTGCATTGCATCCACTGAACTAAGCTGCTTGGGTCAAAGGCACTTTCTGTGCCAATGCAAATATTATCAGAGATCCTGCAGCTATGATAATCTCATGAGTCATTATTAAACCAAGTCAGCTTGTTTCCCAAAGGGAATTCAAGACCTGCCTTTCACAGCAGTGTTCTCACTGTAAGGCATTCACTCCACTATTTTTTTTAAATAAGTTTCCTCCCAAATCGCTGCGAGGCATTTGTTCCACAATCTTTTACTAAGTTTCCTCCCAAATCCCTTAAAGAAAAAGAGGAATCCATAAGTATAAGCCATGGTAAACAAGTTAATTTTTAAGGTGCCACAAGAAGCTGTATTTAGTTATCTGTAGTAATGAATTTCAGCAGCTGCTTGGGGTTATTGTTCTTGTTTGCCTACCATTCATATCAACTAAAGATGCCTGATCATATCTTAGAACTATCTACTTGTCTACTTGCATTTCTTTATTTTTTGCCTACCACCTTTCGCAGTTTTGCAATAGTCTGGTTGCCAAGCTCAGGCCCAATTTTTGAGCTCAGCAAAAGAGTGGCTGCAGAAGAAAAAAACCCAAATGCACTGTCCATGTTTAGAATATACCCTTTTCATGCTCAACAACTGCACCTGAATCCTCTGCATCCGGGACTAGAAGAGCTAAGCAGCTACACCGGCACTTGCCTGCCTAGAAACCATACACTGTTAGGCCTGGATCTCACCGTGAGAAAAGAAGAAATACTGTATACAAGGAAAGGTCCCTCTGGCCCAGCAGCCTGTTTTCAAGGGTAGTCAATCACATGTCTCCAGAAGGTCACAATCAAGGCATGGAGGTGACAGTTTCCCCCTGCTTGTTTGTCATCAGCCCCTGTTCAGCTCCTGGCCTCCCGTGGGATACTTTCTTTTTCCCTCCACACGCTTGGACACACGGATAGACTTTGTGTGGGATGAGCAAAGGGACAACAGCACAGCCTCCCTCACACACATCAGTTTCACTTTAACAACCCTTGTCCCTTGGTTGGTTGCTGATGTGGAAACTTGGGAACTCTGGGCTCTTTAAGCCATGAACTTCCCTTGGTAATGTAACCCTTCAATGACCCAGGGTTTCTGGATTTGTATGTCATGAAACAACCCAGAAACTGGCATTCCTGGGCTGTTCACTGAAAGCAGAAGCGATCGTTGTGCAGGAGGAAAATGAACGCGTTACTGACCCCCATTTCACCCAGAGATTGCAGCATGATGGGCAAACCTGCTCACACAGGGTCCAATTATCCATTTTTCTCTTTCCAGCTGACAGGAGCTATAACTGCTGGACATACGCGGTTCTCACGTGGCTGTTCACAGGTCCATGGGAGAGGGTTTGCCCCTTCATTTTTAAAAACATCTTTCTTGTGCAAACTTTAGGCTTCCCTGAACACGCCTGTACCTCTCGTCGTGCCGCAGTGCTTCTGTTTTTGCTCACCAGGTTTCCTATTACAATTGTAGGACATGCCCTCTGCATGGAAGTTCCATTTACCTGCCCTGCCATAACTAACAGCCACTCAGACATGGGCCGACATGCACACACTTCATTGTCAATAGGAGCACATGCGTACATTTCCTCCCAATGTGGAGAGCAGGGGGAAAGTGGGAAGAATTGCAGAAATTAGGCACTGCACAGAGATGCATACACCATTCAAGTCATCCCTAACGCAGAAGACGAATTTCACATTTATTATCACCTGCTTACTTGCGTCTTTCAGACTGCTACATCCTTTTCCTCTGCGCAGTACAACTTGTACCGCATTTCTTTATGTGGTCACAAAAGAATGTCTGAACTGTTGTTTCCATAGGATCCTTTGCCAGTGCAAGATCACACAACCCAAAGGGCTGGATCTAGACTGTGTTACTAGCATTTCACTCCCACTGAAATGAATGAGAATTAAATCAAGATGAACGATTCATTTCAATGGAACCTACGGTGAACTAATGTGCAGCATATTCCAATACAAGCCTTTAAAGGTACACATGAATTCAGGGGGTCTTACTGCAAGATAACAGTGTCTAAGATTACAGCTTTCAGCCTGGGGTCACTGGTCAACCCTGTCAGTATATTGTTATTCAGGCAGCCTATGACTTTCGTTACTGTTCTCATCTCCCATTTAAATCTGAATGCTCTAAGCTGGCTGTAAAGGTGCAGAGAAATTGTCTTTCTAGCACAGATCCAGCAGCAAATGAGAGGTCATGCAAAGCAGGGTTTTATTTCATTATCTATGGCTTCTTCACTGGCACAACAGAAATTCAAATTCTGTTTTTAAAATTGTAGTTATGTTATTTCTGGAAAACTGATGTTCTCATCCAGTAACAGTGTCCAGTTCAATAAGGCTACGCACAACATATTTAAGCAGAAACTTTTGAGGACAACTTGCTCTAACATTTCGTAATCCAGTGCTTCCTTGTATATTTTCTTGACTGGGTTTGGTTACAGGGCACTGCATACCAGGGCGCAAATGGCAGTGCTAGTCATTCCCAGTGAAGCCTTACAAGGGTTAGGAAGGGCCAGGACTGCATTCTCCGGCTTGCATCTGCCTAAGCTTTAAGGCTTCTGTGAATAGCCCTTTTCTCCATCCCACCATCATCAGAAGAACATTCTGTAGAGATACAGGAGAAGGTCCCCAGGCTCTGGAACTCCCTGCCAAGGGAAAAGAAATGGGCTGCCTCTCTGGCATCCTTCCACCGGCAGCCAGAACCGCTTCTATTCTTTGGTATGTAAGTTGATTTTCTGCTGAAGGTAATTTTAACTGGCCCAGTGTGGTTTATTTCCTTAGTGTTATGGCTTTGTGTCCTCAACGGAGCATCATTTCTAGTGAGAAGGTGGGATACAACTTTAATAGATCAAATAAATATTGGTTGCATACCATCTGCTAATAACATTGCCCACACATGAAAGTTCAAAGGAAGATGGAAGATATGGGCCATATAATGCCTACCCGCATATGAGTAATTTAAATGGATCATAAATGTGCATGCCGTTTAACTGAGATCATTCAGGGATGCCCAATCCAACCCAGGAGTGCCTACCAGCCCTCATACTGACTGTGGGATTTTGAGAGAGTCAACGGCCTACTTTTACTCACCTTCAAAAGGCTGCTGTTCAGGAGCAAATTAGTTTTATGTGCTGACCTGTTTGTCCTTATATTTACAGGCAAAGTTCAGCATTTAATTTTGTCAGTAAAGGAGTATTTAGATGGGTGCTCTATGATGGAAGCAAGTACCTTCATGTTTTGAATTTGGTCAGGCCAATCACAGTTTTCAAAGACTGGTTACTGCTGCTTTGCAAGTAACAGATGCGTGAGAATTTCATTTTGATAAGAATTTACAAAAATTCACAAATGTATTCATATTTGGGTCCAGTAAGACTTGGCACCTCTAACTCATTTTGCATGTTTGTGGAATACTGGTGAATATGTATATAGGTGAATATGTAAGCGGCCTATGGCAACACTAAAATAAAAGATTTAACAATGTCTACTTGTTAAATACCCTGCGTTTGGAAATATTAACCTTTCACCAAAGCTATCAATACATTACTAGTAACATCTGCAACAACTACCAAAAGAAAATGTATTCTGTGTCAGTGTTAACCATGTTGCCAAATGTTTAATGTTAGCACTCCTGACTTCTGCCAGAATATGCCAATCCTTGCAACATTAAACAATATTTATACATTTTCAGTTTGAAAATGTTGGACTCAAAGACCAAACCCTGATCACTTGCAAACGAGGATTACCCCATACAGTGTAAAGTTAGGGCAGGAAAGTGACACTAAAAGAAACAAAAGACCAGTCTTTTAATTAATTAATTAATTAATTTAGAGCTGGAGAGCAAAAGTTCACTACCTCAGATCTCATCATTTCTCAGCTCATTAAGTAGCCTTCCAGACACTGATCTCCTAGTCTTGTCCCCGGTCCTGCTGCCCTTTGCCACCACTCGCCCACTGCAATGTGGACATTTTATTACAAGGACTACAGAGATTATGCACTGTACACCTGGCACCCTGAACATGCAAAAATTGCTGCCATAAATGCTAAGTTTTACTGCCAAGTCTTACCACAGACCACATAACTATCAGGAATCCACACACATCCCAACACGCTCTGAGGAATTGCGCAAGGTGACTCGTGATGCAGAAGCAGCGGGTTTATCACAACAACCTGTCCCCTTTAATTTTACCTGGCAGATGAAAAGTTGAGCTTTGATGTGGGAAGCAGCCCCAGAAAATGGCTTGCTGCACAGAAGAGCCTCTGCACAACAGGACTTGAAGTGGACAAACCACACAGTGCAAGGCCTTTTCCCCTTAAAGGGAGCATAAAATAGTGTTAAATAAATTCAGTACATGAGCAAAGCCAGCCTCGTGAGGAAAGCCAGGATACAAACGGGACACTTAAGCCTACAGACCACACTAGCTCGCCTCTTCCCTAATCCATTCAAGGCTGCTACCCAAAGGTGTACCTCGTCACAATCACAGTGAAGTAAGCTCAGGAGAAAAGATTAATCTTCAAATGCACAAGGACAGAAAGATGCTTGATATATATCACACTCCAGCAAGCCTGAAAAAGCTCAGGGACGGAGACATGAAGAGTGAATGGCAACGTAAGTAATGAAGACGGCACTTTGAAATTATAAGCAATGACAAGCAGGGGAAAGATGGATTTATCCTTAAAGGGGCACCACAAGCTGGTACAGACTGAACTTAAATGCACCGTGCATGACTTTAAAGCAGCTAACACTGAGCAATGTATTTTCACACTGGAACCTCCAAAGTTAAAATTGCCTGGCAGTTTCGCTGTAAGACGGTGACACCAAACAGTCATTGACCTGCATACAATACTCAGCCCGAATGATTTGAAAATTCCTAATCACAGGCTGCTGATTCCCAGGGACTCAAGATCAATCCAGCGGTTCTTCCTAGCTGAGTCATCAGGTTTACAGGAATGAGCCCAAGAGTCACTGCAGGCCATCTCTAGGCTATATACCGATTTTACAGAAATGAGTGGCACTTCCGTCACAGTATGAGGCAGCTTCAGTAGTCTGTGGATGACACAGGAAAGCCACCCGCCCCCCCGGCCGCAATGCCAAACCAGACTTTAAGACCACAATCCATGACAGAAGCAGAAGGCCAGTGTGCTGTAACAGATGGTGTTGAATTGGACTGGTCTGGGACTGGGAAGATGTGGGTTCAAAGGTGTTTGTATGGCCACAAAGCTCATAACCTTCCTACTCATCACCCTGTGCTCCCTGGGGGAAGGAGTCAACTCATGAGATTTTTGAAAATCATGGCCTTGAATAGTCTTGTTCTCAACCCAAACAAACTTGGAGCAAATCTAACAATGGCTATTCACTGAGGAAATATATTTTAGTATAGGAATCCTTAATCTGAATTAGTGAAAGTTCGACCCAGGGCTACAGATTTGTTCCCGTGCAACAGGTGAAATCCGTAATATTCCACTTGACCTTCCTGATCATTCAACCCCCAGTCTGGCTGATCAGGTGTTATGATGTGATGTCCAGACTTGGGCATTATAAGCTCATCTGGGCGAAGCCAATGGTTTTCAACCACCGGTCAGTGGACCAGCGCCAGTCCGTGGGAAATTTCCTGCCAGTCTGTGGAGGGGCCGCATCCTGCTTGCCACAGACCAGCACAGGGACTGGCTGTGCTCCACCACCTATTCCTTGGTTGGCATCACATTCAAGGGGGAGGCTGCAGTGCCATGGGGGGGTGGGCAGGGAGAGGAGAGATGGCTCAGTGGGAGCCATGCTGCACCAATGTTGGTATTTTGTTCTTTTGTTGGCATTTTTTGTTGCTCTGGTTGTTTTGGAGGACTTTCATTGTACTTTTTGCTATTGTGTTTGGAAACTAATACACAGAACACCATATTATGTCTATGGTGCTTTCTGTTTCTGCCTGGGCAGTCCCAGAGGTGATTTTCCTGGTTTTGCCACTCCCCAGCTGTGCAAAGGTTGAAAACCACTGGGCTAACACGTGGGTTAACTATGAGCTGTTGATGGACCGACAGTGTCCAGGTTCAAACATCCTATCATAATCCCAATGCAGCTGGATTGGGGTCAAATGATCAAAATGGCAGCAGAACACACTCCGCATGCATCACTGCAAATTAGGGTTAATTAACTCTCAATTAGCCTCCATGATATGCAAGGCCAGTCTAGCTGCTGCTGCATCAGGCAGAGGCACCACCACTGCATTCCCTCCTACGTGGGAGCGATGCGATCTACCACCTCTGCCCACAAAGTCTTAGGTGCAGGCCATGGTGGTTCGCTCCTGCCCATCCCTCAGTTCAGGAACACCTGCTGACTCTGGGTGCTTCCCAGAGCATAGCCCAACCTTGTCCAGAATTTTCTGGGGGTTGAGCCAGCAATAACGTTGCCACCAAGTTGTTCTATTCTTCCACTATTTTTCAAAGATATGATGGAGTAGCTGCACTTGTGCCATTTGATTGTTGGTGCTAAAATCCACCATCTGGAAGCACCCTGTGATGGGGGAAAGATGCAGGGGAAAGGTTGGGAAGGCTCATTTTGTCCTAGTAACATTTATTTATTTATTTATTTATTTATTTATTATTTATTTATTAAAACATTTTTATGCCGCCCCATTCGCCGAAGCCTCGGGGCGGCTTACAACATAGATAAAACAAGTTAAAATCCATATAAAATAATCTTAATTAAAACTCACATTATAAAATAAGCCGCCCTGGCCAGATTTACTAGCCCTACTCTTTCTCACTTCTGTAATAAAAACACAAGGCTCATTTGACTATAATAGGATTTCTTCTGGGTAAACATCCTTTGGGTTGGACTAGTGAACGGGAATCTCAACTCTTATTACTTGGAAATCCTACTAAAAGGCAGCAAGCAACTCGCTTGTACGGATCCAGTGAATAGTGCCACCAATTCAGTTCAAGACGACTGGAGAGTTGCAGTAGGTACATGTGTTTTCACCTGCTTCCAGTTCCACGGATAGTTCACCGAGTTATTCCTGTTAATCAGTGAACTCTAGTTTGAGCAACAAGAGCTCTCGGAGATGGCAACACACCAGTGTTCCCTTCTAAGTCACTACTTAAATAATTAACCTATTTATCATACAATTAAGAGCTTATAATATAATTGCGGTTATCAGCAAACTGATTTCGGTCAATCTTGTGTGTCAAGGGCCCTTGATAGAGGGGAACAAAGTTCTCCAGCCTTAAAGAAGCATTGTTTCCAGTAATGAACCTGTTTACATGGAGGGCATGGCCACACCCCCTTCCATGTCATTCAGCCCAGAGGTCAAAGGGTGTCCTTTGGTCCCCCATCCAATTTTGGTTGCCCTCCATGGTCTACACAGAAGTAAACCATAGTGAATTCCATGGGACTAGGCAGGTAGAAGTGAAGCCTCTGTGATTTTTGCAAAATTGAGAAACACTTTCCAGAGATACCGGTGAGAAAAGGTACATTCTCATTAACTGTTTTTCAGTGTGATGTGTCGCAGAATTATCACAAACAGCTGATAAAATCCCAAGACCTGCCTTGACATGCAGCTTCTTCCTTTGCAGAAGGGCTGTCGAAGTACTGATAGCCCCACAAAGTTTCTCACAACAGCGGTGCATCATAAGGACACAGTTCCCCATCTGAAGCAATGCACTGTTGCACTTACAGATGTACTAACTCGAGAGCAAATGCTGCAATGTGCCACACAGAAAATGTCTGCAGCAGCATTACTTCAGATTACGGCTTAGATCCAGCCATATCTGGAGCAGACAAACTGAAATCAATGTGACTTCAGGCAGCCCCTACCTGTGCAATCCTATACATGTTTACTCAGAAGTCCCACTTTTTAAAATCAGTCTTACTCCCAGGTAACTGTTTGCAGGATTAGACCCCCTCCCAACCCCCAAATCAGTAAAATCTACTCCTAGGTAATTCTGTTTAGAACTGCATCCTTAATCCCTATGGATTTAGAAGACAAACAGATGAACAAATATTGGTGAGTATGCTTCAGTCTATTTAAAAAAAAACATGTGAATGTGCACTTGGGCCAAACTAAGAAAAATGAATATTCCAAATACACACATGAGGAAGAACACAGAAAAAACTGATGTTAGAGTTGTTCCTGTGACATGCAAATCAGTAACTGCACTTTTATTGCAATCAATAACAGAAACTCTAGCAGAATGGCTACACAAGGTGTAACACACAAGCATTTTCAAACTGACACCCTTCCATTGTCTGCCTCCTGGGAATAATATGCAAAAGGAGGAGTTCTGGCAACAGAAGTGTTTATTAAGGCTTCTGAAAACAAAATGCAATACAAAAAGGGCTTTTTTCTCCAGTTGTGTGCTTGGGCACGAGGTGCTCAGCGAATCAGGAAATCTGGCAGATTTGCCACCTCCAACTTCTGAGCCTGAAGTTCCTGCTTGGTCCCACCTTGCCTCAATGACCTTGAAAAAGTATGAGTCACTGGCAACCATGATGCGTTTGTCCGCCTCATGGGTTCCTAATAACAGGGATATCACATTTCCCTCTTTCTGCAAGCAGGCTTATAAAAAATGGTCTTCCAAAGGCACCACTCCCTCCAGACAAAAAATAAAATAAAATAAAAAATAAAGTCTTTAGGCTAGATTTAGGTCTTTCTCTCTCTCCTCTTCCCACCTCTGAACACAGAGGCATGGCTGAAGTCCAAGTTCCAGCTTCCAGTATTTACAGTGTAAACTTCCCCCTTGTTCTCTTCTCCAGACTCTTCCACCGGCTACGGTGCTTAACTAGCTCTCCAGGTAACCTTCTTTAAAACAATGGATTCGTTTTCATAAGACCTGTACAGGTTGCAATGGATTCTTCTTTGGCAAAAAGTATTTTCCTCTCTCATGCGCAGCTGCTGCTTAAGATTACATAAAGCCCAGCCATGTAGAAACCCGTGCCAGGGCTCAGCCCTTCCGGATGATGGGAAAAAAAAGAAAATTCAGGCAGAGATTCTCTTCACCCAGCAGCTCCAGAAATGTGCAGCCAGGTCAGGTGTCTACCTACTCCCAGCAGTAGCATCGTAACACTTAAAAAAAAACTTTGTAGGAAGCTTTGCTGAGCTTAGTGGGGCAACTTTCATGTGCTGCACAGGAACTCGAGAGACTTCAGTTTTGAGTCCCCATCCAGCCATGAAGCTGAGTGGGTGAATTTGGGCCAGTGGCTGATTCTCAGCCTAACCTACCTCAGAGGGTTGTTGAGAAAATAAAATGGAGAAATAAAGGGGGCATAAAGCCTCCTTGGAAGGCTTTTCCATGCAGGAAAAAAAGGCAGGATGTAAGCATAAGAAAGAAAGAAATTGCCCTGCTTCAGCATGTAGCTTAAAAAGCAAAGGGTTCCGACCACATGGGTCGCAAAGGGTGATGTAACTGCCCGGTCTTTGCACGCTCTAAGGCTCTCCCCACCCCAACCCCCTTTTCTTCTTCCTTTTCACGTGTGCCGAGGACAATCCCTCCAGGGACTGATGACCAGCCCCCGTTCCAGCCCTGATCCAGAGACATCCGAGGGGCCTCTGCCCCGCTCGGCTCCGCTCCGCCCCTCCCCACACGCCTGCCGTGCCCGGCAAGCGGACCGGCGCGGGCGCGGGCGCGATCATCGCCGCCGCTTCGAGCGAGCGTGACGTTGCGAGGCAGCATCCGCGGCTACCCGCGAAGGATCACGTACACACGGGAGGCGGGGCCTGCCGCGACGCGCTCCCTCGCTCCGACGAAGGCGGGGGGCGAGGCAGGCGAGGCCCGGGGCCGGGCACGTGCCTGGGCCTTAGGATCGCGCTGCGTCGGAGCGGCGCACACGCCCGGGCAGCGAGGTGCTCGGCGCCGCCGCCCGTTCCGCCGCGGGGGCCGCCGCTTCCCTGACCCCTCGCGCAACGGGGCCTCCCCCAGCACGCTCCCTCGGTGGCGGGGCCGCGGCAGAAAGAGGGGCCCTGCCTTGTTCCCCCGCGGCTGGCGGTGGCACGCGCCGCCGCCCGCGGCTCTTGCGGCACCGCGCTTTCCCTGCCGCACGGCCGCGGGCGAGCCGGTCCCGCACGGCCCATCCGTGACCCGCATGCGAATCACGCCGGTCCTCCCGGTTTCCGGCGGGCTGAGGAGCACGGCCTGCGAGCTTCCCCGCGCGAGCGGACCACGCCAAGGGAGCCCGCCAGCTTGCGACTCGCAAATCCGCAGGCACGCTTCTGAACGGAACTTGATCCGGGGCGACACATTCCGGACATATTAACAAGTCGGCAGGCCAGGAACGCGGGCAAAGTTGCCCCTGCGGGCAGCCGCCGAGGCAGGGCGGCGCTTCCCTGGCAGCCGGCCCTCCTTACGAAGGGTGACGACCGATCCACGCGTCTAGCAACCGATCGCGACCGCTGGGCGAAGCTGTGCATGAGATGCAAGATGAGAGCTTTCTGGCCATCATGGGCACGTGTGTGGTTTCTGGGGGCACTTCTTCCCGGTTTGCACTCGACGGGAACAAAGCAAGTCCTCGTAGGCGGGAGCGCGGTCTCGTGCATGCATAGCTGGGAAAAGGTTCTACAACTTGTGGGACCTTGTAGGACTTTTTCCTGCCCAGAGGCTCGGGATTGCTCGCCTGGGGGCATCGCTGATCACCTGATTCACCCTTGCAAGGCTCCGTCCATGCGTGCCTATGAAACAGGACTCCCTCTTGCCTAGCTACAGTAACCAAGTCGAGTAGTCCAATCCGAATTAAAGCCTGAGCTTCTCTTCTGCAAACAGCCAAACCCCCACAATGCTCAGGGCGCGGGATTTACCCGGAGCAAGGGGGTGATGATTTGCAGTCTTTCTCTCGCCCCGCAAGGAGACCTCCCCTGCCCTCGTTGGGCTTTCAGGATGCACTAGAAAGTGATGTGTCATAAAATGCTGGCACGAGGAGAGGCTATCAGCGCTGGTGGTACTTCGACGGAACAGGCACGGTTTCCTCTTCCCTCTGTTGTGTGGCAGATGACCTTATCCCCCCCACCGCGCCCCACCGCCTTGCATTTCACGAATACCACCCCCCTCCTTTCCCGTGGCGGAGAGCATCCGAGCGAGCCACGTTCCCAGCGAGCCTGGCGATGCCCGGTCCGGGGGCCCTATTCCCGCCCTTTGCAGTGAGCTGGTCATTTGTAGCTCCCTCAGCTAGAGGGAACCCTCCCTCCAAGTCCCTTTCGCTCTCCTCCTCCTCTAAAAGTTTCTCTCCCTCCTCAGCTCTTTCACTAGCCGCGGCACAGGAAGCCGAGCTCTCCCAAGAGGGGCAGCCCGCTCCATTTCTCCGCTCGCTTCATCTCGCCTGCCGCAGTGGGATCCCGTGCGCCTACAAGAAGCCTCGTCGGCGCGCCTGCTGTGAATCCCCGTGGCCTCCTCCGAGCCCCGCACGCCAAGATTTCTCAGAGCGCAGTTCCACCTAGGCAGGGGCAGCAAAGGGCGCGCACTTTCAGGTGTACAGGGAGGCCCAAGGGCACAACTGCACGCGCATGGGGACGCCCAGGAGCGCAACTGCACGTGAAGAGGCTGGTTGAAGGATGCTGGCAGGTGCCGGGGCCTTTCCCTGTCCAAACACACAGTGGATCGCGCCCTGAGGTCCCCCGCGCACGTGGAAAGCTCCTTTCCGACACCCACACCAGAACGGAAGCAGAGCCATGCCCTTCGAGTCCCGCTTCCATTTACCCCCGGCCCCCCAGCCATCAGCCGCACTACCTCTTGGTCCACACAGCCCTTCCCGCAGGGGAAGGGAAGCGCAGGAGGCGCCGTTACCTTGAGCATCGCCGCCGCTGGTCAAGACGCCGATGGCCTTCCCTCCTCCGGAGAGGTTCTCGAAGAACTTCTTATCCGGCATGCTCACGGCGGAAGCGACGGCGCCCGGTGGACCTGAGCGCGAGGCTGCTGCTGCTGCTGCTGCTGCTGCTGCTGCTGCTGCTGCTGCTGCTGCTCCGGTGGGTGACAACGGCAGGCCCCGCAGGGGTGGCGCTCCTTCCCGCGGCGAGAGGTCAGCCGCTGCGCCTTCCCTCGGCGGCGGAGTGGCCGGTCCTTCCCGGGGCGAGGGAGAGCGCGACGCGTCCGGGGAACGCTGGACGGACTCCTGCGCCGCTGTGGGGCTGTGCGCGGAGCGGTCGCGGACGGTCGTGATCTGGACGGCGCAGAAGAGGGCACTCCGGTCTAAATCACGGGGGGAGAAGAAGAGCCAGGCGGGGAGACGCTAGTGCCAGCCCTGCCAGCGCGAGCCGCCAACCAGCGCCTTCCGCTGCCGCCGCCGCCGCCGCCGCGCCAGCCTTGCCCTGTGACAGCCCTGCGCAAGCGGCGGCCGCCCCGCCCCGCCCCGCCCTGAGGAGAGCGGCCATTCGGCATTTTGACGGGCGGCGCGGCGGGCCAATGGGAAGGAAGCGGCGGGGCGGGGCGGGCTCTACCGGGAGGGGGCCGATGGGCGCGGAGCCCGGCAGGGAGGGGGCGCCCCCCGGGCTGAGCCCGCATCTCTGGCGCGCCACCTGCCCCGTCGCCTCGCTCTCCCGCCCACCTGCCGAAATGCGGCAGAGGGGCCCTGGGGATCCCCCTTGGACCAGCCGCTTTCCCCCCACGGGCGCGCCTCCCGCAGTCGCCCACAAAGCTTCCTGCCTGCGGCGCTCCTGGAACGGAATGCCCTGCCTTGCCCGAAAACCCGCTCTTGCCGTGCGAGCGTCTTGAGGAGCCGGCCCTTAAAGGCACACTTACAGAGAGGCGTTAGAGCATGTGAAGACGAGCACATGCAAGCGCTCGTGGCTGCTCTTATTTTCCAGTGAGCTGGACCTTGCCCGTCCCTAGCACTGCTCCTGCCCTTCGCCCCTACATCATCTCTGCATCCCTTCTTCTGTGCAACTCATAACCCCTGTCCTGCTTTGCAGCTAACCTCCCTCGATCATCAGCTGGAATTTATTTTGTTAAATTTCTCTACTACTCAACAGCTGAAGCTTTCCAGGCAATTCACTAAGCACATTTTTAAAAGGGTAAAAAAAAAAAAAATTGAAACATCATCGAAGTTTACAATACAAAATTTTAACCATGTATCAGACAAGTTAAAATATATAAAAGCAATAACTTAAGAAGCAGAAGAGGAAGAAGAAAAAATAGCCAGCAGCTAACAGGCCCCCCAGAAGCTACCTGAATGTCCTACTGTAGAAGGCCATCTTTACCTGGTGCCAACAAAATAGTGAGGTTGGTGACAGGTGACCCTTAGTGGGGAGCTCATTCCATAACTGGGGTGGGTGGGGGACCACTGAAAAGACCTCCTTGCTGCCTCCAACTGAGCCTCACTCAGAGGTGGCAATTGGAAATAAGCCCCAGAACTTGAATGTAGTACCCAGGGGGAGGAAGGTCAGGACCTCGAGGCGTTCCTTCCCAAGCTGTGTAGGGCTTTATAGGCTGAGACCAGCATCTTGGGTCGGGCTCAGGATATAAGCAGCCACTGTGCCAGAATTGGTGTTATATGATCACATTGTCTGATATCTGTTACTGGTCTGGTTGCTGCATTTTGCACAAGCTGCAGCTTCTGAACAGTCTTCAAGGGCAGCCCCACGTAGAATGCATTGTAGTAAACTAGTTTAGAGATCACAAGGGCATAGATCATTGATAGTTATGTTATCTGTGTCTAGTTAGGTGTGTAGCTGAGCCACCAGCCAAAGCTGGTAGAAGATGCTCCAAGTGACAAAGGAGCACACCCAGATTATAAACCTGTTCCTTCAAGGGTAGTGCAAACCCATCTAGAACAGGCTGAATTCCCTCCATCTGATCGGAAGAATCACCCACTAACAGCATGCAGTCTTGTCTGGACTGAGATCCAGTCCTCGCCCAGTCCATTGTCACAACCAGGTACCAGTTCAGCACATCCACAGCCTCACTTGCTGAAGATGAAAAGGAGGGATAGAGTTGCGTGACACCAGCGTATTGATGACAATGTGCTCCTAAACTCTGGGTAACCTCACTCAGCAGTTTCACGGGGATGTAAACAGCATGGGGGGCAAGACTGATCCCTGGGGAGCTCCATACTGGAGAATGAAATCCTGAGCATGGATGTTGGTGTTCTCCAGAACAACAGCCTCAGCAACTTGGCAGGGACAACCACAGGCAGGGAGACTGTTGGGTTGAGGGCGGGGTGGGTGGTGCACTAACAGAATGCCCAGTTTATCCTCATGGCTGAGCACAAGATGCAACCACTCTAGATTAGGAGTTAGACAGGGTGAGTATGGTGATAATGCACACTAAGGTGAAAATAAATCTTAACTTTGTGCATACATTGATGAGATTTGTCATTAGGGTTTGGGAGGACAGTTAGATTGAAATGCCATCCTTTGTGCAAAAAAAAAAAAAATCCCTTGTTGGGAACCGAGACTAAAAATACCAATATCATTCTACCATTATAAAAAAATTATCCCTTGAACACACTCTACAAACTTTTTCCTTTTCAGGTCACTGTCCCTCCAAAAGCATATTGTAAGGCTGGAAAGAGGACAGTAAAGAGCAATGAAAAATACAAGAACTACAGAAACGTTCATATGAAGAACTATTAAAACCTTCCAGGTGTTTTAGCTGAAAAAACCAAGTAAGGTACACATGATGCATGTTTTCTTTAATGCAGTGCACAGTGTGCAGAAAGTTAATAGGGATTTTTTTTTCCCATTCCCGCATAATACTAGAACCTGGAATGACTTTGCACAGTGTATAAACTATGGAATTTGCTACTGTGAGAGGCAGTGACAGCCACCAACTGGATGGCTTTAAAACGAGATTAAACAAATCCATGGACGAAAAGTACGTCTTGGACAAAAGCTTGGACAAGTACATCCCACCACCTGCCTATTGGACCCTTGCCCATCTTGGCTACTTAACAGCACCAAGCACGGGATAGGGACCTGGATCCTGGAGGTTGTCAATGCGTCTCTGAGGGACGGCCAGGTACCTGCCCCTTTAAAGGAGGCGGTAGTCTGACCAGTCCTAAAGAAGGCATCCCTGGATCCAGAGATGGCCACCAATTATAGACCGGTGGCCAACATCCCGTTTTTGGGCAAGGTGTTGGAGCGGGTGTGGCAGGACAACTCCAAGCACTCTTGGATGAAACTGACTATCTGGACCCATTTCAGTCCGGCTTCAGACCCGGGTATGGTACTGAATCTGCCTTGGTCGCCCTGTATGATGACCTGTGCAGGGAGAAAGACGGGGAGTGCATCCCTGTTAGTTCTCCTGGACCTCTCAGCGGCTTTCGATACCATCGACCATGGTATCCTTCTGGATAGGCTTGTGGGATTGGGGGTTGGAGGCACTGCCTTGCAGTGGTTCCGCTGTTATCTCAATGATCGTTTCCAGAAGGTGGTGCTGGGGGACTATGGCTCTGCGCCATGGCAGCTATGCCATGGAGTACCGCAGGGGTCCATTTTGTCCCCGTTGCTGTTCAACATTTACATGAAACCGCCGGGAGAGGTCATCAGGAGGTGTGGGCTGCGGAACCATCAGTACGCTGATGATACCCAGCTCTACCTCTCATTTTCCACCAATCCAGGTGAGGCAGTGGCTGTACTGAACTGGTGCCTGGTCAAGGTAATAGGCTGGATGAGGGCCAGTAAACTGAAGCTCAATCCAGACAAGATGGAGGTCTTGTTGGTGGGTGGCTTGGGCTTCGGGGAAGGGGACCTTGTCCTGAATGGGGTTGTACTCCCTCTGAAGGACAAGATCCTCAGCTTGGGAGTGCTCCTCGATCCAGAGCTTTCGCTGGAAGCTCAAGTAACAGCGGAAGCAAGGAGCACTTTCTTTCAGCTTTGGCTGATTCACCAGCTGCGTCCCTACCTGGAGAACAACTGCCTGGCAACAGTGACTCACGCATTGGTAACTTCCCGACTAGACTTCTGTAATGCACTCTACGTGGGGCTGCCCTTGAAGACGGTCCTGATACTTCAATTGGTGCAAAACAGAGCTGCCAGGTTGCTGACGGGCACTGGACGTTGTGCTCACATAACTCCAGTCCTCCGTCAGCTTCAATGGCTCCCCATTGAAGTCCGGGCCCAATTCAAGGTGTTGGTTATCACCTATAAAGCCCTTAACGGCTTGGGTCCTGGTTACCTAAAGGAGCGCCTACGTCCATATATGCCCTCCCGCCCCTTGAGATCGGCGGCAGAGGCCCTTCTCTAGGAGCCCTCCGTGAAGGATATTAGGAGGGTAAGTACCCGGAGGAGGGCTTTCTCTGCGGTGGCGCCCAACCTATGGAATGCGCTCCCCAGAGAGGTCCACCTGGTGCTGTCGTTATTTGCTTTTCGCTGCCAGGCCAAGACCTTTTTATTCAAATGTTATTTTAATTGTTGATTCTATTTATTGATTTTAACAACTTTGGCCAGGATGTCTCCATCTGTATTTTACTGTATTAATTATATTTATTTATTTGTAAGCCACCCTGAGGCTTAGGCGAATGGGGCTGCATACAAGTTTGCTAAATAAATAAATACATACATACACAGGACTCAATACTGTTTGTGTTGCAGGAAGAAAAGTGCAGCTAGTATGGTCAGCTGGAGAATGCTGGGAATTGTAGGTCTTCCTTCCATCTGAAGATGCATAGGGTTGCACCCTAAAGCTTCCAATGGCTATTAGCCTTAATGGCCAGATATTACATTTGGTACTAGAAGTGCTATGCCTTTGCATACAACTTCCTGGGGGACCTAGGCAGAAAAATATTATTGTCCTCATGTCTGGATTGTGAGCATCTCTGCGTCTCAGAGGGATTTGATTGGTCTCTGTCAGAACAGATAGACCTGATCCAGCAGGGCTGCTCTTCCATTCTGCAGAGGGATTCCTTCCTACTGGCCCGCATTGCACCATTAACAAATCTCTGTTGCCCAGGTTAGCGACAGCAGCAAGGTCTGGCTTAAAAATTAACACCTCTAACGACAAATGGGGCCTTCGAAGCAGCGACACTCGTTTATTAGTAGCCTGCCAGGAAGTGGCAGTGGGCTCAAGTGCATAATAGGATTTTCATTAGTTAATCTAGTTCATAGCCTTCCCGACTGCACAAGTCTCTCCCGTCCGTACTCACAAGTCAGGAAGAGCCCTTGTTCCATAGGATGACCTGCTGTTGTTACTATTTTCTTACATGGTCTTTTTCATTGATGTTTTGGTAAGAAAGGCTGCTTCTGCTCTTACAGAAAACAAAGCATCTGTTCTCCTTCTTGTCTACAATAATATTATTTCACCAAAGAGGTGCTCATGATTTAAGAAGGTTAGTTCTAATTAAATATAGCAATTACTGAGAGAAACAGATAAAGTGAAAAAGATCAGACAGCATACTAATAGCCCCACTCTGCACGTTCATTGATTACCCTGTGCTGAATAGGGCAGTGGTGGCGGACCTATGGCATGCGTGCCACAGCAGGCACCAAGAGCCCTGCCTGTTGGCACGGGACCCAAGTCGCCCCACCATCACCCCAGCAACCAGTCATCGGATAACAGCGGCCCTAGGGGGCATGCGCATGCTCGGAAAGGAGCAGTGGCACCAGGCGATGACATCACGAGCCACGACTCAGCCAATCATCCTATTTTGAATGGAAATTTAGCCCTTTATTGGGGTTGGTAGTGTGCACCAGGGTACGGTTAGGGTTAGATAAATGAGGCATCCTGGCATGATTTTGATGGTTGGAATGTGTTTAAAATGGGAGGAAATGTTGAGCTGTGCAGAAAAAGCAGCTCAAGAAGGGTTTTTCAAAATCGCGCTCTTTTCAATGGACCTTTTGCCCTATATTAGAGTGGGGGTGTCCACCTCGGTAGGGTTAAGGTTAGAAAAACAAGCCGTCCTGGCATGATTTTGATGGTTGGAATGCGTTTACAATGGGAAGAAATGTTGAACTGTGAAAAAAAAGTAGGTCAAGAAGTCTTTTTCAAAATCTCCCTCATTTTAATGGAATGTTCGTCCTGTATTAGGGTTAGGGATGTGCCCTAGGGTAGGGTTAGGGTTAGATAAACAAGGTGTCCTGACATGACTTTGATGGTTGGAATGTGCTTAGAATGGGCATCAATATTGAGCTAAGCAGAAAAAGCTATTCAAGGGAGGCCTGTTCAAAATCGTACTCTTTTCAATGGAACTTTAGCCCTGTATTAGGGTTAGGGGTTTGCAGCAGGGTAGGGTTAGGGTTAGAAAAATGAGGTGTCCTGGCATGATTCTGATGGTCGGAATGTGTTTGGAATGGGCTGAAATGTTGAGCTGTGCAGAAAATGCAACTCAAGGAAGGCTTTTTCAAAATGGTCCTATTTTGAATGGAAATTTAGCCCTTTATTGGGGTTGGGAGTGTGCACCAGGGTAGGGTTAGGGTTAGATAAACGAGGTGTCCTGGCTTGACATTGATGGCTGGAATGTGTTTAGAGTGGGTAGAAATGATCAGTTGTGCAGACAAAGCAACTCAAGGAAGGCCTTTTCAAAATTGTGCTCTTTTCAATGGAACTTTCACCCTATATTAGGGTTAGGGAATGTACCCCAGGGTAGGGTTAGGGTTAGATAAACGAGGTGTCCTGGCATGATTTTGCTGGTTGGAATTTGTTTAGAATGGGTAGAAATGTTGAGCTGTGCAGAAAAAGCAACTCAGGGAAGGCTTTTTCAAAATCATCTTATTTTCAATGGAAATTTAGCCCTGTATTAGGGGTAGGGGTGTGCACCCGCTAGGGTTAGGGTTAGAAAAATGAGGTGTCCTTCATTATTTTGATGGTTGGAATGTGCTTAGAATTTGTAGAAAAATTGAGCTGTGCAGAAAAAGCTATTCAAGGAATGGTGCAATCCTACACAGCAGTGGCAGGCAATTAAAAGCGTCTCGGCTGCTCGCAGTCCCTTCTAGGGAGTTTGGTGTCCCCCATCACATCCTGTGCCTAGGCTGCATCACTGTTTTACCACATAGCCTATTTCCTAGTAGATACCATGGATCTGCAGAGAAATTAGGCGCATGAGGTTTCTCTGCAGAATCACCATGAGCCCCACTTTTTGGTGTGTCGACGGAGCACAGTTCTGCCGTGAAAGAAGGAGTGTGCCTTGTTTCCCAGATGTTCTGAAAATGAAGCCACACAGCTGCTCCTGGTTGCAGATGCTGTGGGAGAGGCTACAGCTCCTAGAGGGTTCCAGGAGCTCCTTTGCAGCACACTTGTGCTGGAGTTAGGTAGAGTTTATTTCAGTGGGTTTAGGGCAGGAGAAAGCCATATGGGGTGAGAATGAGGGAACTAGTTCTTTTCAGCCTGGAGAAGAGGAGTCTTTGAGGGGCTCTTTTGGTGACATATAGGTATTTGAGTGGGTGTCACATGGAGCTGGGTAGAGACCTGTTCTCCCTTGCGGAGGAAGGCAGGATGTGCTCCAACGGAGCCAAGTGAAAACAACAAAGGTTCAGTTTGGATGCCAGGAAGTACTTCCTGACAGTTAGGACCCCTAGGGTATGGAATGGGCTTCCACGGAAGGTGGTTGAAGCCCCATCAGTGGGGGTGTTCAAGGATAGGCTGGACCTGCACATGGTAGGCATGTCGTGAGCGGAGCCGGCTGGAGCCAGGGGTCAGACTAGATGGCCTGGGAGGTTCCTTCTGACTTGTTCATTTTTTATGTTTCTATGTACTGCTATCTGCCACCGAACTCTGTTGCAGTTATTCCAAAATCAGTATGCTTAGGCTTGGGTTCTGTCTCAGCAGGTAACTTGTGGCTCTTTGGATTTTTTGCCTACAACTCCCATCAGCCCTCACTAGCACAGTCAACTGTGCAGGATGATGGGAGTGTTAGGCCAAGCACCTGGAGGCTGCAAGTTGCCCACCCTTGCTCTCTGTTTGTTTCAATTCTTTTGTGAGAGTTGTCTAGCAGGAGAGACCCCAATGTTGCTCACCCATGCCTAAGCACCACTGAGGTGTTTCTTTCCACTAAAATAGATGCCACTTTGAAGTACAGATCAATGGGTATAACTTTCAATGGGGAAATCATGCAATCGTTGACACAGAGCCAGGCCAGAAAAACCCTCTTTTCTAGAAATCAGCATGTTTGCATCCTTGAAAAGTAGCTGAACTTAACCAGGCACGATACCAGAGAGGGCCAGTTGACTCTTTACAGATAACAGCAGGGCAATCAAAGGAATTCACACCAACCTACCCCATCCTCCTCCCCTCCTTCCCAGCATCTTCTTTTTGCTTTGGTATGCAGTCAGGAGAGGTCATAGAACTTTTTACTTCTGTAATCTATTAGAAAGTGTTAACTGTGTTACATGTAACCATTTAATGATCATTGCATAACAGGGCCAACAGAGAACTGCTCAGCTGCACCCACCTCTGGAATGATTAATTGGCAGCTGGCTATTCTCAGGAATAAATTTTTTAAAAGGAAACTTTCCCCTGTTGTGTATTTTGGGAATATAAACAACATGACATAAACCATTTGGTCAACAAGGCGGCCAGGTGCAAAACAAGAACAGTTTCCTGCACCTGTAAAAGGTAAAATTTCTCTAGGTGCAGGTTGCAGAAAGATAGTGGAAGAAATGACTCAGATTTAGCCTGTAATCCTCTTTTTACTATTCCTGCTGGAGACCTGGGAGATCCAAGAACTAGTCCTCAACTGGCCTCACTCATTAGATCTATAACCCACCTTTTTCCTTTCAAGGAACTCAAGGCAACTTACATCATTCTCCTCTCATGGTTATCTCCACAACAACAACCCTGTGAGGTAAGTCAGACTGAGAGCAAGTGACTGGCCCAAAGTCACCCAGTTGGCTCCATGGCTGAGCAGGGACCAGAACCTGGCTCGCCCGTGTCCCCAGTCCAGCACGCGAGCCAGTACCCCCCACACATACGAAGCCCCCTGGACCTTTGTTGTAAAGATAAAATGGTGCTATGCAGGCCACCTTCAGTTCCTTACTAGAGGAAAAAAGAAGGGATAGAAATGCAATATGATGATAATAAAAACTAACAACTGTTCACACATGGCTCCCATCTTCCTGCGGTGCTGGCTACATTTATTTTTCCCACAGGATGTCTGTCTGTACTCACATCTATAGCTTTCTATTTCCTTTGTGTAATGTTTGTAACTTCAAACAATTATAATCTGCTAAACTCAGGCACCTTTTAAGTAATAGTCGCCTCTTTTCTCCCCCTCTCCCTCCCACCTTTACATATCTGAGGGGTTCATCTTTCATTCTTGTTTAGCTTATTAGTTGATTCTTGCTCTAGGTATCATTTTTTCATTCTTCCTCATGGACTTACATTCTGACATCACTTGGTTGCTCCGCTCGGTCTCAAAATTGAGTAAATAAATAAAATGCGATTCAGTCTGTAACCGTCTTTTCTCTCATAACCAAAGTCTGAAAGAGCTTTGAGCTAATAGCTGTGCGGGCCAACTGTCACCAACTGCCAATTCCTTTGATTTCGTTCATGTCATCTCTTTTTAACTTCTTAATGTCCTCTTCTTCCCAGGCAATTTGACTCATCAGAATGTTGATTGTTGGGTAAATTTATTTTATTTTTTAATTTTTTGGAGGGAGAGGGGGGAGTTAGTGTCCTCTTTTATTTTTGCAAAGTAATACTTTCCCACATAACCAGGGAAGAAGCAGGGCATCTATCGAAATGTTTTTCTTTTCCATGAATAGCCCTGTCCCCACCCCCATACTAGAGGGCATGGGGGTCACTAAGGTTCCTATGAAAGACCATGAGTATTGGTCATTCTGACTTGTATCTGGTGTGAATTTTCTCCCCCCCCCCCACAGAAATTTATGTATGCTTTAAATAAATTTCATGGGATTTCAGTAAGTTGCATGGGATTCTCCAGAGCAGATATGAGGATATGTAAGGGGCTTCAGGAGTCAAGTGGAAAGGAATATTGCATTGCATTTGTGAAAGCCAGCTCAGGGAACTTTAAGATTTAGTCCTCTTAAATGGATTAGTTATTAAACATTTTAATTAGTGATAAAACAGATCTGTTGTATTCACTTGCATGCATATTACATATATATTTTGTGTATGGTCCATCCTCATAGCAAGAGGAATCAGTCTATTAAAGACTGAACCCAAGTGTCTCCTTTGTAGTTTGGGGAGTTTGTTACTTATGACTAATAAGTTCTACCTTGTAGGCAATCTAGAAATAATTTTGATTAAATTGGGACATGACTTACATGAGCCTTTGCACCCCACAAGTAATATTACTTTATCACATTGTCTTTTTTGTGTAGTGAAGAAGAAATTTCAGCTCCCACCAGGACTGCGATAGAAAACTGAAGACATCTCTTTATGAAAAACAACCAACCAACAAGACAGACAAACCATGTGCACAGGAGAACAGGTTTCCACCAAAGTTTCCACTTAAGTCTGCCAGTGTACATGTAAGCAAAATAATATACAGAATACAGATAAGGAGCTAGACACCCATTGAAACAAAACAAGTCCTATGAAAAATGACATCAGCTGGACTTATAGAAAGCACATCCTAAATTTCATGCTGTACCACAACCTTATCACACTCTGCGCCTTCTTTATCTCTAGCAACTACTTTCTGTTCTCGTTCTGCCATATGCACATTCTTTTCTTGGGAATGTTTACTCAAAAAGGGTTAGTTTTCCTTCCTTCCTTCAACACTTTATACACGTGTGTGTGTACACATGCAATTATAGTTTTAAAATAGTTTTCCTACACACTGTGCAGGAAGTGTATTAATGGACGGTATGAAAATGTTACAAATGAACAAGTTATATCAGTGAGAATAGAGTGTGTATCTGGGAATAGCTGGAAATAGGGTTTATGGAAAAGGAAGGTAAGGACCCTGCCTTGTGAACACTTTCCCCTCAGGAAGTCTGTTCTCTTTCATGTCACTGTGCTAATCCTTCCACAGATTTGGGATGTTAATAACTTGTTGAACCAAGTTTGAATGTCTGCAGCCTCACTGCCATCTCTGTTTAGAGGATGAGCCTATCCAAACTGCAGAGCACGTGGCCTCCCATCTTCCCAGACACCTACCTCTGCACTTTTTTTGAACTGTTTTGACTGTACCATCTAGGAAACATGAAAGCTTTGAACTTGTGCATGTGTAAAATTTGGGTTTGTCCTATTAAAAAGTATTGCCCAACTGTGAATTTTGGATTTCCCCACTCTTGATGTACCAGCATGGCTCTCTTTGCTTTTTCAGATATGTTGCATGTTTAACATTTCCCCCACTCCCTTCAGCTTCTTGCTTTATTTACCATCCTGTCTGATAAAGACCTCTGGAGTTCTCAGAACCTTGCAAAGTATTTTATCACCCCAGAGTTGGCCTAAGAAGGTATTCCTGTAATATCAACATTACTAATCTTATGTTTGCAAGTTTCTTTCAGCCAGCAGAACTACCTTCACGTTTTATGTTTTAGACATAGTTGCAGTAGAAAGGTTTCAAAGTTAAGCACCTTTTTTGTAATTGGTGAACCAGCCTGGAGTGAGGAAGAGGGTGGAATTAGAGAAAAACTCTTCTCTCCTTGACAAAGACAGGAAACAAACTCCTTTTGCGTTACACAGACTAATGTGCAGGATGGAAGTGGAATGCTCCAGAAATGGTAAAAAAAAAACACCTTCACTTGATGTTAGTTCAAAATTATATATATAACCCAAATCCATAGGTCATGAATCTGGGTGAATTTATATAAGCACTCACAAATGCATGCACACACTTATAAATATAATTAAAGTGTATTTAAATTTCACAGGAAGCAAAGATAGCCAATTAATTTCAAAAAATAATCTCATTTTTTCACTTAATTTGCCACCTAACTCAGATCACCAGAAACCAATGGGATTTTTAAAAGTTTCCTTGCCCTGCAAGAGGGAAGTTTTGGAACAGTGTTGCAGCACACGGGAATTAACCCCAGCCCTTTCCAGTAGCAATTGACGATTGCAGCTTCACCACCCTCAGCACGGCCTGAACCTGAGTGCGGGGAGGCAGCTTTCTGCTGACATCAGTGGGCACTCAGGGCTCTGAGGAACAGGTGCAGGGGACTGACAAACAGATTCGAAGCCTAAGGACACCTGTGCTTGGGAGAACACAGCAGAGGGGGCAGGTGCAAAGGACCACGCATTTTGAATAGCTGGGTAGAAGAAGGAATTTCCACAGATGCTGTTTCTCATGCAAGCTACACCTGCTGAATTTCCATCTTCCGCACTGCTATTAAAGGTGCAGGGGCCTTTCCTGTGTTGATCTGACAGTCCCATGGAGAAGCTAAGAAACATGACTCGGGTTAAGAAAACACAGTCTGAAAAGCAAGGACACTGACAAAAGTATGTTGCTAAATGTAGCTCATTTCTTCTAACTATAACTTCACAATTAATCAGTATGTTTAGACCATGTTTAGGCTGCAGGAGAGGAGGAATGAGCTTGCGGTGGGGAAAAGATAGGATCCTGCTCTTGGATATACCCAAGATGATGGTGCTAAAAAAACTGGGAGTGTGTTATGAGCATTTTCCTGCCATATTTGGATATATTGGGAAGAATTATCAGTGGTGTTAAAGGGGGATGCTGCTCTTTTTGCATCTCTAAATGGTACCTTTGTAGAACACCTGCAAGTGTGAAAATGCACAACAGGGGTGCTGCATTTCTTTTAGTCTACTGGCAAAATTCAATTCCAGAGAAGCCCTTTGGGTCCCGTTTCTGGGCTAGCCGGGACTGAAGGCAATAGGGGTGGGCAAAGCCTTAGGAGAGACTTTTCAACCTTGTAGCTTGGAAACCACTAAGCTGTCACTGGTGGATGGAAGGGATGTGAGTTCAGGGGAGAACATAAACTTTTGGGGAAACCTGGGGGCTAGATTTAGCCTCCAGACTGAGATTCTCCTCCCTGCCTTACAACAATCCTTTGGTGTAGGCCAGTATTCCTTTAAATTACAGGTGGAGCTGAAAGAGTGCTTCAGACTATAATAACTGACATATTTTGTCTTTTGGTTTAAACAAAAGAACAGGAGGAATGATGACAACCAGACTGAGAAAATAAGAGTCCAGCTTGTTGTATTTCAAAAGACTGGAAGACAAACACTTCTATTCTCTGCAAGTCAAATAATAAAATATATGAAATAATACTTTCTTTTTATAAGATGAATCATGACTTGGGTAGGGGGGCGGAAGGAATTGTGGAATTGGCATCTGACCAAATGGGTTGGTGAGAAAGGCAACCCTGGTGTTCCTGTAACAGCAGTCAGCCTGAGACAGCAGAAATTCTCAGCAGAAAGAGGAAAAAATCCTTACATAATATGTTTACTCCACTGAGGCGTGTGTTGCTATAAATACACAAAACCATCGTGCTGGATGGGACCCAATGACCAGCCTGACATATCTTTCAGAATCAAGATGGTTTTGATTCTGAAAGGGCAAAGTTTCCAAAACTTTTATTTTCCAGACTACTTTCCATTGACTTACTTGGTTTCAGGTTTGGAAATTCTGCTATAAATTCTGTTTATTTAAGTGCATTTGTTTAATCAAATTTAACAGTGTTTGCTATATCAAAAGGTATCTCCAAATGTACTCCTAATTTTAAAAAAACCGTTGTTTTGTGTTCATGCTTCACTGATACAGCAGACCATTGTACTGCAATGGAAAACATCCAAGACCAGAACAAATTATAGCCCATCAAGCAAACTGCAGTTCCCCAGGTCATGTGTTATCATCCACCAAGATCTCATATAAACTCCCTTTCTTCAGCAGAAATAAAACAAGCTGTATTCATGAGATGAAGACCACAATATATGGTCTTCCAAGTTCCCACAGGACATTATATGCACCAGCCCCCGCCTCCCCAACCTGTTGCTCTCTAGATGTGTCCGACCATAACTCCCATAATTCCCAGACAATGGCCATACTAGTTGGGAATTATGGGATTGCAACTCCCATAATTTCCAGCTAAGCTGGGCTGTATATGCCTGACTTTTTGTACCTTTAAGGCATGCAGTATATGCCTGCATGAACCCTTCTCATACTGTATTGCAAAGTATCTGGGGGAACAAGTATATACCTGGTATATAAAAGCTGGTATATACCCACAGGGGTACATGTGGGTATGGTATTATAAACCATAAAGATGTAAAACTTCAGGCAACTATTCCCACAGGTGTGTATTTACTGATATGTATGTTTGTTTTCTTTACTTTTCCATTTTGCAATAGCTGTCATTCTTTGAAAATCAGATCCTTGGAAACTATTGCTGAAGGGTATGAAAGGTACATTGTTCCTCCTGCTGTGTGTGAGACCTAGCAATTCCACCTCTTTCTTCTTGATACCTGAATCTCAACCTCCTCGTTCTGGATAAGGGACATCTGGGCAGAAGCTGCAGGTTACATGTAGGTTTCAGCCAAGGCATTTTTGAAGGACCAATTTGCTGGAAGAAAGTGATGTGAGAAGAATCAAGAAAGCACGGGGACTCTCACTTAATCAGGGCTCTCAGGTCTCCATCCCTTTCTACCGCCAAACTGACTCCACAAAAATCTGGCTAGAAGTTAGGAAGTTGCATATATTGAGCCAAACTATTGGTTCATCCAGCTTAGTATTGGCTAACCTGACCAGTGGCATTTCTTCAGGGCACTCAGTTTATAAAACAATCACCATTGCAAAGTAAAGCATTCAATTTCAGATAACCAGAAGAAATCATAAAAACCTAAAGTTTATAACCTCAGATATCTAACCAATAAATCAGAAGAGCTGTTAGAACTGTGTACTATTTATGAGCCAAATATTATCCACTAAAGTCTCATGTGGACAGGTTCAAGATAAAAAATAGCAAAAGTGGCACCAGGTAAGATCTATCAAGAGCCTGTGTACCCTCAAAGTTTTCTTGATACCCACCAGTCTTCCTGTGCCCGAACTTTGATTTCTTCTGATTAAAAACAAAAAAAGGTAGGTCTGCACTTTACTACAGACATGTCCAGTGTCACCTTTCTCTGGGTTCAAAAGGGTGGTTTTGTGTTTTGGAGCTCACCTGTGCCTTGTACCTGGCTTCTTAGAATCATACCATAGTAGAGTTGGAAGGGGACCGAGGGCCATCGGGTCCCAACCCCCTGCTCAGTGCAAGACTCCACGTTACACCATCCCTCTCAGATGGCTGTCCAGTTGCATCCTGAGCAAGTTACTTTAGTTTTAGTCGCACTAGTGTGCCTTCTTGAAAATGTGCATTTTGTGACTGTCCAGTGGCAGCCATTTCAGGACCAGGAGAATTCCCCCCAGCAGGCTTATGGTGAGAATGCCCACAACACTGTCTAAATTCCGTATGTACCCATAAACCAAAAATGAAGGCTGCAAACCCCATTAAGCTTATAGTATATGTGTGTAGAATATACTATATGTGTGTGGAGGAGAGGAGAGGAGATTTAGTAAGACGGTGGCAAGGTTACATTAAGGCTAAGAAATGTTTCAGAAAATCAATGACTGAGCTAGGCTTTGCGGTTTGATTGCAGTTTGATGCTGAGATTAGAGCTTTGATGCTTTAACCTCAGCATCATAGCAAAAGGATTCCTTGTTTAATTATGTATAATCTTACAGGAATGAATCTATCCCAAATTGGCCTGAACCTGAACTGAGATGCAGCCATGGTTTCAGGCCTTATAGCTATTATGATAAGATTATGCCAGGTTCAGCATTGAAGGGCCCTGAGTATTATCTGTTCAAGATCAGAAACTATGCAATGAATGCCATGGACTGAGGTTGTCTCCAATAAAGCATCATTCCTAATATTCTGTAACTATCATTGTAAAGCAAATATTTGAGATACAATTAATTGAACATGTAGAATCCCAAGTCTGTAATGAGTTCTCAGATGTACTTAGCATTGCCACTCTGCAAATATCTCAAATCAGTCGGTGAAAAGTTACATTCAGGATTCTGACCCTATTTCTGGCATCTTCTGCTTCTTGCCCATCCTTAGCAGATGTGGGGATTCTTTTCTCATTCATCTAGACCAGCCTTCCCCAACCTGGTGGCCTTCAGAGGCATTTAGACCACAGCTCCCAGAATTCCCATCCATTGGGGCCACTGACTGGGAATTCTGGGTGTGTCTGTCCAAACATGTCCAGAAAGCACAAGGTTAGGGAAGGCTGAGCCTTTCCCCCCTCCCTTTTTGCTACAGGAATAATTTCCTGTTTGGGCTTTCCAAAGAAGTACTATGGAATCTGTGAAGCTGCCTTTCGTTTTTCATTTCAGTGACTGAAAGGTGGAATGCCATTCAGTTACCTTTATCACCATCTAAAGAGGGGTACAACTGTTCTTCTGCATCTACTCTCAAATGTTTTTGAGTGCTTATGAAAAATCACACAATGGGACAACTGAATCAACACAGAATCGATGCCAATACTTCAGATTCCTGCCAAGATCCCTTTTATGTGGGTACTTAAAAGCTAACCAGTACTGAAATGTTACTCTTGTTCCTGGAGGCCTTTTTTAGATTATCTTAGTGGCAAAATAATTCAGAAGGGAGGAGGAGGAGGAGGAGGAGGAGGAGGAGGAGGAGGAGATGGCGACAACTACTGCAAACAGTTGCCTGATGACCATTACTGAAAACAACCAAGAAACCGTTGCCTTTAATCACTTTTTAGATTAAGCATGCAATTCTTCAAAATATCTTTGACTTCTTTACTTCCGTGATTTAAGAAGGAATTAAAATGATGATGCAATTGGCTCCTTGACCCTGGCTGAATTGCGATCTCTTGCATCAAAGGCATCTGTGCAAGGCAAATGGGAAGGTTCATATTGTGACTGCCAGCAGGAAAACCCTTACAGCCAACTGTATTTTGAGTGTGCATGTAACTGCCCACACAGAAGCCAAGAGTTTGGTATGTCCAATGCATGTTCAGACAGATCTAGTCCTACAATCCTATGCATGTCTAGACAGAAAAAACCCTACATACTGACTAGAGGATGGTGGAAGTTGTAGGACTTTTTCCTGTCTAGACATGCATAGGATTGTGCCCTGAGTTAACCAACTTTATCCTGCTGCAATCTGCCATACTCTCCAGCTTTACCCACATCTTTGTTACAAGGATATTTTGTGTGCCGCTTCTGCAGCTCATATGCTGTCATTTTTAGAAGCACAAAATGTGGCACAGGCAACTTGGGAATCTCAGTTTTCATTTTAAAAGCGCGCGTTTCTAGGTCTTATGAATGCAGACATGCATGCTGGAATCACTGAGACTGAAGAGGCTGCTAAGTGAGATTTTTAATAGCTGGATATGTGGCACTGATGCTCTGCAGGCCTCTTTGACCAACCCATGTTCACAAGACAGAACAAATTATGCACTATGAAAGCAATCCAGGATGCTTATTCCTTGGTAGAACTTATTCACATTGTAGTCCCCAGCTTTTCTTGATGCAGAATTTAGATTCTTTCACAGAAAATTATTGCTTCTTACAGAAAAATGGAGCACTGATACATATCACAATGACAGCAATTTAGGTTTAATGACTTAGTTTGGAGATCTTCACCTTGTTCAGTCCAAGAACTGTATTTGGAAGACACACCAGGGCCTTATTCCTGCAATAGGCCAGGCAAAGGCAAAACAGGGTGGGCTGAAGGTAAAAGTAGGGCAAACTGTTTTAGAATAGCATATTTTAAATTAAAAAACTTGCTGCCAATAATTCACTCTTGGAGACAGATTTCGACCCTTTGAAATAGGAAGAAATGTACAAAACCTAGGAAAGCATCAAATGATTTGCAGTTTGGAGAAAGGAGATGGGGCCCTTTGAACTCATTTTGCCTCTTGGTTGTATGAATTTGCCCTTTGACCCTGGTGTCCAGTACCCCTGTTTTAGTGCCGTTTATGCTACATGGCAGCTTCGGACAAGCAGCAAAGATTTTTCAGACCAAAAGGGTTAGATCCCCCCATCCCTCATGCCAACAAGTTTCTCCACGTGGGAATCCCAATCCAAACTGGGGCTTCCTATGCCTCCTTTTTGTAAAGAAAAATGATGCGGAATCCAAAACACAGGATTGACATAAACCATTTTTAAAAACCCAGTGTCGAGTTTAGCTTCAAGTTTCCCTGCATATGCAACCTGGCTAAGAATTTTTCTTCCTGAAGATTTGACTTACATTTATAAAACTTCCAGTATTGATGACTGTGGAATCAGGCCTGAAAACATTTGCACGGAATCTGCTCACTGCTCAGAATGCCAAAGAAAGAATTCTAACATTACAGTAAAAGAGTATTGAAGCAGAGCTGAATGCATTTGGATGCCAACCCAGTCAAGAAATATAGAAGAAATGCAGAACTGTTTGATTGAATTATTAAGCATTGACATGTACGTGTTATCCATAAGTGGTTATTCTCTGGCTAGACATGACAAAAGGCATGGCGGTATATGAAGCCTGCAAGGTCAAATCTTTTTCAGCTGTAAGTCTTGCTGTATAATTCACTGTTTTCTGCAACGTTATCCAGCAGAGCTAAGCCAATATATTTACAAGCTTATCTCCACAACCACAGGGGCTTGAATCTTGTTATTTTCTCTAAATGAAAACTGACGTTCTCAGAACACTGAAAAATCTCTCACAGTCACAAACTCTGAGGTTAAGTGGAGCAATTCCAAGTGTGTGGAGGATAATGTGAATAGGCCAGAGCAGATAATATTTGCTTCACTGTAATGGTTCATCACGCTAATTGTTTTAATGAGCTGGAAATGTGTAGCTCTTGCTATATTTTCCAGAAACTCCATTCTAAGCATGTCCATCCTTTTCATGAGCTTTGTCTTGCTCTCCTATTGGATTTCCTGCTAGTTTGGATACTGATCTTTAAACATCCTCGGCAAGGCTTCCAAAGACCTCTCACAGTTTTCAAAAAATCTATCTGCACTGAGTCATCGATGGCAGTTCAAGCAAGGATGTTCAGTGACGCAGCTTGAGGAGAGACATGCTGTCTGCTGAGGCGTCTAGAGAAAACCGGTGAGTGCAGATGCATGGCTCGTGGCAGAGCATCTTGTCTCTGAGAACTCCACCATGTCCTGTGCTACATCTCCCAGAATATATTCTGATCAACAGAGACCTGGAGGGAATAGAAATGCATTCGCATGCTATGCTAAACGTCCTAATTTCAGGAGCTTGGACAGTGACTCCAGGGCAGAGGGGCCCCCTTCAGAAGCAGGTCAGCAGGATTCTGCCCCAGGTTTAGCACATGAACCCCCTAGAGTTAGGGCGGGCCAAATGATGGATGATGGCGTGGTATCTGGCTGAGCCCAAGAGCGGGGGCACTCTCATGATTGAGTGCAAATACGCCAGAATGGAAATGTTATAATAAAAATATACAATATATAATATGGTTAATAAAGTCTCCTAAAAGCTATCATCTCACTAGGCATGCCTGTTGGGCAATTTACGTATTTGGTCATCTGAGCTCGATTTATTTGGTCATTTGAGCTTTTGTTTGGGGAAGTAACATCCATTTTGCTCAAATGTTCCCAGTGGCAGCTCTCCCTGTTGCCGGAGCTCCAGATTTGTGGCACAAAACTGCTAGGGTGCAGACCAGTGATCACTTTTGGTGGCAGCCACAAACTCAGGGTTTGTGGCACCAAGTGTCAGGACCTGGGGTTCCTCCTTCATGAATTCAAAGCCACAGATCCTGAAAGGCAGAATTCAGAAATGACTCAGCCCCCAGCAAGAACCAGCGGCAGCCTTAAAGTGGCCATTGCAAAGGAGCTTTGGAGGGAGATGTGAGCAAGAGACTGCTGAGTCAGGTCATCAACAGGCTTAATGCTACCACCAGAGGCTTGCCTTGGGATCTCACACGGCATGTGTTAATTGGCTTACCATGTGCTTATGTCATTGTTAAGAACTACACTACAAATGATCACTCTTAATTACGAGTTCGTCACTTTCTTTATTTAATTTCCATCTGATCTCCCTGCCTACAATTCCCCCACCACTTCCCACCTTGCATGTGCTGCATAAAAACCTCAAAACTCTGTATAATGCCCCATGTCTCTGAAGAAGTAGGCCCACAAAAGGTTTTGTGCCACAAAGCTCTTCAATTTTTGGCTCCCTTGGTTGTCCGCTTGGTTGTCCATAGTAAGATGGATCCAAATCCTTTCTTCACTAGTAAGCACGGACTGATTGCCTTCCTGGTTGTATGAGCGCAAGGGAGTGGTTAAAGGGTGGAGAGGGCAAATGATTTCCCTCAAGGGATAGCAAGGTTGCCCCCTGCCTTCAAAAGGATTCCCAGAAGGCAGATTTCTACATTCCTTAGTGCATGCTCACATGCATCATCATAAGCACGGGGAGTATACCAAAAGCATCTTTTTCTGAGGTTACAACCTTAGGAAGTTGTACAGAAAGGATGGGTTTGCATGGCATGAGAAGCCATGGTGAAATCTTACTGTTGTGGGTCTTTTGTATCATCCAGAGCCAGTCCCAGAGTTCTGCATGGTAGGATTAGTTTTTTTGGAACCATGGAAGACACAGTCTGTTGTAAGGTTTCTGCCCTTCACCATGGCCTCTCTGGTTGCCTAGACTCAGGATTACCATTTTATCATTGTTGGTATGGAAACACCATAAAGTCCACTGAGAAGAGTGTCCATGGAAGTGGCCACCTCTAGTCTTTGATCTCTACTGCCCTCAGCCCCCTAGCAACAGTCACATTGCTTGCTTTATTCCCATTGACCAAGCAATGTGCTTGTCTCCCTGTTTACTTTTGGAAACAGGAGGATAGTGCAATACTACACAGAGGGAAAGGGGAGCAATTGTGGTGAAACTCATTTTCGTTTAATAAAAATCTCTGTGGGGGTTGAAGTAGCTGGGGAGCAAGTACACCCAGGAAAGGGAAGGACCGCCTCAGGACTGCAGTGGACCAATCAGGAGGAGGGAGATGCTCTCCGTAGGCAAGAATAGGGAAAGGACAGGGTTTCGTTTGTGGGGATTACTGGGATGCATGGCAAGAGCAAAAGGCGGAGCAGGGAGTGCTGACAGCATACTGCCAGGCAACCATGTCATCTTCCAGCTGGCAACTTCAGCCAAATTTCATGCTCGGTGCAGAGTTGTTTGTCATGTCACGCTAAGCCAGCCATACCCTGGTTTTCTCCATCTTCTCCATACCAAAAAAAAGCAGCAAAGAGGTGCTTTACCTTTCAGGATAAGAACAGTTATGGTTTCCATCTTACAACCAAGAGGAAATTGAAATGGACAAAGTATCCTCCATTATGTCTATTAAACATGGATCTTGCACACTGCTAGATCCCAAATCTGTTTAGTTTTAAAGCCAGTTTGCCTCTGGGAAACTGGCATCATAAGAATAAGAATAAGAATAAGAATAAGAATAAGAATAAGAATAAGAATAAGAGGGTTTAATGATCATAACAAGTAATTCAAAACCTTAAAAACAAAAAGCAGAGGTAATGAACAATAGACGTGATCACTAAAACAACACCACATTTAAAGAGTCAAAAGGGCAGCAAGATAAATGAGGCATTTCAGAAGCATTCAAGTGCCGGCCAGATTAAAATCACCTTGAAACGACCTGCCATAATTTAGCATCTGACACACTGCTGAGTAATCTGAATGAATCTTTCATCGCAGAGCCTGGAACGTCCCATGCTGCATCTATAATTTAAGGGTACATTTTGAAGATGGTCTGTACTTCAACAATTAGTAGCAATGTAGTGTTAAAGTTTATCTTCCACTTAATGGAAATGGACCCTTTATTTAGTTTGCATGTAATTAATTGATTAAAGTAAGATAAATTTAGTACTGGTGGGCACTCCAGAATTCCATACTGCCCAAATAAGGGTTCCAGAAAGCCAGCAATTTAGAAAGCAAAACTTCTGTTCTTCTGTCTCCAGAACTACTTTCTCATGGTGTAATTCTCCTAGAAGAATCCCCAGTAATTAGCATCAATACTTCTAAGGTTGTTTCTGCCAACATAATTATGCAGCTGGGCTTACTTTCTCCTTCATTAAATGTCCCTCCTACACATGCTTAAGGAGCATCCTTTTTTTAATTTATAATTGATGCCTGACATAGTCTCCTGTGTTACATAGTCAAGATTTAAGGCAGGGACATCTGGATCCATGTGCCAGGGCCTTTGCTGGTGAACTCCGCAAAGCTGCACAGCGGAGGTAGAAACAGGCTGTGTTACTTTTTGAAGTCCTGGCAAGGTTCAATCTCCAAGGCAGTTTTGTGGGCTGCTTCTGGCTTGGTCTGCACAGGAGATCAAAAGTCTGTTCCTCCACTGGGTGACATCTTACTGGGCTTTGTGTCCTGCTTCCCAGTTCCGTCAGCCTGCATGGGTGATGGAAGATGTGGCGTCTGACAACTCTAACTCTGGGCCTCCGTATGCTGTTTGCGATGACTGGACTGTCCATGTGTTCAACCATGGCTACTCCTGAGGACCTCAGCCCTGGCTTTCCAGGGCCTTTGTGCTGGAAACACACTGTTAAATCTCAGATTGGTGTCCTTACAGGAGAAACCAATAAAACCAGCATCCTGAGTTCTTCTTGTGACATGGAGCCCGTGTTGTTGTACTTCTCAGAGAGCTCCAGTTACTGGGCACTCTATAATCATATTTATTTATTTATTTATTTATTTATTTATTTATTTATTTATTATTTATTTATAACAATTCAATATCATGCCAATAGCCAGTTAGCTCTCTGGACAGTTTACACACATACTATATTAAATATAATATTACAATTATTCTCATTTTCAATACATGCTGCATAATAATTATGATTTGAATGGTTCCTGTTAAAACCTTATTCAATTGTATATGAAATATACAGAGAGAGAGAGAGAGATTGACAGCAGGAGAGAGAGAGTGGCAGTGTGGAATGTTAACCTTACCAAAAAGTGATGCTTATATTATCTCTGGCAGGTCCAACGTCAATTTTAACAACGGAAAGGATTCATGGGGGAGGCAGAGAGTGTGGTTGTTTTCACGCTAACACCTCAATAAAGCCTGGTGCCCACATGTGGGGGAGCTCTTGTATGCGCAGATCCCTGGCCACTGGGACATTTCCATTTGCAACTCACTTATCACCAAAGTGCCCGTCCTCCTGATGGGTGGAACATGCTCAGATCCAAGGTCAGTATGTTGTGAAACCCTCTGAAGGATACACACCGCTCCGCCAGCAATGACAACGCCACCCATTCCCAGTTGCCCTTAGCGTGGGGCCCAGTTGCAATGTGTCCTCTCTCCCCATCAGCATTAACAGGAATGATTGACTTAGGTGGGAGAGGTTAACAGCCGATTACTGATTGTAAGAGCAGGTCTCTCGGCTGGCTTCCTGCCACCCTACAGTTGCCCCCCCCCCCCATTTATTGCACAGTTCATCTAACAGCGGCTGGCTGGAGAATGGTGGGAGCTGTCCCTCTAAAGAGGCAAAGCATTGCTCTCAAACAAGACTGTATGTAAAGGAACAACGTATTGTTTAAATGTTGTGAGGTTTCCTTAAAATAAGAATCTAAAACTTTAAAACATCTAGTTAAAAAAAATGATAACAATCCCATTTTTACCTCCTTGCTCTACACAATCCACCTCATCTTCCACCTTTCCTATCTCTCTGCTTTACCAAAATAGAAATCACATGACCATTGACCGAGCGCCATCCCCATCATGGAACCTCCACTTCCCTGGCCTCACCACCACCGCCCTTTCCCCGCTTGGCTTCCCTCTTCTGTACCTGGCTTGGCTTCTAAACTGGCTTCTCAGCTGGAGATACAATGAAAATGGGGTGAACCTTCCTCCCAAACTCTGCTAGGGCAGGTTGAGAGACCTAGAACCACATAAGCCCATAAGAGTACAATGGCAGCTGATGGTCTGTGCAATCTCATGTTCCACCATGCATATGTTAGCTTTTATTGCTGGTATGCACAGATCTTGTAAGGAGGAGCCAGTCAAAAGCAGCAGCTTTGGACAATATAAGAATGAAAACAGCAGCAGCAACAACGTTGTTTCGAACAGTGAGCTTGACTTTAGCCCTGTAGATGATTTTCTTCCAAGGAATGGGTCAGAAATCTCACTGGGCCTCCTGGTGATATGTGGAGACAACCCAAGCACCTTAGTTTCCATATATGAAGAAAAACGTTTAATAAATGTAGAATTAGGGGAGGTACCATCCAGAACCCAAGCATCTACCTGCTATATTTTATTTATACAGCACTCAAAATAACCGAAACACTTCATAGATTCACAGAGAATGAAAAGGACAAGTCACTGCCTGAAGGCTCACATTCTAATAATAGATGAGACACAAGGAAGCAGACAGGCAGGACAGAAAGAAAGCTTAGAATATGGAAGACAGGCTATGTATAAGGTATTAAGTGCATTGTCTTCATAAAAGTGGACACTGATGGAAATTTCCCTTGTTGTTGTTGGGTTGTGTGTGCATGTATATGATGGACAGATGGATGGATGGATGGATTTGAACAAGGGTGGAGATTCTTTGAATACATAGAGCAAAAGGAAAGCTGGGATAAGAAGTCCTTTAGATGAGAAGTGGGGCAGATAGCAGGGGGAAAGAGTTCCCATGCTATTTTGGGAAAGGAAAAGTTCTATCAGTAAGTTAAGGAGAGTAGAGAATACTATTGATGGAGGTGTCCAGCTAATGAAGGTGCAAATTGCATCCTAAAATTACACAAATTTGCCAGAGGAAAAATCTAAGAATCGTGGCCCACAGTGATGACAGTTCACGTGAATAAGCTGAAATGTCACATCCTACTATCTTACAAATGAAATTTAGTGGTGATTTAGGATAGTCTCACCATTTCAGCTTATTTCTTTGAATTCATCTATCCTAAGCACTGACATTCATAGAAATTAGTCTCTCTCTTTTACCCTCCCAGTCTATTGGAATATAATTGTGGTGCATGAAGACACTCCCCAGCTCTCTGTTTTCCACTCCTGAGACCCAGAACTATGCATGCGCATGTTGCATAACTTCTGTGTCGTGAGTACAGCTGGACATAAAATAAAATTAAGTGTTACCCTTGGAGTGCCCGGTAGTACATTCCAGGTGAGTTAAAATGTATTTTTAATAATCCTGCTCTAAAAACATCCCTCTTCCCACTAAAAAAAGATTGGATTTATTTTCAGGGAGTGAAAACATTAAGACCATTTCTATTTTTCTTTTAAATACAAGATCCCCACACACCTGAAAAAAAGGGGCGGATGTAGTGATAGCTCCACTGCTGCCAGTGGTCCAGCCTTTTTCCTGGGTCAGAATGACGTGGGATTCCACCGTTCAGATTCAGGGGAAATACAGGGGAGGAGAAGCAGCTGCGTGCATTAGCCACAAGAATACTGCACAGCAACGCTACACTTTAATTTCCAGGGGCCCTGTGTCCCTGGAACATGGCCAGGCTGCCTTGTCTTCTTGAGGAGGAGGAGGGGGAGGAGGAAAAGAGAAAAAAACCCCCCTCACTCTCTCAAAATGAAAACTCTCCCCCAAAGCTATCAAATATCCACCCCCCACACATACTTGCAAAGACAAATTCCTGCAAGGAGTAGGGAGATATTTGGTCCAGCTTGAGTTTTTAAGAAGTCCCCTGTTAAAACATCCCATTCTGACTGCTCCAATAGACTGTTCTTTGCTTTTAGAAGGTACCAACCAGTCCAAAGCCTATGGCTTACTGCTGTCCCTTGCCAACACCCCATGTCGCTAGGTCAGAAGTGAGCAATGGGTGGTCCTCCAGTTGTTTTGGCCATAACTCCCACAGTCCTTCACCACTGGCAATACTGGCTAGGCTGGTGGGAGTTGTCAGCCAAAACATCTGGAAAACCACCAGTTGTTCACTCCAGAACCAAGTTCTTTCCTTTCCTGCCAGCCAAGAACTGAATGTGCTTTACTGGGCTAGGCTGCAGGCTCAAAGCCAGTAAGAAGCTGCCCAAGCATAACTGTAGCAAGCCAGCACATGGCTTTTAAAAAGATGATTCCGAGCCCCTGTCTTAGTTGCACCCATAGCAGGTTCCCTTCTCGCCTACCCACCCTGCTCATAATATTGGACCATCCTACTGAACCTGCTGTTTCAGGGCTTGTCTACACATTACATTCTCCACCTGAGAACAAGCCCTCCATCTCTGCCTATTGTGCCAGGACTCAGCCTATTTTTCTGCATCTTTCTAAATCTTGGAGCCCAGAACCAGATACAGTATTCCAGATGGAGTCAGACTAGTGAGGGAACTACTACTTCATGTGATTTGGAAGTAATACTTCTATTAATGTATCCCAAAATTTGCCATGTTGTGGCTGCATCACATTATTGGGTAATATTTAGCCTGCTGTCCACAATTACTCTGAGGTCTTTTTCATTTTCAGCTCAGTTGAGCCATATATTCTCCATCTTGTATTGATGGATTTGGTTTCCTTTTCCTAAGCGAAGGACTTGTCCTTACTGAATATCATTTTGTTGCTTTCAGTCAAGCATTCAAGTTCATCAAGATCGCCCTGGATCTTCATTCTGTCTTCTAGGGGGTTCGCTATTCCACCCAGTTTTGTATCATCTGCAAATCTTTCCTTGTACCTCCTCATCTAAATCATTAATAAAGATGTTGAAGAGCACTGGGCCCAGGACTGAGCCCTGCGGCACCCCGCTTGTTGCCTTCCTCCAGTGCGAGAAGGTGCCGTTCTTTGTGTCCGATTGAGTTTGTGGACTTCTTGTCTTGGCTCACTTCCAAAGCCAGAGCTGAGCAGGAGAGAAAACTGGGCAAATAAAAGTAAGCCAGATCCTGAAAGGATCAGTTTACTCCTAAGTGGCACAGCGCTGAGTTTGAACTGCAGTCACTCATACCAGCATTTCCCATAGTATCCCCCAAGGAAAGCCAAGCATCTGCATCGACCCTTAGCAACAGTCCAGCTTTAAGCACTTGTCATCTCTACCTGAAGTGGGACTTTTGCCAGGTGAATGGGTCTTAATAGCCCATACAAAACACTTTGAACTGAAGTAGAGAACAATAAATTGTTCTGGGGCAATTTATTTCCCTTCAGCGACTCGACCTGGAGGCCTACAGCTAAACTCAGGAGAGATGAAGGCATTCCCAGGGTTTTGGGGATGCTGGCAGCATCCCTGTTGCTGTGTGGTTTTGTGCTGCTTCCCTGGATCCACTGGAGCACTGGAGAAGGGTACCATGGAGAGAGCAAAGCAGCAGGCCAATCCCTGGCTCTTCTCCTCCCTGAGTGTTTGCTGCTCGTCTCCTCTTTTCTCTCCCTGCCTTCCGCATTCCTTGTAAATGGACTGAGGCTGCTCTCGTGTGGCGAACAGAGAATATAGCCTAGATTGCTGTAGGATTCCCCTTTTTCAGACTCCTCTTCCGCTCATGACCACATAGAGGCAGTAAGGTGGTCAAGTTTTCTTAGCAATTCCAGAAATATGCATTGATTTTCCAACTTCTATCTTAAACTACTTGAACTAAACCCATCTTTTTGCACGTCCCCTCCCAGTTTCAACTTTCCCCTTTTAGTTTTGGTGTGAATGCTATTTTATCATTAGTGTTCTAAAGCCTACAATAAAAATATGAGGCAAGCTAAAGAAATCAGTAAGTGTCATCGGTTAACTTCCTGAGATAAGAAACAAAATAAAAAGAAACAGATACTTAGGTAGAGTTTGAGTTCTCAAACATATTTAACACATAGTAATTTTAATTGTGAAATGACTTCTTTATTTTAAATGATGCTCAGTGTGGAATAGTTAATTTATCTTATTTTATTGAAGTCTGAAGTAATGTTGCAAGCTGTCCAGAGACAACGGTAATGGACGGCCTACAAATTTTTAAAATAAATAAATATTCATAGTCAAGAAAATTGTTCAAGTTCTGTTAAGAGATAAAAGTCAAGAGACTCTCAGATGAGCCTGTGATTATACGTAAAGAAGAACGTTCTGACCTGTTATACATTTTGTGATGGAATCCTATATGTACTATAAGTCACATTTAGAATGTCATTGTTTTAAACATCATACAGAAGACAGTCTGGACTTTCCCAACTTATTTGTAAAACCACTGGAAGAGTTCATCCAGAGTTTGGGAATTTGGTGTCACCAGTATGGTGGTGGCACCCTACTCCGTTTCCTTCCCATCCACATTCCAGGAAAGTTTCTTTTTTTAGTTTTCAGCTGGTTTCTGATGTCGGTCATGGACTAGATGAGGTCAAGCAAGTGTAGCTGAGTTTGGGCATGGCAGAGGCATTCCGGTTAGTGAAAAGGCAGGCCAGGGAGTAGGGATTTGACCTGTGATGGATGGGGTTACACTTTCCCTGAAGACACAGGTCCACATCTTGGGTGCACTTCTGGATTCAACCCTGAGCATGGGTGTCCAGGTTTCAGCAGTGACCAGAAGCAGATTTGCACAGGTAAGACTAGTGAGACAACTAGCCAGTTCCTGGAAATGCCTGATTTGGCCAAAGTGGCACATGCCTTAGTTACATTCTGCTTGCATCACTGTAACATGCCATCTGTGGGCAGCCTCTGAAGCATGTTCATAGACGGTTGACTGGGTCTAGCTTCAGGAAACATGTCGCCCTTTGCGGAATCAGCTCCAGTGACTCCCAGTCTGTTTCCAGCCACAATCCAAAGTGCTGGTTAGGACCTACAAAGCCCTGTATGGTTCAGGTCCCGGCCATTTGGAAGACTGAATTCTCCTTTCTGCACCTGCCCATACCCTACGATCTTCAGGGGAGCCTTGGACTGACTTTCCTTTACAGACGTACATGATGGAAAGGTAGAAGAGGGGTGCCTCAAGGCCCTGGAGCTCCCTACCAGGAAGGTAGATTGGCACACTTCCAGGTATGCTTTCAGAACAAAATCTGTTCCAGCAATCCCTTTGAAATATCTGGACCTGAGACATTGAGTTGCATTAGATCTGTCGTTAAATTGATTTTATTGCCATTTCCACTTTGACCTTTTACATAATTGTAATATTGTAGTTGCTTTACATATATATTCCACTTTTATCAATTTCTTTTGTTTAAATTATTCAATATTTTAATGTTGAAAGCTGCCTTGAGTCCCAGTATTGGGTATAGGTGGAATATAGATAATTATCATTGTCCTTTTCATTAATCTCACTGGGCCTCATGTTATTTCCCCAGCTAATTCACCACCCAACACAGTATCTCCCTCTACCCATCACTGGATTGATTCAGTTCCTCCCACTTGGCTCCATATTCCCCCTCCATGCACATCTTCAGGGCCTATGAAGGGAAGGGCTCAACTCCTCCTTAAAGGGTATCCCCCAGCCTTGCTTCTGAGGACTCAAGGGTGGGGAGCAGGAAGACTCTTATATCAGGCCCACCCCTGATGCAACAGCATCTCTCTCCTGAAAGATGGCCTCCTAAACTGCAGTTCCAACCTTGCACATTTGTGCAAATCTGCCCCCCCCCCTGCATTTTTACATTTTTGCCTCGCAGGAAAACATTCCTATTTCATCCAGAATGATTTGCATTCCTCCCAATGAAAAATGTGCATTTTTCCCCTGATTGATGACAAAAAGACATTCATATTCAGGAATACAAACAAGGTGAAAAGAGCTTTGAGGAATAATTCAGAAGACTTCAGTGATCTCAAAGGTTCACCCATTTCTACCTGTGGCCAGCTAAAGTCACATAGAAATATAACCCACTGCTTCTTAAAAAGGCATTTATTGGCATTAGTTTTGGAAACAAACATGGATGTTCAAGTATAATGAATACAATAAACTTCTCTAGCAGTGACTGTTCCTTCGTGGAGCTAAAGGACATTTATTTCAGCTCTGTCCATCTGTGAAGTAGCAATGTAATACTCAAGTTGTTGAAGAATCACCAGGCAATCGTAGTGAACCACCTCCCAAGTGCAGTTCTTATCCTCCTGTTTCAAGAAAGTGGACAGAAGAATTAGTATTTATTGCATGCATCCAACACCCCATCCTTCAGGGTGTTGACTTCCACAGAGCTGCTCAACATAGCCAATTATGGTACAGGTCCATGACCCCCAAACAAACGTGGAGGGAGCAGGGATGCTTCAGAATCCCAGCACAGAGGTCCTGCCTACAGGAACAACCAGCTAGATAAAATACTTGGGGCAAGGGGTGGTGATGAGGTCACTGCGCCTGCCATGGCTCTTCTGTCCACTGGATGCAGGTAAACCTCTGAGATAGGAGAATTACATGCATCTCGGGCTGGGCAATAGGATTGCGCCTGAAAATGCCCCATCACCATATAAATGTAAAATTGTACCATCAGATTAGAAATCATAGGACAAACCCTAACAATTATTCATGTATTTATTACATTTTTCACCACCTATCAGCTCACAGGCTCCCTGAGCCAGTTGCAACATCGTAAGTAATGTAATTAATATAAAACACATATAATAAAAACATAAGAATCCTATTAATAGATAACATGATAAAATAAAACGTAATACAAAATCCCAGCATCACCATTGCAGCTAAATCTCATTCAGAGGTACAATAAAATAAGGTAAAAATGAGGTTTCACCTGGCACCAAAAGGAGCAAAGAATGGGTGCCAGGCATAATTTTTGGGGAGCTGATTCCACAAATGGGGTGCCACAACTGAGATTCCTAAAATCATTTTAAAAAATCCTGAATGAAACAAATATTTTAAAAACATATTTAGAGTGTGGAACATGCTCCCACAGAGGTTCACCTAGCGCCAATGCTTCTTTCCTTTTGACTCCAGGCAAAAAACCTTTTTATTCTCCCACTATTTTAATTGCTAATTGGTTTTAATCTGTACTTTTACACCCAATACTGGATGCTGTACTCCTCTTATTTTTATCTTCATTCTGTTTTATTGTTGCTGTTGTGAACCATCCCAAGATGTTTTTGATGGGATGGTATACAAACGTTTTAAATAAATTAATAAAATACGAGTGCCATCTAATGCCTGATTACTTGAGATTAAGTCTTACTGATCCCAGTGGGACTTCTAAATAGACATGGGCAGCCCTGCATTGCTCATTTAGAATCTGTTTAGCAGCCTATTCCAGTTCGTCTACATCGTATGGCACTGTTCAGCCAGTGGCTGGTGGAAAATGGATTATGCGTTATTGACTGGTCAGCTGAAAGCCTCAGTTTCCATCCTTTCCTTAGAAGTCCCAGATGGCAAGCAGCCCCCTTCTGCACAATATGGCTCTCAGCCCTCCAAGCTCAGAGGACGGTGGCCATCCAGTGCAGCACGGAGGGAAGGCAGGTAAGCGGCACCTGTAAGACCTAGAGAGCTACGTCTAAATATCTGAGTGCGTGTTTTGCTCATCTCAGTCTTTCCCCCGGCACACGATGACAGGCTGAGGTGCCACCAGGGTACTCAGCACTGAAATGCACCTTACCTCTCCCCTACCCATCCCAAAGCTCTGGCTCTGAGGTTGGTTTTCCAGCTGTGAAGCCACAGCTGGGCAGAAAGATCCATGCCAGCTGCATGGGCAGAGGGAGAGCAAATGCCGAGGGTGGAGTTCCAATTCTGAGCTTGGAAAAGTTTTCCAAGGGCAGAGTCCCAACTCTGGCCATTTCTATGGATGTCTACACTCTGTCTAGCTACCATAGGCCAGACTAAAATCAGCAAGTAATATTTTCAAAAAGGAAACAAAAAATGAAACTAGTCAGGCTAAAAAATAAAACTCCCAAAACCTAAATGTGGCAGGATAAACATGCTAAATAACAGTGATGAAAGCATCAGTTTGAACAAAGGAATGCACAGAGAGAAAGACGACAGCATCACTGAAATAAACCCACTGCACCAAATGGCATCAGACTGTGTTTAGATGGGGAAAATTATCATGGAGTCATTCTGGACAGCCCTGGTCAGAAGGAATTATAGAGTTTGGAAGCCAGCTAGACTTGATGTGGTTTCTTACAATTTGGCTCATTCCTTCTGTTTGGGAAGCATCTGGCTACAAGGGTGGGAAATACCCAGATAACCATTTATGCTGCTGCTATATTATTATTATTATTATTATTATTATTATTATTATTATTATTATTATTATACATTTCTATACTTCCTAATAGCCAGAGCTCTCTGGGCAGTGAACAACCAGCCAGTGGGATGAAATGGGAGTTCAGAATGGATCAAAAGTGTCCCCCACAAAAAAGACCCTCTCCAAAAAAGAAAGAAATGCTCTGTCTACTTACTTGATTCAAAAATACATTCATTTTTCTGAAACATTCTTCGACCGAATCAGAAGTCAAATGATGCTTGAGCTGTGATTGCTGCTGTAAATTAAGCAGAAAGAGGACTTGGAGGTGAACTCTAATGATGTTGGCAAAATTGGAAACAGTTTCAAATGAATTCAAACAAATCTGACCTGGGGCTTTTCTTAAGTCATGTGGATTGGACAAAACTGCAGACTGGTTTTTCACTTAGGAGGGGGAAAGACTGGAGCTAATTCACATTAGTGCAAAGGCACACATCAACATCAATATGGATTTGTACAAATGCACATTTATGCAATTTTCCTCCAAATTTGCATTTTCAGAACTTAGTCTATGTGGGAACAATGAACATCCCCTAGGGATGTACGTATTTAAAATCTATTCTGTCTGCATTTCCTGAACTTTGATTTTTTTTAGCCTGCTCCGTTAGCCACACAAGTCCCTGGGTGTGTTGCTGGGCATTTGTCATTCCATCCTGCACTCGCTGATAGAATGAAATTCTGATTTTAAAAATATGATTGCATGTGCACGAACCCCCTTTAGCATGAAATAAAATGAAATTTTGCACCCCTCCCAAAAAAGAAAAAAAAATCTGATTGAATCAGTGAGTACATGACAAAATGAGAGATGCCGGACAATCTGTGAAGCAGACAGAGCAGTTAAAAAATGTACATGCCCAGCAAACATTTCAGCTGCATAACTGGGAAGAATCTGTTGTCCCTTCTGAAGCAGTGGGCTGTTGGGGTTGGTTACTGGAGCTTAAGGTTCAGCTCTGTTTTCTGCCTTGACTTGACTGGGATGGCTTTAGAGCAGGCTTCCCTACCCTCCAGCTGTGTATGGGAAGCCTGAAGGGGAGATGGAGAGGAGGAGGTTCCGACAGGAGCTGTTTGGGCTGGTGATTTTGTAAAGAGATGGGGTCAGAGGAGGCAGAGAATTGGGGGATTTAAAGCTGTTCGAAGCTAAAAGAATAGCTGGGATTTTGCAGAGAAATGGAGGTGAGGTGCTCAGATATTTGATTATGGAGGGGAAAGAGAATGGAGGATGGGGGAAAGATAGATAATGAAGATTGGGGAAAGGCGAGGAAAAGCTTTGTAAGGTTTTAGAGAATCCAGAGTAATGGAGCTACACCTGGTTGAAGAGCCTGCTAAGCAGAGGAGCAGTAGATGTTCACAAGGAAATAACCACCCTTCTTCCAGGCTGGGACTGAGTGTTTAGGAGCCAGAAGGGAGTGCTTCAGAAATAAAAAGGGGTCCAGGGAGAAGGAGAGAGGCAAGAGGTTTCTCTGCAGCAGACAAGGGTAAATGTTTCTTATTTTTCCAGGATGACTAGCCTCAGCTTATATACCCCAGTGTGAGCTGAGGCATTCAAATAAAAATAGTGATAAGATCTCTGTTCTCCGATGGCTACTTGCAGCTGCAGTTCAGGTTCTGGGGAGATTTCAAACAATACCCTTTCTTCATTTTGTCCTTTATAGTTTACCACTCTGAAATCGCCACACCGGAATGTGGAGCAGTATATATCTTGCATATAAGTGAATCAATATCACCCTGATTATGAGTTGATGGCGGCTTTACACTGCTCCCGTCTCAAGCAAGAGGACAACATTGACATACTGGCAAACATATGACCTGCTGGCCACTTCCATCACAGGCACCTGGGACACGGCAAGCAGGCACTGATAAATTCACTTGCAATGCGGCATTTCCTTCTGCAGGCTCTGTGCGGATCCCAATCACAGAGCCTCCTCCAATGTGCTTTCCAAGACCAAATGGAGCATCCTTGCCCAGGTATAAGCTACCAATTTCTTACCAGTTGCTTTTAGGAGAGAATGGCAACTGTGTTTTTTGCATTGTAGCATCTATTATGGGTGTAGGTACAGAGCTCCGGCCATGCACATAATGTTTGCAAAATCAGAATGTGCACAAATGGATAACAGTTGACACAAGAGCTGTGGGCTGCAGCCTCAGTTGGTACAGAATCTAGATAACGGTGTTTAAAGTGCAGAGTAGACACATTCTCAGGACTGGCATCAAAGGGAGGCCTAGTTGAGTCCCTGCCATGGGCCCACACCCAGCCAGGTCCCACTCGGAAAAGCCCGCTTGAGTTTCTCCTCCTCTTCAGCATGGCAGTCTCCTGGTTCCCCTGCCTCTCCTTCTGGCCCAAATGACAGTGGAAGTGAGAAGGCAGAGCAGCAGATGCCATGTCCTGCCTGCTCATTGGCTCTCTTCTTGTACATCAAGCAAGTGGCAGCCATGGCGAGAAGCGTGTGAGGAGCAAGAGCAACTGGTGACAAGGGAGAGTGCCCAAGGCACTCACACCTCTGCAGCCAGTACGACACATTCTGTGTCTTTTCATGGGCAAAATGCTGCCGGAAGAATTCTTTAGGGGAACATTTCTCAGTACTTACACAACTTTTTACATCGTATTGTGTTGCATAGTTGTACTCCAGAAAATCTCTCACATTGGGGAAAGGGACATCGTTCCTTTTAAAGATCTTGGCAATTTCACGAAGTATTTGTAAAATAAGGAACACATCCTCAGAGACACTCTGCAAAAAAGTAAAAAATAAATTACCAGCTGTAATTCCATACACTGACCTAGATGTAAATCTCATTCCACCCAGTTGGGCTTGCTTCTCAGTAGAAATGTGTAGGGTTGCATTATTCTGAGTATTGTACCTTTCATCAGTTTTCTTACAAAACCTTGTGGAGACTGGTTATTCTTTATTACCTTGGTTTAAACAGGATGTTCGGTGGGGCAAAGATGGTGGTGGTGATGGTGATATTTCTATACTTCTCAATGACAGTGCGTAACCCTGATCTGCAGGAATGCATTATTAATTATTCCGAGCCCATTTGTAGCCCGTAGAGTCTCAAAGCGGCTTTCATTTAGAACACAATAAAACCATAATACAGATAAGAGAAGATGAGGAAACCAAGCTGAACTCATTAAAACCAGTGGGCTGTAAATACCAGACCTAAATCATAAAAGATGGCCAAGATATATGGAGAAAACCATGGATGTAGTGAGCCGCTGCCCTATTCCTGCGGATGGGGGTACCCACAGCAGACCCTGTCCAATGATCTAAACACAATGGGGGCACCTGTGGGACAAAGCACTTCTTCAGTTAAAGGACGTGATAGTATCAGCACTCAGATATTGACCTGTGATCCTCATTTTGTATGACTTCAGTGCCGGTATTAAAGGTAAGGTAATAGAATATTTTTTAAAATTTTAGTGGTGTAGTTAGAAACCTGCTCCTAACATTATATAGAGTTTAAAGTACCTTGATGGGTAAATACAACAAGCTTCATTCATTTATTTATCTATCTCAGTTTTATATTGCCAAGCAGCTAAAGACTCTCTGGGCAGTCAACAAAAGTTAAAAGTTAACATATAAACAAGGACAAGTTTGTTTATACGTTAACTAGGACAAGGACAAGATATGAAAAAATAAAACAATAAAACATAAATTTCTATTCCTCTGTTTCCTTAAATTATCCTAGTTCCTTTGCATATCTGATTTGTTTGCTTGATCAAGAAGTCAATCAAAGGATAAAGCCAAGGAAAAGGACTCTGAGTGCAAGATAAGTACGTGGATAAAGAATACAACAATTATTCTTCCTGTAGGTCAGGGCCGGCAGAAAGTAGATCTGCAGGTGCTTGGACTTCAACTCCCAGCATTCCTGATGACTGACTATGTTGGTAGGAGCTTCTGGGTTTGGAACATCTGGAGATCTATCTTCTGTTCACCCATGCCCTGATGTCAAGGAAGGTTACTTTTGAGTAGACACATATAGGATTGCACTTTCATTTAAATGCTTTCTGTCATCCCATCCCAAAAGAGAGAGATTTGCAGAAACAATTATATAGAGAAATTTGGAAGCTGTACAAAAGACTACGAAGCATTTGATTTTCTTATTGGTTTAGGTGTCGAGCTGGGTTCTTAGTAATAATTTTAAAATCCATTCATTTTGCCTTAGTTATGAATAAACTCTGGATGTTTGTGCTTGGAACCAGAAATGGCAGCATCAGCTCCAAACATGACAAGTCCACACTTTTGACATTAACCAAATTTCTTCCCTACAACCACAGATTAGATATTCTGCTCAGCAGGATTACAATACGCCACGGCTTACTGCTTAACATCTTACTGTAATTGTGATGTCTGCTGGGTCACACAAAGTGCTTTTGTTCATAAATAAGCATTCCTGAGAGAGGCCTTCTGGATTCTTCAGCCAGGAAAAGATAAATGGAGTGAAAAAGAACACTATTAACAACACAATGGTTTACAAAACCTGAATAGAAATCAATCATTTCAATATGAAACTGGCAGGTCATTGAAAGTAGAGGTCTTATCTGTATCTATCAGATCTACTTGTGATGGTCCTTTCCAGTCTCATCTCTATCATTCTGGTTGTTTTTATTTATTTATTAAAGCATTTTTATGCCGCCCCATTCGCCAAAGCCTCGGGGCGGCTTACAACACTAGATAAAACAATAAGTTAAAATATCCATATAAAATAATCATAATTTAAAACACACATTATAAAATAAGCCGCCCTGGCCAGATAAAATTCAATTGTGTTAGCATTTAAAATGTTGCTTAAATAAAAAGGTCTTTGCCTTTTGCAACAGCATCTGTGGTAAGTTTCCCATTGCTTCCAGAGGCCTAAGAGCTACCTTTGTCAGCAGATGCCTGTGAATCAGAACCAAACTAGATGAGACTAAGGAGGCCTGTTACTCTTATCTCCTCCTCCATCTTCTAAAATAAGGCTTGGAAGGCCCAAGTCAGATCTGGACCACAGCACTGCGGATGCATCATTTTCCCTGGAGAAAATAATCTTGCCGTTGATCCAGTAAGAAAAGCTGGCAGACTCAGAGTTCTCGCATCTGAAGTTCAGAATAACTTTGAGTTTAGGCTGAGTGCAATGTTTCCCAAACTTCCAAGAGCTGGGAGATGCATTCCTGCGGAACACTTCACCCTTGTTGGAGTGACACAGCAGCACTTGTGGTCTGAACCAGCAGGGAGGTGATCAACAAGAGGGGATCATGTTTCCTTCTTCCACTCATTTGTGTAACTGCTCTTTGATGTAAATTGCAACTCCGACCTTCCTTCCTTCCTTCCTGGTAGTAAGGATTGCTTTGTCTGAGCAATATAACCATAATGGTTGTGCTCAACCAATATCAGAAACTATATTTGTTTTTCCAGGAGCTAAGAACCCCCAGTGCAATGCTATTTGTTTTGAAGTTGCTCTGTTTCTTTTCTTTCCATAGAACTTGCCTTGCACCGATTAGGTGCTAATGCTATGCTGCTCTAACTGACCAAACAAATATAACTTTTAATTCTCACATTCAGTTCCAGAAATGTTCATTTTCAGACGATGCATAAGAGAAACACTGGACTGCCTTACAGAAGGCCCTTCAGTGTTGGGCCATGAGTTACTGTTCAGGCTGTTCTCTTGATTGGACACCACCAAATAGAGACCAAATACACCAAATAGTCCAGATCAGCCACTTATGCAAAATGTGATGGGCAGTCTTCTGAAAAAAGGTGCATTTCAAGTAGAGCGAATAAAACCGAGCAGTAAATCAAGCTGAGATTCAAGAAATAGCCTGCTTGTCTGGGTGAATCTTTGGGACTCAGAGGCCTGACTTAATTTATTCTTGTAACTTACTAGTAGTTCTCAGGTCACACTGCCGTTATTCTTTTGATGCTGCATTTTCCTTAAATTTAATGTTGCATTGAGGTTCAAATGAATATCGTATCTTTTGGCAGAAACTACTTAACCCACCTGGTTCATGCTTAAGCAACAGCACCCCCAATTCTGTATCTTATTGGATAGAAAAGGTTGGATTTCTGTAATGCGCTCTACGTGGGGCTGCCCTTGAAGACAGTCTGGATACTTCAGATGGTGCAAAATAGAGCAGCCAGGTTGCTGATGGGGACTGGGCTTTACTCTCATATAACCCCAGTCCTCTACCAGCTTCACTGGCTTCCCATTGAAGTCTGGGCTCAATTTGAGGTGCTAGTTATTACTTATAAAGCCCTTAATGGCTTGGGACCTGGATACCTAAAGAAATGCCTTCCATATTTTTTCCTTCTGCCCCCTGAGATCGGCAGCAGAGGTCCTCCTCCGGGAACCCTCCGTGAAAGACATTAGGAGGCAAAGTACCCGGAGGAGGGCTTTCTCTGCGGTGGCACCCGCGCCCCAGAGAGGTCTGCCTGGCGCCATCATTATTTGTTTTTAGGCACCAGGCTAAGACCTTTTTATTTCAACAATATTTTAATAACTTTTAATATCAGTTTATAGGTTTCAATATGCAGCCAGGGTGGATCTGGATTTTATCTGTATTATGTTTTATTTTATTTATGTAAGCCGTTCTGAGGGTATGTGATGAGATGGCATACAAATGCTCTAAACAAACAAACAAATGGTGGTGGTAGTGAGAAAGGACTTTGGAAGTCATCTAGTCAATTAGTCAATCCGCTTCTTCAGTGCATGATCTGCTCTACAGTATCTCTGACATGGAGCCATCTGCTTAAGTTTCTGCTTAAAGTACTTCAGCAAAGAAGAGCAGACCATTTCCAGAGACAGTCTGTGACATTGCTGAAGAGCTCTTAGAGTCAACAATTGTTTTCTTAATGGTTAACTGGAAACTGCTTCCCTGGAGCATCCAGCCACTGCTGCTAACCCTACCTTCAGCAACACCAGAGAAAGCATCTGCTCCGAGTTGTCTGTGTGACAGTCCCTTGGAGACTGCTGTCAATCTCTCTTCTCCAAGCTAAATGAACAGCCTTCCTGTTTTCCAGCTCTTTCGCATTCTAGCCACCCTCTCTTTGGATACAGAGTGGTTTTTCTCTAAAAGCTGTTAAAGCCAGCTTTTATTTCCACCCTGTTCCCCAGGATATAATTACGAAAAGAACCTTGACCAATGGGCTTCCAGGGCTGGTGGGGACTAGCTGACTAGGCACATCAGTTGCAACAGTAGCAGTGGCTATACCTTGTTGTTTGGAATATGGAGTGACCTACCAGACTGTCGATGTATTTCCAAAGTTCACGCCAGTTGATTTCAGAGATGCAGGTATCCTCGGTGGTTCTGGCATCCCCAAAAGTATGTTCAAAGAAGAGGCTTGTCAGAAAAAAGAGGCTTCTGAACCAGTACATGTTCTGCATGACAGAAACCAGGCTTCAGTTAAAATATGGAAGTCCTAAACCAAAGGCATCTTGGCACAAGAGTAGTTAAATTGACATTCTCTCTGAGGCTTCCTAAATGATGGTGGGGCATTCATGCTCAGCTCATTGCTATTCTTGGGTGAGAAGAAAGAATTAAAACAAAAGATGCCCAGTTTTGCACTTCACATGTGTTAAGTGCCCTTATTAATGTAACATTAACTAGTAACATCTCCACAGAAGGTGGGACATGAAAAGTGAGATGCTCGCTATCATAACTTAAATGATGTTCTGTGCACCCTGTGTGTGAATTTGGACATGTGTGTCTTGTATGTAGTATTGTTATACTGATGTTTGTATAGTAAAACAAACCAGGAACCCCAAAAGACCTCTTGTCTGAGTGATTTCTGGAAACAGAGAACTCTGAATGACCATTTGTATTATGCTTTACATTATTTTTTATTTATTTATGTAAGCTGTCCTGAGGCCTTCGTGACAGGACAGCATATAACTATTCTAAATAAATAAATACATATCTAGAGTAAAGAATCAATCTTACTCTATATTCTCATCCGAATACAGTAAATAAACTGGTGTCCTTGAGTTGTGATTATCCATTTTGAACAAGGGCACATGGCACAGCTGGCCGGCAGGAATTCTAGACAGCTTCAGGGGCTACCTGCCACCTTCCCATGACCTGGCACAACCTTTGAGTGCCTTCGACAGCCCCAGCTCTCTCACTTTATCTTGGGAATCTGAACATGCAGAAACTATGGCTTCCCCCTCGGATTGTCTTTCTTTCCCTTTGCTTGAGGGAGGAATCTGGAGAGCATGAAAGCTCTCCTACATTCGTAAGGTTTCTAACTACCCTTCAAGGGAACAGAAGGTGCCGATTCACCTATTTGAACTACCTTTTCATACTCAAAGCTTCCAAGTTCCAACAACATCAGATGGAGTGGGTTGCAACCCAGAAAGGCTAATGTTTATACATTTATTCATATATGTATAAATATAGTTCAGTAACTAAAATGGTTAGTGTTACTTTGAACGCTTGAATTTGTAAACAGAAGGATAACACAGCTGAACTACAATAGACATTTATGGTGATCATTTGGTTGACCCAATAACACTGTTTAACACTGTTTCACACTAATATGGGTTTTGGATTTTTGGCTAAGGTCATAACAGGACTCTACGTTTTAAGCTTAGGTAGTTTCTTTTGCATTACCTTACCATATTAATACCAGATCATTGTCTGGGGCTTAGAGAATGGCAATGTCTCCTCACTTATGGATTCCAGTCTTAGTGGTTGGAATCAATGCAGTGAAGGGAAACAAGGATGGTGGCTGATTTGCAGGGGAAGCCACATGAGGAGAGACTGAGGGAACTGGGTCTTTTCAGCCTCGAGAGGAGACTCCGGGGGGACCTGTAACTGACATACAGGTACATGAGAAGATGCCATGCAGAGGTGGGTCATGACCTTTCCCCCCCTGCAGTGGAGGGCAGGATGCAAAGCTCAGGGAACCAAGATTTAGGGTGGATGCCAGGAAGTACTTCCCGACAGTTAGGGCCCTAGAGTAATGAATAGGCTTCCATGGGAGGTGGCTGAAGCCCCAGCATCCTAAGCATTTAACTACTACACCACACTGGAGTTATCGCCTATTCTCCCTTTAGATAGCCAGGCCTGTGGCACCAATCGTTAAGCAAGTTCTATCTTGGATCTTCCCCATCCACTGTCCCCATCAGTCACCATTCTATACTTTGCAACTACTTCTTTAGCCCTGATGCATTCCTGAAAAATAAATAAGTTTGCCACCATTGCTTTCCAAAGAGAGAAGGGCTCTGAGCCTGTGCAGAACATTTTAAACTCTCTTAAACTATAGCACCAGGATGGATGCAGGAACACTATGAAGTTTCCAGTTGCTGATCCTAAAGACTTTCGCTTGGAAATAAGCCCCAGTAAATGCTGAATCCATCACATCTCTGCCTTCCTCAGCATCACATGAGAGATGGAAGGAAGAATTTTGAAGAAGATGTGTAGTTTCTTACCTTTTGGGAGCCTTGACCAGAGCTTCTCACACCACTTTGGAAGAGATGCAGGGACCCTGTGCTGCAGGCCCTCTTGAGCGCCTTATAAATACCTCTCTTTTCCAGTGGACAGTCCTGCCCACTTCTCAACCAACTATGAAACACTTCCTCCTTTCAGTATCCCACATTTTCAGGTAACATTAATTCTGGGCAATAGAAAAATGTTATCCGTGGGTGGCAAAGCTAGAAAAAAAAAAAACTCAAATTCTTAGATTCCCAATTCCCAACAACTTACATGGAGGTGCTTATTCAGTACTTCTTCCAATGCAATTGCAATAAATAAATAGCAGCAGTAATAGTATGAAAAGTTCATATATAGCAAAGCATTAAGCCTTCATAATACAAGACCACATAAAATATTTGTTGTACACCTGCCCACTCTCCAGCAGAATCTTCATATGTTCTGCTCACAGTAACTGCCCACCTTTAAAGTAGCTGGCCACAAAGTTGTGACACCTGGCCACTGGCACACCTGTTCCCTGTTGCAGGACCTTGCAAAGGGAAGTCCAAAGACGCCTGTGCTGCCCTACGGCCAAACAGCACCAGGAAGCCACAGGAATGGATTTCTCCTTGGAGTCCATCTAATGCTATTCTTGTGGGAGATGCATCCATGTGTGTGCACACCTGTACAGGCAGGTGTCTATTTGATTTTTGGTTTTACTTTGATTGTGGTCTGTTTTAATTGCTACCTTTCTCTTAACTGCTCTCACTTTCCTGTGATTTTAGATGGTTAGCTGCCTTGCAAAGCAGTATATCTGACAGCCAAGAAAGAAACACATTAAACAGTATGTGTAAGTATATGCACATTACATGTGGATAATTTCTCAGTTCCAAGAAACAGAGCAGAGGATTGCAGCCCTAAATGCTGGTTCCTTCCTATGCAGAAGCAGCGCTTAAGTAAAGAAACCTTAGCAGGAGGTTTCTGAAGCCCACGGCAATTTACCTCCACCGTCCACTCCCAGACCACCTTCCCTTTTTCTGCAGGTTCATATGGCAAGATGGGAACCACCAGTTCACAGTCAATGCAGGAATCTTTAGTCTGGATCTGTACAAGAGGAAGACCCTTCTCTTTTAATAAAGGACATGGAAATGCCAATTCCCCCTTCATCTCATATTCTGGTGGCTGCTGTTGAAATAGTTTCCAAGGGCAGGCTGAGCTGTTTAATGGTACCAGAATGTAATTAATAAATATCTCCTTCGATCTACAACAATGCATTCTATTTGCCATCATCATCACCATCTTCTCCCAACTTCTTTCCACCAAGGGACCCAAGGCAGCTTACACGGTCTTCCTTCTCTCTTGCTACCGGCACAAGAACCCTGTGCGGTAGGTTAGGCTGAGAGTCTGTGACTGTCCCAGGCTCACCCAATGAGTTTTGTGACTGAGTGGGGACTATGGGGACTTGAACCTGAACCTTCCTGGATCTCCAGTACAACCCTAACCATTGGCTCACACAGCAAGATCCATTTCAGTTAAGTGGGGGAAGAGGATATGAAAATATTATATGACTGCAGGGTCATCCGAAAATTGTCAACATAACAGGACTCAACCATAAATATGGCAACAACACATTTTCAGCTTCTACTCTTTCAATACATCTCTTGTCTATTATCACAAATGTTCTCTGTGAACATCTTTCTCTTTCTTTTCTTGATTTCTGAAATGTGAGAGTGAACTGGGTTTCGTTTCTTTTTCTTCATTTTTTGTGATGGGGAGGAGGAAGTCTGTCCCAGTATAACTCATGTCCAGACAAGTGGCTGGCTCACCCAACCAACTCGTTGAAAGAGGTTCATTTCCTACTTTCCAGATTTATCACTGAATAGGTTGGCACAACATTGACAGGTGTCCCCCTCACTTTCGGAAAGTGCATTCCAGCAACATTCCTTTCAGCAAATGTCAAAGCAGTATTTTCATTTATGCAGATGGAAAATGCTTAAGTCCTTTGTTAGAATGCACACCGTTTCTCAAATCAGAGGAATGTAACAAATTCAAAAAAATGTGGTAAATGCTCTGTTTTCCAATTTCCTGTTTCTTTGTGTCTCTTAAGAGGTAACAAAGTTGACTACACAGTGCAGAGGTAAACCACAAAAGAGCCATTACAAGAACACTTTAAAAGTAGATTAGGCTTGGAGATCAGCCATATTCAGAAATCATCCTCCGTGACAAGAGTACATGAAGAGGGGAAGACAAGCCCATGTGCAGCTCTGTGGGGAAAATTTCAGTATGTGCTTAGCTGAACCTTAAGAATTGGGCTGCAATTCTTCATTATATGTTAGTATTTCATGAAGCAGTTCTATGAACAAAACAATGCATAAAATATACATTTATTCTGGGAAAGTACGTTTAAAATGCATACATCAATGGGAGATACATAAAATAGCAGTATAGTAAGGAAAACCACTTGAAAAAATGTGTACAAGGGATAAAGTTGCATTCAAAAGTGTACATATTAGGCAACGCGCAATAGACAAAAATGTGTATATTATATGATTTTTCCTGGGACTGTGCTGGGGTGCCTGTCCCATACTTTCAGCAAAGGCTTTCCACAGCCTGCTCATGCCTCCCTTTTGGGTGTGACTGGAGCTATTTTAACCACAGAAAGCTCAGAACTCAGAAAGCAAGCTTGCTATAAGTATGTATATTTTGATGATAAGCATCAGTGGAGGTAGAAAACCAGGAGTTAGCACTGATGGAGAGACGAGGACATGTATAGAGCTGTGAATCTTCACTTGGGGCCCCAGGATTCAGCAGGCCTTGTCCACAGTATTAAGCTGTTTTGTTTGCAGCTAGGAAACTAAGATCTGAGGACTCATTCAAAATTGTCACTTGAACTATAAAGGAGCAAACACATATCAACAACCACAGGTAGAACCTTCCATCACATCACCAGAATACATGCCTAGTCCCAGATTCCCGTTGTTATTTGCTAGCAAGCTGTCTCCCAGTTATAGAAACCCTGTGCATGAAGCCGTTCAAAAATTGCCTGTTCTTGAGCGATTGCTTGGCTTGTGTAAACTCAGGGTTCTGGCTTCCCTTAAAGAATCAATCCATCTCATAGTTCTTCCTCTTCTTCTTCCTCTTCCTCTCCTCCTCCCCCTCCTTCCCTCCTTCCTTTAACTTTCCCTAGCATGATTGTCTTTTCCAGTGAAACTTGTCTTCTCATAATGTTCCCAAAGTACGACAGCTTCAGTTTTTTCATTTTTCCTTCTGGTTTGATTTGCCCCAGGACCCCCTTGTTCATCTTTGTGTTTGTCCAGCATATTTGCAAAGCTCTCTCCAGTGTCACGTTCTGAATGCATCAATTGTCTTTCTGTCAACTTTCCTCACTGTTGAACTTTCATAGCCATGCAGTGATTCCGAATACAATGGTGTGGATGATCTTGGCCTTGGCCTCTGGTGAAATGCCATTACACTTGGTGACCTTTTCTAGTTCCTTCATTGCTGCCCTTCCAAGCCTCTGTCCTCTCATAGTTTCTTAGCTGCAGTCACTGTTTGAATTGATCACTGAACCAAGCTTTGCAAACTCTTTCCAATGTCGGTTTTTCATTGTTGGCAGTAAAGTTCCGAATTCTTCCATCTCTCGTCATGATTGTTGCTTCTTGACATTCAGCTGCAGTCCTGCTTTTGCATGTTCTTCCTTCACTTTCATCAGAAATCAATTCAGTGCATTGCTGCTTCCCTCCATAAGCCCCAGATTCCTGCTTGGGAAATAGAATGGTCCTTGAGAAGACAAACATTGGCTATGCTTGTCCTATGATGGGTGAGGGACCCTCTTCCCTTCCCACCCATGGAGTACTTCATATTTATAACATGTAAAGTGAGCCAATGAATTCCAATAGATTGTCCTTTGGCTATTTCACACTCATTTGGTCATGCCTTCACTATTTCGACCCTCTGTGCACATGTGTACACACATACACAAAGCTGGATCAAAATATTTTGCTGCCTGAGGCAAAGAACAAGGTGATGCCGCCTTTGTGTTACCTGTGCAAAAGTGGGCTAGACCGGCCTGTTGAAACTTTCCTCAATAACACTGATGGGATGTGAAGCTTCATTGCACATGGCGAGTTGTGGGGCAGGGCAGGGGCAGGGCTCTTTCCTCCAGCACCGTGCCTCCACATCTCATCAGGGCCACTCTTCCTAGTTGCAGCTGGCCCTGCGCATCCAGCTGAACACAACATTATACATCTGATGGAGCTGGCTCATGTGTGTGTCTTTAAAAGTGGCAAAAGACTTGTCTTTTCCGGCAGTAGACTGAAGTGGAGACTCCTCTGGAAGCTGCATCAAAAAGTGCCCTTCATGGGAAGCAGTCTTCCCATTTCTGACAATGTATATGCAATGTTGCCTCCTCCAGCTTACACATCTAACAGGGCAGAAGTTCCAATGATTTTCCTTGTCCTCTTGATGGACACTTCACCTTTTAGACTTGGAGAGCCAAGAATCCACATTTCTCAGGAACATTACATGGCAGTGCGACCCTCTTGCTGCCTCATATTTCCATATCAAAGCACCCCACCCCACAAATACAAGCTTTCCACACATTCCCAGTATAAAGCAAGATGCTGCCTTAAGCCACCCAAAGAATGGAGGCATCTCTTGCATGAAGACATCCCTACCCCTGCCCAAATTGTTCTCTTTCATATTCAAGCATGTTCTCTTTCCTTTCAGAGGAGCAATGCTGTGTAAATAAAGCCAAGCACAGGTTTTAGAAGGGAAACAGAACTTGAAAGGTGCTCAAAAGATGACATCATGTAACAGTTTGGAGAAAGTAAAGATTGTACAGGAAAACACGACCTGCTTAAAGTGACATGATCGTAAGTAATGACAAGTAAATGAAACTGAAGTCACTTGATGTTCATAGAAGAGGATGTCCAAGAAAAAGGAAACCATACAGGCTAGAACATGAACGTGTCTCCATCCGTGCTATAAGTGCCACAGTTGATAAATGAAACTAAAAATGGTTTGCTCTCCTCCGGTTCTTCAAGAATACTTTAAGCTTCAGCACTGGATGGACTGATCAAGTCTAGTTACTATGGTAGACACCAGGAATTGGTGGATTGGGTCAACTACAGATTTATTCTGGATCAACTGCAGGCAGAAGTGGACTTCCCACTATCTGCTTCCCAAGCCAACCACTCCATTCAACACAGAGAAACAGGGGATCCTGCGGAGTGGGGTGAGCTGTGATGTGTATGGGGGGGCTAAATGGAGAGGGGATCCCGAAAAGGTGGATGGAAGAATGTTCTCAGAGAAGATCCTTACATCTTGTGGAAGGTAGATTCTAGATCCAGGCCATTATCAACATCTGGGCTGATATAAAGGTCCCTACCGATATCATAAGGAACAATCAGGAGTCTTCTGTGGCCATTCCTGAGACCAGACTGAAAACCTGGCTCCTTGAGATCAACTGCTGCCATTGGGTTGCTTGAGTTATGTTGGGATTAGAGCAAGGGCAAAGCCGATGGTGCAAACAGGGGGTTTGATTCAGATTTATGCTGGATCAGCTGAACTGATGGAATTGGCCTTCACAATCCCCTGCTTCCCATGACAGCTCCTCCACACCCCTGGAAATCAGGAGCTCCTGCTGCATGGGGTGGCATATGTGTAGAAGGTAGAGATCTTCCAAAACTGACTGGAGTGGTCTTCCATGAGTGAACCCCTTCTTCTTAGGGAAGGTCCACTCCTCTTGCCAAAGGCAGACCCTGGAAACAGCACAGAAAGTATCACTTGGATGGCCAGGTAAAGCCAGGCTCCTAACTTTCCTAGCAGGACTGGCCAATCAAGAAATTGCCTGTTGTTGGTTAGTTAAGGAATCAACTGCACATTCCTACATCCTTTCCATGCCTGAAGAGGCCTCTGAGGCTGAACCCTATGGGGCAGAGCATCTCACCAACTAGGTCTCAGCCTCTGGCCATGAGGCTTCTGGGTCAACCCCCTAAAATCCCCATTAATGGAGTGAATAACACATAGAATGGCACGCCAAGTCCGCCATTGATAGTTGTTCCAAGTATTGCCCCCCACCACTTCACTGGCACATTGATTTATTTAAATTCTTTTTCGGGTACCTTTGAGGGTGAAACCCTCTCAAGAATCAGAAACAGATTAAACGGGAGATAGACAGCCAGGACCACATCAGCACCTTGCATGGGTCAAACACTACCATCAATGGCTCAGAACTCTTTAAAGGCCATGATTTTAGCAGTGCTAAAAACAGTATTTTGGAGGATATCAAATTTCCTATCTTTAGGTTATTGAACCTGTACCTTTAGGAAAACCCATCAGCTGTTTAACTCTTGTGCAGTATAAAAGATTGCCGAGGATGCTGTATGGAGCAGCAGCTCCAAATGCATGTTTTTGAAGGACCTCAGGCAAGACACCTTCATTGAGGCCTTGTCTTACAGTCAGTTTACCATCTCCTCTTCCTCTTCTCCTTCCTCCTTTTTATCATTGGTACCATCTGCTTACTTGCCAGACAGGGAGTCAGTGAGCAGGTAGGCAGAAGCTCCTTCCTTCCTTCCTTCCTTCCTTCCTTCCTTCCTTCCTTCCTTCCCACCGCTACCGCCGAGGCAGAGCAGGAGGAGGGTGAATGATCAGGTTGCGATGGTGGAGATGAGGAGCAGGGTTTTGGTCATGGGGCCTGTGTCTGGCGTGGGCTTTTGTCAGACTAACCCTTGAATCGAGCACTCCAGGTTGACCTGCACAGAGTACTGGCCAGGACGTGGTGGCCCCGTTGTCCTGGTGCATTCTAGAATGCCCCCACTTGCACTTGGGTGTGGCAGGAACGGCTGCTTCTGCACGTGGCAAAAGAAGAGCCCTGGACACAACCTGTCTGACAGGGACGCTTGGCCAGCCATTTTTGATCGCCTGGAGACAGTCCTTGATAAACTTCCCGGGAACAATCCAATAGATAACTGATATAAAGAGGTTTAGAATGTAGCTCTTAATGATGAGTTAACTTGTAATATTAAGTGCAAAAACAGTTTGATAAGGAAAAATAATTTTGAAAATATTTGGAGACCATTTATTGACTATGCCTTAATTAATAGAAAGGGATGTGACACCCCCCCCCCCTTTTTCAAGGCAGTCCTGGAGGGGAAGAGAGAGTGGAACAAACTGAATAAATCGAGGAGCTTACATTCAGTAGCAGGATTTGTTGGTCCTGGTGGAGTGGCACTGTTATTATTGTATTGTTTAATTATGTCTTAATTATGTTTATTAGTATTGTTTAATTATGTTTATTAATCAATCCTAAAGGAAATCAACCCTGACTGCTCTTTAGAAGGCCAGGTACTAAAGCTGAAGCTCAAATACTGTGGCTACCCAATGAGAAGGAAGGACTCACTGGAGAAGACCCTGATGCTGGGAACAACTGAAGGCAAAAGGAGAAGGGGACGGCAGAGGTTGAGGTGGCTGGATGGGGTCACTGGGGAGGTGGACGTGGGGTTGGGTGGCCTCCGGGGGATGGTGGAGGGCAGGAGAACCTGGAGGAATGTTGTCCATGGGGTTCCAAAGAGTCAGGCATGACTTTGCAACAGACCAACGAAAACAACATTATGTTTATTACTATTATATTAATTATATTGTTCATATAATTGTTCATATTTGTTCAATTAATAAAATTAAAAATTAAAAAAGATAAGTTTCTCAGGAACTCCAGACTGGGCCATGAGTTGCTCAGATCTGCTTCTTTTCACAGGAGCTACTTCTGCCACACAGAGCTTAGTCACAAGATCTAGCGATGGCCACCAATTTAGAAGGCTTCAAGGGGAGATGCGTTCATGGAGGAGAAGGCTAGCAATGACTGTGGGTCTTGTCCTACCTCCAGTATCAGAAGCAATACCAGATGTTGCGGAACCTGGACAGAAGGATGCTGCTGTACTTCTGTCCCACCTGTGGGTTTCCTGTGAGCAGCTCTTTGGCCACTGTGTGGACAGGATGTCCGACTGGATGGGCACTTGGTCTGATCCAGCAGAGCTCCACCGAGGTTCTCGTCCTCCCAGGGCACTGTTTCGAAGCCGCTGCTTTCACCCCTAGACTTCCATTCATGGATGGGGTGGGGACTTCGGACTGAGAGCACAGCAGCACAGCAGTGTGCAGATGAAGTCGATTCTGTTCAGCTTGACTGGAGCAGGTGAGAGGGCTGATAGTTTGAACATGCAGACACTGAGAGAGAAAGACTGAGAGAGAAAATCTAAGACACACAGGGGTGTGATCAAATTTATTTTGCTTGTGCATCACTGCAGATACTCTTGTATAAAACTGAGAAAACAGCAGAGGGAGCCAGAATACCTAACCATTTGACCAATGTATTTTTTAGAATTATTCCAACTGGCAAAACTGCTTGTTCTCAGGTAAGGGAGGGTGATTTATCCCCAGAGTTTTTTCTCCCACTGTAAAGTAGTTGGAGCACACACATCATGAATCTATGAGCATCCCTTCCCCTAGAAACTTTTATAACCCGAAGAAACAAAGGAAAAGAACAAGAAAGTGAGGAAGGACATGATAAGGGAAAGACAGGAAAGAAGGCACAAAAACAAGAAAGAAAAAGAAGAAATATGGAGGCGCTTTCTAAAGAAAGAGAGAGAGAGAAAGAAGGAAAGCTCTAAGATTTTGCAAATAAAAGGAAAATTATTCACAGTTTTCCTTTCTTTTTATCTTTTTCGCATCTGTTTCTTTAAAGGGAACAGCATATGCAAAACAGACTGCAGCCACGGGAAATTTCCTCAAAAGGAGCTACCACTTCTCAAGCTGCTGCAAGACACAGACACAGACACAGACACAGACACAGAGAGAGAGAGAGAGAGAGAGAGAGAGAGAGAGAGAGAGAGAGAGAGAGTTTGCCAACACATTTCAGTTCACCAGGGTCTTCTTCAGATCCTGTGTCTAAAAATGTAAACTGGTTGTCGATTTCCAGCTTTGGAAGCATATACTTATCAGAGCAGGCTTTTTTAGTCAGGCCCCATGAAAAAGGCCCTGAAACTTGTTTGGCTTAAAGCATCCATTTTACATCACCTTGAGATATTGTCTCTTTTCTTTGGTGGCTTACAAAAGCCATTCACACTCCTCATTCTGCATGAAGTGTGAATTTCACGGGCTGTGTTTCTGAAGAATCATGGAGAAGCTATGTGAAGGTTACAACCTAACAGCTTGGTTAGGGTTCCTTCCAAGAAGGAAAGAAGGTCTATGCAATATATTATTACTACTAAATAGATAAAGGTATCTTTTATTTAAAAGAAGAAGGGGATGGCAGAGGATGAGGTGGCTGGATGGAGTCACTGAAGCAGTTGGTGTGAGCTTGGGTGGACTCCCGGGGATGGTGGAGGACAGGAAAGCCTAGAGGAATGTTGTCCATGGGGTCTCAACTGGTTGGACACGACTTCACGACTAACAACAACAACAACAACAACAATCTTTTATTTGCAGTAACACATTCTCTTGCACTGCTGAGCTATTTTCAAGAATGAGTGTATGACAGCTGAAGAGTTTGTAATGAGCAATGACTCTAGATGTAGGCTGTGAATATCCAGGGATGATCTACACGTGGCATTTTTATTCGGATTTTAATTCCTGAGTCACTGCTGTGTCACATGAAGCGCACCCCAACCCCTTGCCCTTGTGCTCTTTCTGCCAGGAAATCCGTTGTATCGCGACCTTTTTATATGTTGTTATTTTCTCTGAGCCCGTCTGTTCCAGCTGATGGGATCCTGCCCTGCAGGGTTGCTGTGAAGTGACTTGCGGCTGTACCCTTTGGGAAGGCCAGCCAGCTTCCTTGTATTCTGTTGCAACAATGAAGTGTCTCCCTGTAGTAAACCTGAAAGCCGGTACAGTCATATCCTTGGGATTACAAGAACCTCTTGCCCTGGTAGAAGGCAATACACACATAATATATGCACATTGTAAATACACACATAGATAAATAGCAACATATAGGAGTATAGATATTGCCCTTCTACAATCTGATGATATCCAGATGGTTTGGGGATGCTGGGAATTATAATACAACCTGGACTGATATATAGAGATGGAAGGAGGTTTGGCCACTAGAGGGAGACAACTTCCTGAATAAAAACTTTCAGTAGCTTTGAAGGAGGAAGAGGCAAGGAGAAAAAATCCAAGAGCAATCTGGTATATTTTTTCCTCTTTTAATGGCATTTTTTTCTTTTTTTAAATCAAAGAGAAAAAGAGCATTCTGAAGAAATAAATGCAAGTTCTCAGGGCTTGTTCTCATCATAATGGAGAGAAAGAAATGATCTTGGAAACTTAAATTACTGTTACAGATCATGGCCAACCAAGCAAATTACATATTAAAATAATCACAGGTAATGCTTACATATCATGCACCCGCCTTCTCTGCCTTTGCACAATCTACCTCATTTCTTCAGATGCGCCGAGCCTTTTGTATAAAGAGAAGCTCTGATTGACTGCATTCAGAAGGCCTCGCACCTCAGAGCCGACCCGGAATGGCAAGTGTCACAGCTCAAGCAGCTTTCTTACTTAAAGTTAGAACGAGCTACAGAAAGAATCTCATGCAGAATTCATTAATGCCGCTTTAGGAACTGTGTGGAGGCACCAAGGGTCAAACTGATCACCTTCTCTTCTTCCCATAGAAGAAAAAGAGGGCTTTGTGGAGGCAGCTGTTAGCAAGAGCAAGCTGTTACCGTAAACCAAACAGAGAAGCTGTGCTCCTCTTTACCATTGGCAGCATGGGGCAAATCCACCAGGAATGTCTCCCGGACAGTGTTAATCTGAAGATGAATGAGAAATGCATGAGAAGTAGTAGAGGAAAGTGGGTCCTTATGCATTCCACTCATCCACAGTTGCATCAGCTAAACACGCAAGTCATGGCAGGCATGTCAGGAGCGGAGCCGGCTGGAGCCAGGGGTCAGACTAGATGGCCCACGGGATCCCTTCTGACTCACTCTGTTTCTATGTTCTAAGTTGGTGTTTTGCACACCATTCCCAGCATGCCAAAGTTCGATAAAAAGAATACAAAGCAGGTTTCTAGCCCTCATGGCTGCAAAGATAAATGTAAGCCAATGGGACATAAGATGAGCCCTATTGGAATGGCCAATGGATTATCTACCTCGCCAAAGGACTAAGGCTTACAAGTAACCTACAACCATAGTGTAGACATGAGGATGTTTTTTTCTATGGCAACTGTTTTCCAAGGTTTACTTCCTCCAAAGTTGGAGGTTCTGTTTATCCAGCAAGGCTAATAGTTGTGACAGAATAATCAGTAGCCTCAGGTAGACTGAATTACTTGAGACTGGCAACAGTGGATGGTTATGCATTCACTGTTTGTTCCTTAGAAGGCAGACTTGGACTGAGAAGTTGCAAAGTGAGTGTTGCTGTCTGTAACATTTGCATCATTCTAAGCACAGAATGCTAGGTGCCCTTCATTCCAATCAGTTCTCAATAATATTAATAAAGAAAACCACACAAAAGTTCAACATTCCCATGCACTCATATGCAATTCCCCGAACATTTATTTATTGATTATATTTCTGTACCATCTACTAGCCGAAGCTCCCTGGCATAGAAGTAAAAATTCACAGGTTTCAATAACCTGAAAAAACATAGTAAATGAGTGTTTAAAAGTGTTTTGCATAGAAGGAGAAATGAAGAATTGAGCTCCTCCTTGTCTCAGAGGGGTTAGCTCAAGCTCTTCCACACGCCCATACAAGATGTTCATGATCCTTGGATATCGCAGGGTTACCAGCACCCCAACTGAATTGTACCCTAAGGGATTTAAAACAATCAGTTCTGCTCAGTATATGCATTCTTGCAAGCATTTGCCTTAGTACAACTCCCATGGTATGGCATTTTCCATAACATACAAATTTTGTATGCAATTTTCCCTAATGTATCCATTTTTGCATGATTTCTGACATTTGGAGCAATGTGAAAAATCAAAGGATAATTGTGCTCCAGTTCATGTATTAGTTGAGGGGAAGCAATTTAGGTCAATTCACATGAAAATATGAATCAATAGAAGAATGAATTAAAATATGGATCAAATTAATTTCTCCCCACTTCCTAGCTTGCAGAGGCATCTCCCTAGCTGGCAGAAGCAGAACGCAGTGTGTAAAATAAGTGCACATTTACACAAGTCATCTTGCATATACATAATTCATTTTTTCTTGAGGAACTGAGACATACACCTCTGCCTTTCATGTATCAATATGTATGTACACTGCAGCCAGACCAGTTGGCCATTGAATTGGAAAGGGGCTGTAAATAAGCAGTGCAGCTCACACTTTGTGTGCAGAAAGTTTCAGATTTTTGCCCCTGGCCTTCAGAGTTAACAAGATGATGCAACACATGCTAAAGATCTCTGTGAGGAACCCCAGAGAGCTGCTGCAAGGAAGATGGATTTGACTAGGTGGGTCATTTGGCTACACTGCCTTGGTGAAGAAGACATCTTGGGGTGGTCTTAGTAAGCTACAGTGAACTAGATTGACAAGAAGACTAGCCTGACCCAAGGTATGGTCTGAAGGCACATAAGGCATCCACCATGTTGAACTGGGGTTGGCCTGAGCTTCGAAGGGAGACCACCTGGGAACGCCGTATGGCCACTTTGAGCTCCACAATGGGAGAAAGGTGGGATAGCACTGCAATTAATTAATAAATAAGTAACCTGGTATATATTTGGTCTTAGCCTTGCAAAGGAATGAACACCAAGTGGAGTGCCTTGGACAAGCTCTGAATAATCCGCTTGCTTCAAGATGAATGGAAGACCAAATCAAGCCTTTTTATGCTACTGTTACTGAATGAAAGACCCCCAAAAGTAGTAAGCCTAGGGAAGGCCACGTAGCCCAAGCATGGCGGCCATGTTGCAGTTCCGGTGCAGGAGCGAAGGGGGAGTATAGGAGCAATGGACCCATGTGACCTGTGACAAGTCAGCATAATCTGAGAGGAGGGTCAAAGGAGGGAATCACTGGCTCCTGAAACCGGTTTGAATCTCAATGAATTGTGAATTACAGTAGGTACAGAAACTGCAGAACTGGTGTGAATGGTTGAGAGATAATCAGTGGGCATGTGGGGAAAGAAGTCTATGAGAAAATAAAAGATTCTTTGAAGGAAGTAACAAAGGGGGTGATCACTGTACCGATGTATCAAACCTGTGTTTGGAATTCATGTCTGTGAAGTAAGATATAACGTATATAATGTACGTTTTCCTATACCACCTTTGAGACTCTGCTTTGGGTGCCCATCCCCTTAGTCTCTGTTTATTCTATAGTGCACTAGAATAAAGCTCCTTTGGCTCATAGTCTCATCTCAGAGTCTGTTTGGCTTGAGTCTGGGGTTCCACTTGGGCTCACCTGTATAACCTGCCAGCTCAGTGTGGTAACACTTCAGCCCTGTCCTTTTTCTGGGGAGTGGTGAGCTTGCACCAGTCTCTCCAGGTCTGGAGCTTAGTACTCCATCTGCCCACCACTCCTTCCTCTTTGCCTTTCTTGGTGAGGGGGAGTGTAGGAGGCCAGACAGGGAGGTGGGGAATTTTGGGGGGCTTGGACTCAGGAAAGATGTGGTCCTTAGGGGTCCTCACTCAGGGATGTCTTGGGGCAGAGTGTGGCCCAGGCCTGGGTCTTTCTTCTTCATTGTTTTGATCTGGCTGGCCTCACCTCTGCTAGGTAGGGGCCTGAGCCAGGTAGTATAAGCTACTTTGCTGTTTCCTGGATCAGTGCAGAGCAGGAGAAACGAAAACAATCTGTGCTCTCTTTAGTAGGGAATATGCCAGGCCTCTTTGCATGTCTTTGTATGAGACTTGGCATCAAGGTTCATCATGCAGAAGATCGCACCCCAGCAAGGGCCCATAGCCACATACCCCCTTGACTTGCTCCTCCTCATCTCCATGGCAACCCTCTTCTCACACCAGCCCAGACAACGGAGACAAGGAGGATGAAGAGTGGCAGATGCCACTGACTGCCTGCCTGCTGCTTGTGAAGGAAACAAGTGGTTGTACTGGTGAGGAAGAAGAGGAAGAGCAGGAGCCACTGGTCACAGTGGTGGTGAGAGACTCCCTGAGGCAGAAGTGCCCGAGGTGAAGCACAAGATGGCACCCGCTCCATGGACAGGAGCTGGCTGAACTGGCGGTTCTTTGACACTGGTAATAGCGCAGCTTCCTCCACCATGCCAGAAGGCAGAAGGGTTGTTTAGGGGAAGCAGGACTGACCATGTGGCCTCTGCCACTGTCTCTTTCAACACCTTGGTGCCACCTAGCAGCATCTGCTGCCTGAGGTGATAAATTGCCCTGAACTGCACCAGGACAGCTGGGTCCTACTTCCAAGTAAACACGTACTTGGTTACCAGCTTCCAACCTGTTCAATAAATCTGCATTCCACTCTTCCAAATATGGAAAGTATTCAAAGCTCAAATAAATCTAAATGTTTTTAAAGCAGTTTCTTTAATTAGATTCAGTGGAAATTTAATTTAGTTCATTTTCAGATAATTTACCGATGGCATATTTTAAACGGAGCTTCTGTTAAATGCTACCCATATTGTGTTCTCCAAATAATCTCCCCCTCCCTCTGCTGCAGTAATTCACTTTGTCAAATAAATTTAAGGTGCTCATTTTATTCTGTTGCCTAGCTTGTGTTTCAGGAGGATGCGCTGAGAGGATGGTACCCAGCAGAAATGCAGCACAGTGATCTATTGCATTAAAGTCGTACCACTGGGAGAACCAATTTCAGAGCAGTAGCCACGTTAGCGAAAACAATGAAGCATCACGTGGGACCTTAAAGACCAATAAATTTGTGAGTTTGCAACATGCCAGGAGACTCTGGCTCACTTTATCCACATCAGCTTTCCCCAACCTGGTGTTTTCCAGATGTGACTTCCAATCATCCCCAGCCATGCTGATCTCAGGACATTCTGATGCAGGGAGGAGCGATCAAGCTTTCTTCATTGTCTAGCTTATCGTCAGTTTAGCAAAATGAGACGCACTTTCCTGGGACCAAGCCCCTTTGAAATCAAAGAGGCTTAATTTCTCTTACTAGACAGGTGTAGGGATCACCTGGATCTTCATTCTGTCTTCTAGGGTGTTTGCTATTCCACGCAGCTTTGTATCATCTGCAAATCTGACTCTCTTTCCTTGTACTTCCTCATCTAAATCATTAATAGAGATGTTGTGGAGCACTGGGTCCAGGACTGAACCCCATGGCTCCTTTTTCCAACTCATTTGAGCAACATGTGCCCCTAGATTTCTCAAACACAGGTCCTCAGCAGTGGACCCCCTGCTTTGCTTGCAGACGGTGTCAAGTTCAGTGCCCAGCTAAGGCTAGAAAAGGATGCTGCCTGAAATGCTGCCAGTCAGTGTTGACAATACTGAGCCAGAGGGGCCAAGGGTCTGACGCCGAATGGGACAGCTTCCTGTATTCATCTGCACCTAATAAATCCCATTCACATCAATGGGGCTGACTGCTAAGCAAGTGTGGTTAGACCCAGAGAATCTTCCTTTCCATTCAGTGGTTTGCCATACCCAAAACTTTGTCTGTTTCTCATTCTTTGCAAGACTTCACACCTCAGGACTTCTCCATCAGGAATTAGTTGATCCTTTAATCACAATTACAATTACTTTGATTCAGTCTTTCAGTCTTTGTTTAGGCTTTAGAGAAATTAAAATATAACCCATTTACATCTTAATTCTATTGATATGCTCCTTTGAAATGAGATTCAATAGCTCTTCCTTTGTTCTGTATTTACATTTATTGATTTCAGACCATTATCTTGAGAATAATAATTAATACCTGATTTTTAGCCCTGCTCTGATAGTAAATATTTGAAGAGAAATGATTCATTTTTCTGGATATATATATATATATATATATCAAAAAGCTGTTCTGCAAATAAAATACTGTTTGCAATAGTGACAGGCAATTAGCAAACCATTTAGCTTTACTCTGCATCTTCTTACAGTGATTTTCGGCTCTCAAGTTAAATGGAGCATAATTATACACTGGATTCCCTTTCTTTAGGCTTCTCCATTTTGGGATACACGGATCCTGGTCCTGGCTTTCAAGGGACTCTGGGCAAGGCACTTTCCTCGGACACCATCTCTCGAAGAGTCTGTCATCTCACCGACACTGTCACAAGCTGCTTTGCTTCAGGATCAGATACGTCCGCAACAAAATATGAACCAAACAAATGTCCTTTCCATTTCTGCTTCCGGTTCCTTGTTCCCTTGCAGCTCCTTGAACTCCCTTCCTCAGCAAAACACCAGGTGCTCCTTTTCTCCATCTATGGCTGATGTCTTTGCATTGCTGAGATATATCCAAAGTTTCTGCTCGACCCGTTTCCCTAGTGAAGCATCCTCAATAGCGAGCCTGGTCTCCCTGAGATTTAAAGGCAGGCATGCACTGCCCCTCAAGTCTCAAGGACAAATGGCCTGCCTGGATTCCAAAATTGACCAGGCAGTGAGTTCTGCTGCCTCCAAGGTGCGTGTTGGAGTTTCCACGCTGGAGTTTAGTCTAAGCTTTGAAGGCGGTATTCGTGGGCTGAAACCTGGCTGAGTTCAGCACCATGGACACCTCCTTTAGAGTGCAGAGCGAACCCCTAATAGCTACACTCCCCCACTGATCTCTGGACCTCTGGCCACACCTTGGCCCTCCTTCCTTCTCCTGGCCCACCCGCTTTCCTCCAACAATTGATCACTTGGTGGCTTCCTGGTGTCTGTGCAGTTTCTCCTCCACCTTTTGATAAGGTCTACATGTCTTGCCAAAGGCTTAGATATGCCATGGAGTTCTGCAGGTTTCCATTTTATCCCCCATGCTTTTTAACAGTTGAGAGAGGTCATATGGGGGTTTGGACTGTGGAGTCATCAGTACACTGATGCCACCCAGCTCTACCTCTTGTTTACATCTAGTCCAGGTAAGGCAGTGGCTGTCCTTAACAGGTGCCTGGTGGAGGTAATGGGCAGGATGGGGGCCAATAAATTGAGGCTTAATCCAGCCAAGATGGAGGTCTTGTTGGTAGGAGGTTCCGCTTTCCAGGCAAGTAATTCTAGCCCTGTCCTGGATGGGGTTGCACTCCCTCTAAAGGACAGGGTGTGCAGTTTGGGTGTGCTCCTCGACCCAGAGCTGTCCCTGCTGTCCCAGGTGGCAGTAGTGGCAAGGAGTGCTTTGCTCCAGCTTCAGCTGATCCATCAACTGTATCCTTACCTGGATGACACTCTGGTAACTTCCTGGTTGGATTACTGTAACACGCTCTACATGGAGCTGCCCTTGAGGACGGTCTGGATACTTCAACTGGTTCAGAATAAAGCTGCCAGGATATTAACAGGAACTGGCTGGTTTCCATTGGCTGGTCCTCTGTCGTCTACACTGGCTACCAACTGAAGTCTGGGTCCAATTTAAGGTGCTGGTGATGACCTATAAAGCCCTAAATGGCTTGGGTCCTGGCTACCTGAAGGAGAGTCTTCTCCCCTATGTGCCCTCCCGCCCCTTGAGATCTGAGGCAGAGGCCCTTCTCTGGGAGCCCTCCTTGAAAGAGCTCAAGACGGTGGCTACCTGCTGGAGGGCCTTCTCTGTGGTGGCTCCCCGATTGCGGAACACAATCCCCAGAGAGGTTTGCCTGGCGCCGACAATATATTCTTTTTGGTGTCAGGCAGAAACCATTTTATTTTTCCGCTATTTTAATGTTTAATTGATTTAACTGGGGTTTTAGTATATTAATGGTTGGATGCTGTGGGGTTTGTTTTATTCTACTTATTTATTATAAGCCATCCCAAGACGTTTGTAGGAGACAGGATACAAAAGCTTTTAATAAACAAACAAACAAAATAATAGTGACAATGACATGATAGGAACGGTTGATAGCAGTAAGAGCTCTTTTGGCCCTTTCCTGTTTAGACGGACTCCCTTTTGCCTTTGCTCGCAGCCACCAATGGCATCTGGGCCCCGGAGTGCTTCTTGAGAATAGCAGGCAGCCCTTGGCCGAAGGATGTTCATTGCCCCTGGCTGGAGGAAGTGTTGTGAAAAGACAGCCAGCACAACGTCGCAAGGAAGGCAGCATTCCTCACCAGGCATTTCTATCCTCATTTATTTGATAACTCTTTACAGCTATCTAGGTCAGTTAAAATGAAGACCTTGTTGCAAGCTAGATGATGATGAGTTTGCAAACCATTTAACGTGGCCAATGATTCGTGTTTAATTTATTGACTGTTTAACATGCAGCATCTGAGTCTCGCGCAGTGGCTTTAAATGCACACATGCGTGCGCACACACATTCGCCTCGCGCACCGTGGCCTGGGCAAAAGAGACCGGGCCAAGCCAGATTGCCAGACTTTCAGGAAGTGTGTTACTTTTTATGCACTTGTTTAATTTAGTGCTGTTGTGCTAATGAGACTGTCTGGGTTGAATGCCTCCCTCTCAGGAGCCCTTTGGATTTTATGCCGACATGATGGGCCTTCAATGAGGGCTGGCTGATTTACGGCCCAAGGACAGCTGGCTGCAGGAGTTGAGCTGTGCGTGCACTTTATTATCCTTTGAAAAAAGCTCGCCATCCCCACCACCGCAACCGAGCAGGCGATTGGGCAAACGAGCTAGGCTTTGTTTACAGCTAAGTGTGAATTATGTATTACCAGCTCTTGGAAATTCAGACAACAATTCTTGTTGGGGTTGTTCATTACGTAAGTTGTTTATTGCATGAGTTGGAGGACTCATACAATGCCAGATACTCCTGGGATTTTCTCTAGGGATGGGAGAGTTATTATTTTTTTTAACTTGAACTACCGATAGACTAGTGGGTATCTTGGTCTTTAAAGGCACAGTCCTGTTGCCCGCACTCGCAGTGTACTTGAACTGGCCTCTGAACTTACGTATACGAGAGCCAGTGTGGTGTAGTGGTTAAGAGCATGGGACTGGGACTCAGACCATCTGGGTTCTGGTCCCCGCTCAGCCATGGAGCCAACTGGGTGACTTTGGGCCAGTCACAGACTCTCAGCCCAACCTACCTCACAGGGTTGTTGTTGTGGGGATAAGATGGAGGAGGAGAATGATGCAAGCTGCCTTGAGCCCTTTGAGGAAAAAGGCAGGATATAAACCAATAAAATAAATAAATAAACTAAAAATGAAATCCTTTCTGAAGCACATTTGTGACATTGGCGAGGCAACCAGCATGGCCTTCCACAAGCCTTCGTGGGACTTCTCTGCTCAGCTTGCTTCCTAAGTTAGCGCCGAATGCAAGAAGTTCGATGAGCAGAGGAAAGCCAGAATCTGGGGAAGATGGTCACAACCCTAGACAAGGAATGCACGTTTGGTCAGTGTCTCATTCCTGTTCCATCTCTGATTTCTAAAAAAATCAGAACTGTGTGTCAGTATGTGTTTGCCCTCAGACTGGGGACCTGGGAAGATGCCTTGTTTATCCTGAGTCAGGCCTTTTCTCCACTTGGCCCAGGTTGTTCAGCAGAGACTGCCAGCGACTCTCAGGTACGAGCTTTTCCGGCCTCACCTGGAGATGCTGTGAACTGAGCCTGGGAGCGTCAACAAGCAAAGCAGGGGCTCCGTCAATGAACTACAGACCCTCCCACAATGGAAATGTCCTTTTCTGAATCTACTTGCTTTCTAAACGAATGCATTTTCTCCCAAATGTTTCAATGCATTTGGAGAAATGTAAAATCCAGTTTTATTTATTTACCAAGTGATTTGCAAAGGTCAGTGAGAAGACAGTCAGACTTACCATCTAAAAGACATGACACACAAGGTAAAAGGGACAGAATGGGAAGAGGAAAAAAGCAGCCTTGCACTTACAATCCTTACAATAAGCCATATGTTGGTCATGTGATATGCATAATAAGTTGCCAGTAAATAAGCATGCAAAATGACCACCAATAGCACATCAAGTTAATAAGTCTAATGGATTTAATTAAAAGTCATTTCATAGATGAAAACCTTAATTAAAAAACAGTTTACAAATTTGAAATTCACATGCAGAAAGACTTCAAAATATCATTTAAGTACAGGACACAAGCTTTGGCCAGAGTCTCCCAGGAAGTCATGGAGGCCTAACCTATATATACCTTCAGCCTCTGAGGGAGCAGGATAGCAGAACTGTAGGATGTTTAAGACAGATAAAAAGAAGAGTTTCTTCAGACAGCATAAAGTTAAACTAAGGAATTTGCTGCCACAGGAAGTGGGGGTGGCTGCCAGTCTGGATGGCTTTAAAAGGAGATTGGACAGCTTCATGAGGGAGGGGGCTGCTTGGGGCTACTGGCCTTGCTGGCCACGTGCCCCCTCCTTTATCAGAGGTGGCCTGCCTGCATATCCCAGTTGGTGAGGAGCTTGGGCAGGAGGAGGTCCTGCACCCGTCCTGCTGGTGGGATCCTGTGGGCAGCTGGTTTTCCACCGTGTGTGTGGAGGGCTGCATTGGAGGGACCTTTGGTCTGATCCAGTGTGGCTTATCTTATGTAGAAAAACAATGGTAAGGGTAATTTGTTTTGTTTTTGTTTTTGACTTCCATCTGGAGCCAGAAGCATGCAAGATGTTCTGGTAATTAGTGTCCTGGAGCAACATTTATCAAATCAAGAAGCCCTGTGACTAAGGGGATGTCTGCAAGCATTTCTTTTGCTTGCGTACTGACCTTCTGCACCCACATTTCAACCCGATGTGTATGCAGTCCATGGCATATCACCTTTAGCACAGGTTAATTTGTTTCATTGGAAGTATCCTCAGATCTGAAGTGAGACGCCTTGGCTGGCCCAGGCCACTGTTCTCTGTGCCCCTGCTGCACTGCACCTGGGTGGAATGAGAGCCAGTGTGGCGTAGTGGTTAAGAGCGTGGGACTGGGACTCAGGCGATCTGGGTTCCAGTCCCTGCTCAGCCATGGAGTCAACTGGGTGACTTTGGGCCAGTCACAGACTCTCAGCCCAACCTACCTCACAGGGTGGTTGTTGTGGGGAAAAGATGGAGGAGGAGAATGATGTAAGCTGCCTTGAGCCCTTTGTAGGAAAAAGGCAGGATATACATCAAAAAATAAATAATAAGTAAATAAATAAAATGAGTGCCAAAGGTACACTTGAGCCAAAGGCAGATAAAGCCCCTCAGCAGATCAGTTGGATGGTGAAGTTCTGATCTGCAGACCAGGGGACATCATACTGGAATTTTGGAAGTTCTGATTCCACAAGCATTCCAAGTTTTCTCTCCTCTTTCCTGCAGTTGGAGGAGGCTCTGATTGGCCAGAAACAAGTGGACCCCTTGAGTAGAACCTTGGAGGGGGAGTGTTAGGATCCTACCACCTTCTCCCCTACCTCTCCTCCAAAAAAGTTAGAGAGACCATAACATGTTTCATGTGCTGAAGTGTTCTATTGAGCTAGTGCTTTGCCTCTAAGATTTCTATGTATTTAAATGCATTTGATTAATTCCGGAGACTATTTGAAATGGGAGAATAGAAGTTGTTTGTTTATGAAGTTTTTCTTGTTCAGAAGTTTCTAGAACTTTGCATTATGTCAAAAGCAACATATAGCATCGCCTTCAAGTCTGCCAAAGACATCCAATGCAGGAAAGTTTTCTAGTTTGAACAGTATTAACTCAAATCCAGTGAAGGTTCAGTCTATCAGCTGTGAAGTTTTCATTTCATCATAAAAAAGGAACTTTAATCCTTCCAGGATGCTATTCATATTATAGTGGAATTATATCAGGCATGCATTATTTCTTCCCATGTATCATGCTCATAGAAACAATAATGAATAAACATGGCTTTAATTGTGCTTCTAATTTATTCATTTTATGTTACATTTTAATTCAGATTTTGTTTTTAATCTGTACTTTAGTGTTAACTGCCTTGTGTACCTTTTTTTTAGCACAAAGGCAAGATGTTCGTTCTTTCATTAACTAGGTAGCCATGGGTTAGTCACTATCTCTCAGACAAAGCTGTCACGCAGGGTTTCATTAAAGACAAAATGGAATACCCAAAAGAGAAAGGTGGTTTGCAAATAGTGGAAAATATGGCACAACTAACCTTCTCCCCGATACTCATTTCTCAGTTTCTACCTTCTCATAGGAAATGCCCTTGAAAATACACATTCAGCAAGTTATGAAGCAGCCATATTGAGAGGGTTTCATCCATCGAATAATTGGATTCTCAGAGCTGGAAAAGAGTTTGCTACAGATCGTCTTCCTCTTTCAAGAAAGTTGCACAGTGAACACTTCAATGGCTGCTTGGGATGTGCCAGTTTTAATTTCCTGATAACAAATAAACCCAGTGTCCCCAAAGAGCAAAGCTAATTCCATGCTCAGATTTATACAACTCCAGCTAAATTGTACCCTGTAGTGTGTCTGAAAATGCTTAACGCAAAGCAGCCTGGTTGGCTGCCAACACATCAAAAAGGGTATGTTCCAGTGTGGCTTTGAGACGTATCTGAAGAGAGAGACCCAGACCCTTAAGGCTTTGGTTCCTTATTAAACCAGCAACCCATGTAGAAAAAAAGTTTACTTTTGTCAGTTCGATGTTCTGCATATTCTGCTTTGTATTCCTCAATGACTAGTAGTCTGCAAAGCTCTGAGCAAGAATGCCAGACCTTGTGTATCTGCTTATGCAACCACTGCTCAGAACATTGCATGAGAATGGCCTTCACGAGCACCCATTAATTTGCTCTTAGCCGGGACCCAATCCAGGCAAAGCTAAATTGTTCTGCTGATTGTTCTGTTCCCAAAAGTGAAACCAGCTGCCTGGAGAAGAATTGTTGAAAAGAGTTACTGTCAAAAGGATAATTGTATCTGGGGAACAGAAAGGACTCCCACCCCAAATGGTTTGATGGTGACCAGGAATGGTGGGTTGGATGGGGTAGCCTCTTTCTGCAATGTGTGGATTATGTATTTCCATTACTCCTGCAGGTTAGCAAACTCAAAGCAGCTATAGAAAGGAAAACAGAAAGGACCTGTGAGCTCCCCAAGGGCATGAGAGGAAGAGGAAGAAAAGAAGAGAAAACCTGGCACATGGAAGCAGACTCTGGGGCTAACAAGCACCTCATTGTTGAGACTAAGAAGAGCCATCCTTCCTTCCTTTGCTTTCCTGCCCAGTAGAGCAAGGAGGACAGTTTAGATTCTGGATGTGGGGTTCTTACAAGGCCCTACAGCTCTCCACCTCCTGCAATGGCGATTTTCTTCAAAATGCGTTCCTAAGTCAGCCCTGCTGCATGCAGGGGTCCCCCTGCGCAGTCTCACATGTAGGGACCTGGATGTGGGCCCAAGAGTCCTCTTCCAACAGCAGTACTGCTCCTCTGCTGCCAATCATTTATCTGCATGAAGGAAGAGGAAGGAGGAAGAAGAAAGGAAGGAGATGGTGGGAGAAAGAAAGGAGCAGAGTATGAGCACCAGCTAAGAAGGCCCCTCCTTCTCTCCTTTTATGTACATCTCTCCTGGGCAAAGAGTAGGAAGCAGATTGGCCAGATGGAATCCTGAGCATCTCTTTATCTCTTTTGCTTCTCACTTGTTTCCTATCAACTGCCCTTCTGGAGGGTGCTTGCTCCTGCTGCAGAAGCCCAGGACTAGCTGGGGAGGCATCCAGCAAGCGTACTGTGCACTCGCCGGGTGTTGGGAACAAAAGAGACACTTGTTCTTAATGTGTGTTTCAGGGCCATGGTCACACGGATTCTTTGGATGGGGAGAATGTGCTCTGGGAAATAAGCCTTCCAGATATCGAGATGAAGAGGTGGAAGAGCTTATCTCAAGGCTGCTGTCTTCTGGTGGCCAAGCAGACCCTGAGAACTGTCAGAGTCTGCAAGTGTGGGGAGGGGCATGGGAGAGGAGCCATGGGGCCAGACCAGCCTACTATGATCCTAGACCCCATGACACAGCATCAGGCGAGAAGGGCTAGCCAACTAGAGTGGCTGCATACAACGTACAACTAGAAGGCTTGTCAAGCTGCAGGAGGGCATGCCCAGAGGGGTAGGGTCCAGGGTTAATCCAAAGGAGGCTCCTGGAAATAGTCTCCGGTTTGGATTTAACAAACCCCTCTGTGCATGCTCAGAGACTCTTCCTTTACTGGCTATAGTTTGTTGGATGCACACGTGAAATAGAGGACTTTTGCCAAAGAATGGTCTGGTGCTTCAACAGGGAGAAGAAGGAACCCTCGCTCCCGACACCAGGAGGGGCCAGCAGGGGAGCTGTCCAGCACATCCCTAGGACTTAATGAGCTGGAACACCAGACATATGCTTCAGGTTAGGGATGCGTGGAGCTTGTCAGAGCTGCTCCATCTGTGTTTTGCGGATTGTTGGGTGTCTTTCACTCCTTCTTTAGCTCATTGACAGAACTGGAATTACAACTGGAATGTTCTTGCAGCGCTAACACACAAGAGTGCTAACGAGAATTAGAACATATCCCACCCCAACCCCCAGATCACAGAATCTGTATGCAGTGGAAAAGGCCTGTCCTCTGCAGAGCCCTCTCCTTAGATGCCTAGAAATCCACATGCGTTTGAATCCATTGCAGTTCTCTCCAGCATCCCGACTTCAATCGCACACACTCCTACAGAGGGAGAGGGAGGGAGAGCAAGAGGAAAGGGGAAAGACCAAAAGGAAGAGGAAGAGGAAAAAGGGGAAAGGAAAAGGAAAAAGGAAAAGCTTATTCTACATATGAGTAGTTCAAACGGACATTTCTAGTAGTCCTGCCTTTTTATAGAGGCTGAATCTGCCCATTTTGATTTCTCTCCATTTCTTTTTTCCCAGTCTTAAGTTTGGTTTCTCCTGAACATGTAGATTTCTTTAGAAGCTAAATACACACACACATTTTGGTTGTATTTCTCCTAATGCACGGACAGCCATATGAGAGGGATGGTTTAACCTGGAGTCCTTCACTAAGCAGGGGGTGGACCCAATGGACTTGGGACCCCTTCCAACTCTACTATTCACTTGGTGCAGACCCCTGGACTGGGCTATCTATTACTTTCCTGGCATGCTGCTGGACAGGAAAAAGAGAAGAAGAGAGAGATGGGAAGACAGAGCAGGTGGAGAGGAAGCTGGGATGCAAAGTGGTGGCAGCAAAAGAAGAGAAGGTGGTGCTCTGTCTTAAGGTTCTGGGCCCGCCTCCTGCTATCCTTGGCAGCATTTGGCCCAATCACGTGGGTCCTGACGGATGATGCCCAAGCGAACGTGGCCAAATGGCATCTCTCATGCCCCTTCCCCGGCTCAACATGTTCCAGTGCTGCTCACAGCAGCGAAAATCCATGCTTTCTGGAGCTGCTGCGGCTTGGCACAGATGAAGGCCCCGGCGAGGCTCCATGACCTTGTACAGTAGCAGAGGGCAGAATATGGGTCATGGAGAATATAATGTACTTTTCTTTTGGGTAAAACCCTTGTTTCTGCAGTGGGGATTTTTGTTAAGTAAGGGCTGCAGGCTAATAGAGTCAATTAATAATAACCATCATAATTAGTAAAATGCTGCATCTGTTATGTGCAGCTTTTCAATTCTGAGATCACAAAGCACTTTACAACAGTTAACTAATTAAGCCTTTCAACACCCATGAGGCTTCCTCTAATCTATGGCAGTCTAAAGTCTCTGGTGCTAAAACAAAGCCATTTGCAAATGAGGAAGGTGAACAGCAAGCTCAAAAGAATGGAAATCAGTGGAGGAAAAAGCCCTCACTCAAAACTCCTGCTATAGCAGAGAAGTCCCTGTTTTCTGCAAAGTTGAAGATCAAATTCTATTACCTGTACCTTGATGGTACTAGACAAAATCTGTCCTGTGTTTTATGATCGGCTTCTGAGAATATTTTCTGATGTATGCAAAACTACTTGCACAAAAAGCCAGGCATGGTCTACTTTCTCAGAACTTGGCTTGCGTGGCTTGACAATATTTTGACCATCATTTTAGCAAATGAAGGCTCACAGTTTAAGAAACAAGTTCTACATTGAGGAATTAACTAAGCCTTCTAGATTTTGAGTCTAATTTGTCTTAGTACAATATGGGGGCCCTGCTTTTTCAGATCCTAAAAAGAAATTAATCGTCCTTATGGTTATTGAGCTACATCTGATTATGTGAAGAGTCTCAATAGTAAATATTTACTCCACAGCTGGAGGATGGTAGATTTGCAATGGATCTTCAGCTTCCCTTCTAAGAGTTTTCAGACTTTCAGAACTGGACAAATGTTAGTTCACAAATTTGGGTGTGGAGAAGGGACATAACACTATTTTAAAAACCCTTGTTCAAAACTCCTGTTACAGTAGACGAAGTCCCTGTTTTCTGCAAAGGTGAAGATCAGAGTCTATTGCCAGTGCCTTGATGGCACTAGACAAGTAATTTTGTCGTACAGTTTATGCTCTGAAACTCAGGAGGGGAGCTCAGCAGGTCATCAAGCCCTTATTTTTTGACTGTTTGCTCTGTACATCCTCCTTATAAATATTTCTGAATTGATCTTAAGTTGCAAAGGGTTTTCTTTTTCCCTGAAGCAGCCTTTCCCAATCTGGTGCTCTCCAGATGTTTTGGACTTCTGCTCCCATCAGCCAGCATAGCCAATGGTCAAGAAAGATGAGATGAATAGCCTAAAACACCTGGAAAGCCCCAACTTGGGGAAAGCTGCCTTAAAGTTTAGTCTAAAACAATTCATCCTGTAGAATTATCACTTCTAATCTTTGCAGGAAGGATGCACAACTGTCATCTCTTTCTGTCTGTCTGTCTGTCTGTCTTTCTTTCATTTCCAACCTGTCATTGATTTTTTTAAAGGCTGTCCTTGCTATTTATAATAAGATATAGACATACCCATCTTTTCCAGGCCTGATTTAAATTAGAAGTGGGCAAATAAGTGATGTTGGAAATTGCTAGGACCCTCTGACTATTGTTACTCATTTTATGTCCAATTCTTGCTCACATTTGGTGATACCACTTACTCTATGCAAATGGGAAAACTACACAAATCTAGCAGTATTGATCATGAAATCTGTGTGAATTTCTTGATTTCTGCAACATTCCCCCATAGATTAAAGTAGGGCCAATTCACTCTACAGGGGAAATTCATGCCAATAAGAAAGTGTGCAGAGAAACAAATTGGGAAAGTGCATATCAAGGGGCAGCACATGTCCAGCGATTTGTGAATGGTTTTGGTGGGCCCAGACTTGTGTGTGTGGAATCCTCACACTTTCATGGGCAGAAATGAAATCCTCAGCATATCCCTAATTTAAATGTAAAGCTGTATGCATGTAAATCATGTATAGAGCATATAGCTTTGGGGCATGCCAGTGTATCTGTGCCATTCTGTGCACCAGCAGCTCATTGAAATTGGGTCCCCACACCTGAGCATGAAGCATTAGCACTCTCTGCATCAGCAGACCAGGTTGATAGCATTCCATAAGGCTAATACTGGAGCCAAGGTCTGGCTTAAGCCTGAAGCTGATGCATAAAATGCTACCTAGAAACATTTCTGGAGTCAAGTTTAAAATGGACTTGCATCAACTCAGGCTGAGCAAGCAAAAATCAAAATGGTTTGCTGTGAGCATCTCCATTTGTAGAGTCTATTTCGCCAAACATCATTTTAACTCCTCTCTCTCTCTCTCTCTCTCTCTCTCTCTCTCTCTCTCT